>NC_135800.1:1927500-2295000 GCF_051106095.1 Pogona vitticeps
GCGCAGCTCATAGCCGGCTTGGGTGGTCAAGGCATGGATCCGCTTCAACCCTAGAAGGGGGTAAAAGAACGAGACAAAGTGGGCACGAAGCGCCCGCCCCTCCGTGGCACCCTCGCCGAGGGAGGAGAGGTCGGTAGCCAAAAAGCAGGTATTTTTCTATTCTGTTCCTTTGGATTTAAAACGTATCTGTTAAAAAAAATGGAGGTCCTGCCTTTCTGGACTTCCATGAAAACACCAGTAATTTCAATAAAACTACATCGGCCTTGTTCCCAACGAAATTGGTCTCCTTGTCCTGCCACCACCTGTTGGAGGGTTAATCCACTTGCAGCAGATGGTCGCCTCTTTCACCCGCGGAGAGGCCGGAAGTCTTTGGGACCCAGTCGTAAAGTCTGGGTCCCTATTAAGAACAAGCTTTTTGCTCTCCGGAAAAAAAAATGGAACGGGTGGGTGGGTTCTGAATCCGAGTCATTGGGGAGTTGGCGGTGGAAACACCTGAGTCAAGTCACCGGTACGGCTTAAGTCCGACTTGAACAGCATGCCCCACGACTCGAGTTCCCATCCCTGGGAAAATGGAAGAGGTGTGCAGATTAGTGGATGGGGAACTTCCTTTGAGAATAATTTACGTTTCATTCTCCTTTGTGTCAAAGTGCCTCCGAGCATCGCCGTTCTAGGCAGGGCAAAAAAAAAAAGTCCCTGCTCACCATTTTGCATGATTTCCCCATTCAAACCTCTTGGTCTCCAGCTGTTTCCTTGGGGGGGCCTCTGTGACAGATGCCGAGAGATGGGACTTCATGATCTATCTATCAGGAGACGAAAGTGGCTCATGTCTCCACAGGGGGTGGGCGGGGGGGAGAGCCGCCCTCTCCCGTCTTTTCCATTATCTCTTGATTAAGAAGTGATTTAATTAAACATCACAGGAGTTGTCATCTGTGTTGGTTTGCAGCCGGGGCGGGATCCTTCTCTATCCGCTCTCTATCAAGTCCCCCTCTCTGTGTACTTCTTGTTTAGCAGGTTTTCACATTACGTTGGCTTGACTGATTCTGGTGGTGAGGCCGGTTTCCCGGGGATCATTTCTTCGTCTCTTAAGACAGAAGCGAAAGACTAGGGATGTGGCGAATACTTAGAAAATTCACACGTTTCCCAAGTCTCATCAGGCTGGGATTTCTTACCAAGCCTTTCCTCTGCACCGTGAAACGGAAGCTTTCCCAGTCCTGTGGATCCCCCCCCCCCAAAGTGAATCTTAGGGAGAGCTGCTCTGATAGATAGCAAGATCACAAACCCTGCTCCTAACAAAGGACCCACTCTTCATCCAGAAAGTGAACGATGGGTCCTGCCTGATGTTCTCTAGAATTGTGATCGATTTAGAGAGCCCTACCTAGCCAGTGTTCTCCCGTCAGCTTCCCAAATCCGTCTCTGTATGCTTCCCACCCGCGGAAGAAATTCACGGAACCGTCCTCGCGCCTCTGGAAGACCTGCGGAGACACAAATTGGGGGTTGGGATGAATGATCCGGAAGACCCAAGAGTGAGCCAGCTAAGCAAGTAGGGGCGACGAGCCTCTTATCGGCTCCATCCATGCCTCTCCCGTGAGCCCACCACTGTGGGCTAGCTGGAGGAGCTCTGTAGTGGCTTATTAGATGCGAGTGCAAAATGCAAATTAATTAAAACCTTTTAAATTGGTTAATTGCACTGGAATGGCTCGGCGGAAAAAGACCCGAGAAGGCTGCCTGTCAGAATTAATGGGCTGTTGAGATCAGCGCTCAAAATGCTGCTTTGTAGACGACGATGCTGCTGCTGAAACCTGTGGCTAGGCCAGAGCTGGAAATTTAACTAGTTAGCAATAAATGTGGTTCCTTGCCATTTATTTATTTACTTATTTATTTCAACTTCTATACACCCCATAATGGAAAGCATTCTCTGGACAGTTCTCAGCATAGAGAACTTTAAAACATGCAGTGCAAACTTTGTGTTTAAGCAAATGAAAAGAGTCTTTTTAATTGCTTTTCATAGTGAGAAAGGAAAAGTTACTTTGAATCTATTACTGCATTGTAAGAACTTTGGGGCACTCAGGAACCATAATTAATTTTAACATTCCTTTCAAAATCTTATTTTTAAAAAAAAAAAAAAGAGATGTATCCGTGTGCTTGTCGTCTTGTTTAACACCAAAGTGAAAACGTGAACGTTAAAAGTATCAAACCTCTAACCCACTGTTTCCAAACTAATATTTGCAAGTAAATATTTAAAATTAACATTAAAAGGGTTTGCTAGTTTCCAAAGGTAGTGCCTATATTGTTGCGCCTCAGAGTTTCAAATTGCAAACATCAGCTCTCTCTCCTTTAAGGAGATCAAGGCTTCTGGTAGAATTTGACAAAACTGCTGACTCAGAGAAACCCATTGTGTCATATATTGTGTGGAAGGAAATCTAACTTTCCAGCTTGAGACATTGCTGTAGAAAGAATCGTTCCTACATCCTGGTCAGTTTATTATACTCTTGGCACAAGAAGATCTGTGATTTCCACTTTTTTTTTTCCTCTCCTGTTTCACTTTGTAAAATCTCATGCTATTTTCATTCTGAATGTGGAAAAAAAGCATGCAAATGCTGATAAATTCTTCAAAAACAAAACGGCGACAAAAATTCTCATCCCTTTCTATGCGAGGAAGGAAGCTGGTCTCCGTCATGTAGATTCTAATAAGGAAAGGATGACCTTAGGATAAAATTTTAGTCTACCCTCTCTCTCCTTTTCTCCATTTTTTCCAACAAAATGTGTCCTGAGATTCGTTTTGGGATGCAGTCCGATGGAAAAAGGCCTCACATTCTGGGTTGCTTGTGTCGTGATTTCCATTTCTTGGTGACCACATGACCTGCAGGGAATTGTGTTCCAGCTCAAACACGATCCATGCCCAAGAGGTACCTTTTTGATCCAGCAGTAGGGCTACTATTTGGGGACTGGGGGGGGGGCGAGCCGGAGTGTTTTCCTGATAAGAGTCATTTCAAAGGAGGTTGCTGCTGCAAAAATGACCCATTCCGGTGTCACCAGAGGTGCACTTTTGTGTCCATCTGATGACACCTTGAGGTACCTAGACCAGCAGTCAATACACCTAAGACGGTGAATTTGTCCTTTGATTTTGAAAAGAAGAGGGAGGGAGGGAGGAAGCGACCTATTCCTGTGGCCATCACCCTCTTCCTGTAGTAATTAATTCTTCAAGTTACATGCTTCCTGTGTAAAGTAATTCCTGTGTAAAGTATCTGGCTGATACAGACAGAGTTCTTGCATTCTGGGAAAGAGAGCTCACCCCCCCCTTTCCCAGATGATCTTTCTGCTCCTCTCTCTGATGCATTTTCCCCCCCTCTCCGTTCTTTCCTGCAAAACATCTTCCCCAAGTTCTCTGTGCTCCTCTGGACAGCTCTTCCTCCGCAGATTTGGGCAATTTCATGCTGCATAAACGACCTATGATTACATTATTGCGGTGTCAGGATGCGGAGCGCTGCCTTCTCGGCATATGCTTCAAAATCCCGATGCGGTTCTGTGCCTGCATGATGGCCTTATTAGGGGGGCAGCCGAGAAGGGGTCTGCCCAACTATTTATATCTCTTTCGCACCAGGTTTGTGCACTAAACTTTGAAATGGAAAGAAGCAGTTCTTAAAAAGAGAGAAATTTGATTGATTGATTGATTGAAAATATTTTTATCCCGCCTTTCTCCTTAGAAAGGGTCCAAGGCGGCTTATATCCTTGAAAGACAATATTTAAACCTGAAAACAGTGAGTATACAATGGTAGTTCGCATCATTAAACAGCAATATTTAAAGCTAAGGACAGTGAATAAGCATAAAGAGGCAGCCTACATAATTAAAAGACAGTATTTAAGTTAAAAACAACAAGTATGCAAATATTAAAAAGAATCAGATAAATGCCACTCCGAGAGACGGTAGACACAAGTGCTAAAGACCCAGTTGGAGCAGTAATGCATAATAATCCATTTAAAAGTCACACTCAGATAGCCAGCCATGTAGGCAGTCGCTCATGTAGGCTGTTACGGAGAGAAAGAGAAAGGTCTTTGCCTGCTTTCAGAAGGAGAGAATAATCCCCTGACATTTTAACTCAAACTTTTTTTTCTATATATTCTTGCGCTCCTTCCAAAGGTATTGTTGGCAAAACATGCTGAAGACATTCAAAATTACAAATTTATTTCTGCCATGGCTGAGAAATTCAGTAGATGGAACTGATCATAAATATCTTCCATGAACGTGAAAGGAAACGTACTGTATCCACCATGTAAGATACTGGTCCAGCTTTCAAATGCTTCGCAAATATCAGGGTTTTACTGATGCAAATGTTCTTGTCCTTTTTTTAAAACAAAGTTTTTTCAGTCTTGCTGAAGTGGGAAAAAAAAGTCTTGCAAAAACAAAAAGAGGCCAATATTTTACCAGCATGGCTTTTTGCACAAAACATTTTGTATAAAAACAGAATACAAGGTTTCTGTGCAAAATTCAGTCTTTTTTGGTGGTGGGGGGGGAAGCTTCTGCAACTTTTTCATAAAGTTCCTCTTCAAACGCACACAGCATCTCACAGTGTCACCCTTCAGGGAGAAAAACTGATTTTTTTTTCTTGTTCACCCGCAGGGACGAAATGAGCCATTTATGGCACCGAATGGGTGGGGCTTTTGAGATTCTCGTCTCATTTTACCTTCTGCGAATGTCATAGTTCATATATTAACCCAGTCTTGCATACAGTTTTAAAATGTGAGTGTGCCGTTGAAAAAAATACACACGAATATATGCTAGTGGGGAAACTACATGCATTAAGAGAGGGTGAGCATAAAGGGAAATGTGTTTACATAATACAAATTAATTTCCCCTCTGGGGGAGAGAGATGTTTTGCAGCCTGACTAATATGAACCAAGGACAAAGGCGTTGTAAAAATATTTAAAATTTTAAAAATAAATCAATAAGGGGGGGAGGGAGGAATGGAGATTAAGAGTTCTTTACATCCCATCAGGAGATGTTGAATGCTCCTACACTGGAGGTCTTCAGGAGAAAATAGGGCCACCATCTGTCAAATCTGCTTTGTCTTGGATTCCTGCAGGGGGTTGGAGTCAATGGCCTTAGAGACCCCCTTCCAACTCCATATGCTATGATTCCAATCATTGTATCTGGAATTGTTTCTGATCTAACATGGTTTGGGAAGAAGCATTAGCAAGCTGTTACTCTCTGCTGTTGAATCCCTTTCAGCTCAGGGTTACCCTAATATGGTTGTTGATGTATGTGAGTTGTTGAAGGAGTGTTTTTTCATTGCCACCACCACCCATCAGCATCCACGGCCCAGCCGGGATTTGAACCCAGGTCTCCTAAATTCTAGTCTGTCACTCAATCCATAGCACCGCACCGTCTTTCAGTCACAAGCTGGAGAGAGAGAATGACTCATGTGAACTGTAGCTGGTGAACATTTTTCCCCCTGTAGGATCGACCTTTGAATGTTCAAATGTGTAATCTACACATTTTCCCTATGTTTAAAATTATCTTCTCCCCTTAACATTTATGAAGAAATCCACACTTCTGGAAAGCTTCTAGCAGAAAAGAAATGAACCAAATATTCAGTGATCCTTATCTGGAAAAGGCCTGCTTCCAAGTATGGAGAGGTTAATATTGTTTCTGCCTGCCACGTGGCTCTTAAGGACGTTCAAGACGTAAACTCCCAACATGCTAAAGAAGTAAGTAAGTCTGCTTTTAGTTCCTCTCACTTTCAAACATTTTTTTCCTGCTGAATTTGTGGTCAAATGTGATTTCTAGAAAGTTGTTGTTTTTTAAAAAAAATCAAACAAAATTTGCATTCATCCCAAATGACAGCCACCATAAAGCGCTCGGTTTTTCTGACAGCCTGGCTCTGTCAAAATAGAGAATTATTCTTTACACTGTCTCCGAATAGACGTCCCAGCACTCAGTTTTATGAGTTTGGAGGCATTATAGTTTAGGATGGGACTGGGAGCAGAGGAATAGCCCCAGCGTTGTGGCTCCTGTCCAGCGTACTGCCTCAGATCCGTGCAGTACTTACCTTCTAGAATTAGCGACTTAATTTTTATCCGGCCGTTGAGCGCTTGAGAAGCTGCCGTTAAGCCCCTTTCAAAGAGCTTTGAGCTTGAATCGGTTGATGGCAAAAGGGACACATTGGCTAGGGACGCCCCCCCCCCCAAGCTAATTGCTATGGAGGGCACCGGTTTTTATTGGCTGAGAGAGACCCGTGCACCGTGGAAGGAAAGAGAAGGAAGGTTGTGAGAGCAGGCGATAATGCAGTTAATCTACTTTGACCTCGGGCTCTAAAGTAGGCCAGTTGTCCGTGGTGCTTACAGAGAAGGGTTTGGACAGGCTTGGGGGTATTAGAGAGAGCTCGCTCGCCCTCTTTTCCTTCCTCCCCTGACATGTAAAGGCCTGATTACACAAACGCCTTGGGAGATTAATAGCACATAGAACTTTACTGACAAACACCTCTTGCTGATTATTGCTTTGTAAGTGTATAGTGAGAGTCTTAGCCAGGCTGCAGAATGGCACCGCAAGCTGCCGCAGCCTCTTTCTTCCACCCTTGCCGTGTGGCTTGTTCTTTCAAAGTTGATCTGCTTCCCCCTGTGAGGTCATGAGGTCCAGAAACTTTAGCCCTTACCCCTAAAGAAACATTGCCACCAGTTGGTTAACTGGCCAACAGTTCTGGTTATTGTGACCACCGTGTTCTATAACAGTGGTTCCCCACCTTGGATAATCCAGATGTTCTTGGAGCACAAACTCCCAGGAATGCCAGCCAGCACAGCTGGTGATGAAGGCTTCTGGGCATCACAGCCCAAGAACACCAAGGTTGGGAACCATTGTTCTGGAAGATCACAGTGATGGAAAAGTATAAGTAATTCATGGCCAGAGAGGGGAAATGGGTAAGAGGAAGCTCTCCCCACCCATTGCTCTTATGTAGAACCTTAGGGTTCAAGTGATGACAATACATTCTAATAGGTTCTGTTTGTATCAAGATGGCTACATAGAGCTTGGAAAATTTATTGCTTTTTTGGACTACAACTTGTACAGTTTTGGGACTGCAGTGCCCAGCCTACATGGCCGAGGGGGGATTCTGGGTGTCCAAAAAAGTTTAGCTTTGCAATCTCTGTGAATTGGTTGCTTCTAGAACCAGAGGCCGTGAACTTTGTACCAGTTCCTGTAGAGATGTAAGGGTTCTACTGCACTCATATCTGATTGTGAAGCTCCCATTTGGCCCCTGAATGAACAGACTGGAACGAATTAGACAAGGGTCTCCTTCTGTTCTAACTTTTCTTTTATAAGACGGTCAGCAGGAATCTGAACTATTGGCCTATTGTCAAGGTCTGTTCACTTTCTTCCCGATTCAGCACAGGGTTTGATCTTTCTTGTAGGGATCTGATGAATACTGACCCGGTTAAAGATGTCTGTGAAGTGTGAAGGCTCGCAAGCTATGGGTCTCGATACCCCGTTTGCCCACAAATCAGCCTGTGACGGTTTCACTCATTCAGAATGAAAACAATGTTTTTAATAACTGTTGTTTACATGGCCTCTCCCTGACAAATAATACTAACTTCAGTAGTTATCAGGTGGTTTCTGAACTTAGTTCAAGACACTGGCATTAACCCTTAAAACCTGGACCAGTTCAACACCAAGATGTCTTAAAATCTCTCTTCCCACACATCAACTTTCCAATATCTAAGATGATCATCCAGTGGGCACTGGTGACTCTGAGGAGAGATTTACCTCATTGTTGGGCTCTAAGTAGCCTTCTTATTGTCTAAACATGCCCTTCATTCAAGGCAGAACCAGCACTGAAAAATTCAAGCAGTTCTCTTTCCACATTTGTTACCTGGAAGCTAATTTTACTCGCCACAGCCGAGCAGCTATTTAGAAACCTCTGAAACTGGGGCCCCTCTGCGTATATTTTGCTTCTCATCAACACAAATCTCTCCCCTTTTGCTTTTCAAACTAGCGGTGAATTATGCATATTTTGAGTCACAACTAGAGTGTTTTGAGCATAATTGAAACGAGACCAAGACTGCCTCTACGAGTTGTGCCAAGAAATATGAGTCAAAACGGAGACAGGAAATATAAATGGCCACCTCTCCAGGGAAATACTTCTCTCCACGTGCCTCTGAGCTGGGGTATTAACATCCTGCTGCTTAAATGCCAATCCTCATCCATGTCATATTGAAGCAGCAACAACACACACACACACACACACAAAATGCCACTTCAGCCTTTGGGAAAAGGATAAAAGTCTTACTGAGATTTTAAGGTTTCCCTTCTGAATTCCCAAAGCAAACAGGTGGTGCAATAGTACGTCAAGATAGATTTGACGCAGAGGCGCAACCAGACAGGTCTCTTAAGGTGTGTACCAGCGTGGAAGAGGTTTTGTCGTCGTGATTTCTGGTACATGAAGAAAAATCTCTCTCCTTCACTCCTGGGGCTTTGGCTTTCCTCAGGAGCATATGTTGGGATCGAGAGAGGAGTTGTAGAATTGACCAAGCATTTCAAAAATGCTTTATCCCATCACTGCTTCATGGGTGGGATGCAGTAGGTATCACACCGAAACAGGGGGCATCCATCTGTCTGTGATGGATGACGATCCATTCATGACAACATCTCAATTAAGCCAGCCATCCATTCTCATCTTGAAAAATAACAAACTCACATTGTTCCAAAGCTTTTCTTTGCACTGTCACCAAGCAGCTAAATTATTGGTTCCCGTCTCCTCTCTCCTGGGAGAGCTCACTAATAGTATTTCAGAAGGACTTATAAAAATGCCTATTTAGGCCATTTTATGTTGGGATATTAATTTAGCAAGATGCACCAAGGATCTTTAACATGTCTCCAGACTTTGACGAGGAAATGTTGGGAAATAGATTGTGAGAGATTTTCGTGCATAAAGCTAAATTAAAGCTCCTAAAGAAGAACCACAGAATAAACATGTTTAGTGGATGGAACCTTTTTCCCCCCAACATCCAAAGAGTTGCCTTATGTCACAACAGAAAGGGCAATGGTGTGAGTATTCCTCCAGGTTCCCCTTTGTCTGCCTGATTATGCAATCGGTCGCGCAACAGACGACCGGCTGCAGCAGGGAATACAGGCCTTAGTCCGTCTTTTGATTCAGTTCTAGCAGATATTTCCAGTTTCTTTTCGCTTTTCTGTTTTTTGGAAAGTTACTCTACAAGATGAACACAGATTTCATTCTTATCAAATTCTGTAGCTACAGCTTGCTTGCTCCTCAGACAAAGAGGACAGTGTTTACCTGCCAGCCATTGAGGGTTCAGCACCTCGGAGAGCTCCAGTAAAGTTCAGACTAGGGGAGGGAGTTTTTGATTCCTTGGACTACATATCCCATATTTCTCCATTCTGGCAGTGCTACCTGTCAGACGGACAGAGACAAACACCTAAATGTGGCCCACCGGGGGGGGGGAGCTTCAACTGGAAGGGTTTGGGACTTATCTATGCCTAGCTCCCCCTTGCCTGCTATTTAGAAACAAAGCTCCCAGCTAGCACTGGGGCAGGAACAAGAAGCTTAGGCAGAGCTAGGCCTTTCTGCCAGGCGAGCCATATTTAGTTGTCTTTTTAAGGTGTTTGTCAACTAGAACTCCCAGAATGGAGAATTACGGGATTTGTAGTTCAAGGAATGCAAAAATCCCACCCCTAGTTCAGGCTTTTGAAAAGGTTGAGGCTGTCAGAATGGGGGGGGGGGGGGGGAAGAATTCTGCACTAAACATGAGTAAATAGAGAGAGACTGAAACACAGACCTTGAAAGTTCATCCCTCAGAACTGCCAGGCCTAGCTGGACAAATCTAGCCCACCTTCGCATTCAATGTCCTCTGTGGTATGTCCAGCTTTCAAGGTCTGGATTCCGTCATGATGCCTCTAGGAGCTGTCAGGTACCTCTGACAGACTAGCTGAGATGTTTTTTTTTCTGCCAGCGGGCTGCATTGCTGTTAAACTATTTTCTTTTCAGAGCTGAAAGGTTCCTGCTGACCGGGTCGGCTTTAAATAGACACTTAAGTAATGGTGTTGCCTCCTCTGATGGCCCTTTAGTGCTTGGTGGCACTAAGTGGCACTGAAGCAGAGAAGGTGTGGTAGAGAGAAACTTCTATTAACTTTCCCAAAGTTTTCCTTTTTTATTCTCTCTTGATTCTTTGTTAAGCCTGACAAGACCTCCCTAGGTGTGACACAGCTGCCAACTGCTTCTCCCAAGCACAAATAGCTCAGTAGGTTAGGTTGTGAAGTCAGAGGTTGGGAGTTCGATTCCCGACGGGGTCCCCTTGACAGGAGCTGGACTGGATGGCCCATAGGGTCCCTTCCAGCTCTGCCGTTCTAATGATGATGATGTGAAACGTTCTAATTAGGGTTCACTACTTCAGGTGGCTGGAGCCAGAGTTCGATTCCCCTTCTGGAAAGGGACGGGACTTGATCCATCAGGTCCTTTCCAGCTTTGCACTTCTAAGATAATTAGATTATTATTATTAAAACCTCGGTTCTGCTTATTCCTATGCAACCTGATTGGGGGGAAAAAATTTAAGGTCCTGAAGGAGGCAACAGAGTAGATTTTGGTTACTAAAGAGATGAATCTTGCAGCTTTTTGCTCTCCATGAGAACCCACAAAATATCGGCCTCTTGGGTGATGTTTTGCATGTTTTATTGTCACCCTTTTTCTGGAGGAAACCACAATCTATGCAGATTTTAAAAAAAAAAACACAATTTCAAGATAAAGTGATATTGTTCTTGAACAAGATTCCCCAGAAAGGGGGACTGAGAACCCTCACTAGTGCAAAGGGAAGTCTCAGCCCAAAGTGGAAAATCACTAAAAATGAGATTTTATTATTATTTTCTGCCTCCCAAACAAATACCTCAAGCGGACCGTCGGTTGGTCAGAAGCAAAGTAGCCCTATGGTGTTTTCCCATATGTGTGAAGACGGCCAGGTTGATGATATTTTGCCTTCCCACCAAAAGCCCTCATCCGATCCGTTTCATTCGTAAGCCCAGAAAACCAGCAAGCCCGCTTGACCCAAAGTGGAATTTCTCCCTCTTGGGCTTCCTGGAGACCTGAGCTCACGATGAAGAAATGATATGACGCCATCCTGAAAGGATTTATAGAGCAGGATCAGCCATTTAACACAAATAAAATATAAGAAATAAATAAAAGCCGCCTCATCTCTCAGGGGTCTTCTGGGAGACCAGCCAGAGACTGAGCGATGGGCCACCTGCTTATCTCAGAGTCTGACTCGTGCAGGTTTAAAACCACCATTGTCGCGTAAACACCAATTAAAAAGAAAACAGGGCCACGCTTTTATGAGCGCTTCTCCACAGGTTCAACCTCCCTTTCCCGTCTCTTTGTTGTGTTGCCTGGGTTTTGCTTTGTTTTCTTTTTGTTGTTGTTGTTTTTTTCCTTCCCCCATCCAGACTGACCCACTTGGCAGCCTTTTTTTTCCCTTTTGTTTTTCCTCTGCACGCGCCTCGGAAAGCTCTCCATAAACAAAGGAATGACCCCAAACATATAGGAAATAAGTGGGGAGACGGAGAGGGAGCGAAATGCACAATGGCTGTTTTCGTTCCTGTCCCTGCTCCCTGGTCTGTGGCTGAGGGGAAACAATAGAAAACGTGTGTGCGCCGATAAAAATATGGATCTCCCGTCAGGATTTTATAGGACTAATTTTGAAAGTGCTTGGTTTTTATTTTTATGTATTTATTTTTTCTCACAGTACGAAATGTACATTAGGAACTAAGGGGGGACAGAGAAGGCTCAGCCTCCTCCTTCCCTCACAGAGAGCTGGGCAGACTTCGTATGATTTTTTTGGGGAGGGAACGATCCTAAATAAAAATTCCTTGATGGATATCCATTCGCGAAGCTTCCCTTCGTTTCCCTCACAGAATCGCCTTGAGGAGACTAAACTGGGAGGTTTCCCGCCTTTTTGGGGGGGGGGTTGCTTTTCAAAACCGCTTTTAGTGGCATTGTTCAATCTGTGTGCCAAAACTGCCCTGGCCTGGTGTGTTGGTTTTACGCTGTTTCAAAGGCTTGTTTATTCTTATCTTTTAATATCTTTTTTTGCTTTTTACTCCTATATATCCTTTATTTGTTTGCCGGCTGCCCAGAGTCGGACTTCGCACCCGTCAGGCCATAGAAAAATGGAAGAAATAAAGAAATAAGTAGTTCGGGGTATCAACAAGAAGGATTAGATCCCCGTCTCCATTTCTGAGGGGAATTTAATGCATTTTAGGCAGCTGTGAAAAGCAGGGCAATTGCCCCAAAAGAGGGGACTCCATTTAATTGAGTTTTAAAAGTTTTGAATGTTTTTAATTAATGTGTTTTAATTATTATCGCAATTTAATCACTTTTTCAGGTATTATTCAATGTATTGCGTTATTAATTTCTTTTCTTTTTTTATGCAGTGAGCTGCCTTGAGTCCCCTTATCGTGAGAAAGACAAATCAATTCTGACAGGAGGGAGGAAATGGCCACCAGTAGGGTAGCCATTTTCTCTTAACCTGTCAGAATTGAGATGGGCAGGGTGGTTCACACCGGTTCGTTTAGCGGCCGAATAAGTGTTCGACACTTCAAAGCCCCGCCTCCTTTGGCAGGTGCCCACTCAAGAAGCAGCACCTGGAGGAGGCGGAGCAGGGAATCCAGAGTCTTGCCTCTGAGTGGTTGCCCACCAGAGGAGGCGGGGCTTTGAAGTGCCAAACACCTGTCCAGCCGCTAAACGAACCGGCACGAACTCCCAAACTGTCTGTTCGTGTCCACCTCCATAACAAGATGGCGGCGCTACCCAAACCCACCTTTCCTCCTCCATTCAGAAGAGGCCCAACTCTGCCTGCCCCCATTGCAACAGGCTTTTCCATCATCTCATCCCTGAGGCAGTTTACTGATTCTTAAATCAGGGCTTAAAGAGTTAAGACGGAGGATAATTTCCTTTTCTGGCTAGGTGCCATTCACACCTTCCTCCCTGGCTGTCCTCATCTTGGAAGGCAACCAACTTGGGGAAACCGTCTCCAGGTTGATATCATTAGGATTAGCTGGATAGCCTTGTAAACGTGGATTCTTTCCTTCCAACTTTCTCCAGTTTGCCCTCATCCACCTATAAATGGCACTGAGGCCTGATTCGGCCTGGCCTAGGTTGACTCGTGAGGGATTCCCTCCCTTCTTTCACGTCACGCCAATTCTGGGTCATGACACTAGTCCCTTGTTCGTTTACTGCCACTATTTAATGGCGGTGTTGTCCACGTGGGGTCTGGGAAGATCCCAGGGCCTTGAAATGTTCCAGCAATGATGGGGCCAGCTTTTCTCAGGGCGAAGATTCTGTGGTCCTCCTTTCTGTTATGAAGTTGCTCATGGCAAAAGAAATTTTTGAGGAAAATAAAAAGAACTGATGAGATTCTTTTCCTCAAAAAGCAGATATCATTAACAGGGTGTCCACCTCCAAGAAAAGAGGATATGAGTCACTGAAAAGGAAGATGAATGAGGCAAAATGCTGAATTATTTCTTATACTTTAAGCCGGATTGCCAGATATCTCGGACAAGTGGGGGAGATATTAACTGGATGGTGTTTTTATTTAATGAGCCTATGCTCACTCTTCCTATTTCTGTGGCTATCTTTTGGTGCCATTTTGTTCAAAAATGAGAACCAAAAGCCAGCCTTAGACATGAGGCTGCCACAGAGGAAAAGTTCAGAAGTAACAAATCACAAGCAATATAGTTACTCTTAATTAGTCCCTCCTAATGGTGTGGCATGGACAACAGGGTAAGGAGGGCACAACTAAGGCTGGTGTCAAGGGTGATGTAATGAGTAGGAATGACACTATATTTGTTTTATGACATAAAGAGTAATGTTTTCCTATTACTTTTAGAATTACTTTTATATAGCATCCTTGGAGACATTTTGGGTTCAGTTTTTATACCAGCCTCTTATCAGCCCTAGGGCTGTCTTGTACAGAAGAGGCAAATGAGGGAAGATAAAAGTCTCGCAGCTTAGCCCAACCAACCAACCAACCGATCAATAGGAAGAAAATGCAAGGGGGATTCTAAGCTAAAGCAACGAAGCTGAGACAGAGAGATTTTTACATTTGTCAATGATGTGGATTGCAGAATCGGTTGTTAAATGCCGTATTTTTCGCTCCATAAGACGCACCTTTCCATAAGACGCACCAATTTTTTGGAGAAGAAAACAGGAAAATATAATCTGTTTTCTTCGCTCCATAAGATGCACAGACTTTCTTCCCCCCTGTTTTGTGGGGGAAAAAGTGTGTCTTATGGTGCGAAAAATACGGTAATTATCTGTACAAGTGAGAATCCGCCCTAACTTTGAATAAAACACCAGGCCACTAGGCACCTTAGCCAGAATGCTGAAAACAGAGAAGATGCCTGCAAGGGAAGGAGAAAAGGAGGAGCCCCAAGTGACATTCTCTACTTTGTTTCTCTTAACTAACAAGCCACGATTTGAGTCCCCATGCAATTTGCTCTGGCAGGCTCCTTGCTCTTGACCAGCGTCGGTAATAAATGTGACCGAGATTGGCTTGAAGAGGCCAGGGAGAAGATACGAGTCACATTTGCCACTTCCTGCAAAAATGCTGCGTGGCAAATCGTACACAATGTTTTGTCAGGGGGCTGGATTGAAAAAGTCTCGGACCTGGGCCTCCTTTGCGAGGGTAGGGTGCAGCTTGTGCCTGGGGAATACAAATAGATTGTCTGGGGACAGGGAAGAAAAATGACTGTTGATTGGTTCTGGAAACATATTTAAGGATAGTGCAGGAGGAAAGTGTTCCTAAAACAAATCGCAGAAGTCCCTACAATTGACTTGAATATCTGCCTCTCTTTCTAACTAAGGTGGAGTAGCAAGAAGACACAGGAAAGAACCTCAGGGAGAGGGAGAGAAGAAAGGAAGCTAAGAGCACCAATCCAAATGCAAATCTAGAAGAGACCAAAAGGAAAAACACACTGGCTTTACTGCCTTCCTTCCCACTTGTGGTCTAAAGGTACTGTATGTCGGCACCTATCTGTCCTCTACTTTTCCTCACTTCGGCCAGCGCTCTTAAAAAAACATTCCCCCTTATCTACCTTTCTCTTTTTCTTATTTTGAAGGGAAAGAATTCCACTTCAGTTTTGATGAGAAATTTGTCAGCATTCTCAAATTTCTTCATGCGGGGGAAGGAAATAACTTCTATTGTTTAAAAAAAATGAACTTGAACAGACTTTTAATGTCTGTGTACACAGCAACCTGGACAGGTTCTGAATCTTATACCCAAAATAGGCTCAGAACCTTGGATTGCTTGTTTATAGTTCAGATGAAAACCTGAATTCACAATTTCCCCAATACCAGAGTCACCTGCTATAGAAGTATGAAGGATCTTGGAATTGTTGTAAATCACAAGCTGAATATGAGCCAACAGTGCAATGTGGCTGAAAAGGAAAAAAAAGAAAATGAAATTTTAAGATGCATTTTTAAAGGTGAATTTTCTGTTGCCAAAAGGGGATGAAATGGACTCTGTTTAGACTAGAGTACAGTAATTGAATTAGGATACAATTCAGATGTCCCATTAAAAAGAGAGAGATCTGGCTGCTCCAGAATAAACACCCAGTTCACCCCTCAGTTATTTGTTTTAGACACTCCACTACATTAATTCTCAAGAACTGCAATTAAAACAAGGAGGGCCATGTTAAATTAGTATTAATCAGTGTTAAAATCTGGTGCTGATTAAGATATAACAAGCACATCAACCTGGGAATACATTTTTAAAAATTCTGAAGGTCTGCCCAAGAGGACACTGGTGGTTAAAAAAAAAAAACTAAAGCAAAGTGTGCTGCTTATATACCACCCCATAGTGCTTAAAGCACAATTCAGGCAATTTACAATTTAATTATATAGGCTAAACGTTGCCTTCCTTCAATGAACTGAGTACTCAGTTTATTGACCCCGGAAGGATGCAGAGTTGGGTGAAAGTCTGTTTGGCTTTAGCTAACCACCATATTTTAAGGTTCATGCCCATCTCTACTTCGGACTGTCTCGAGGAAATCTGCAAAAAGCTAAGCCCCACAGAAACATCTAGGCATCTACATTCTGTATTTGCCTAGAATGTGCTGTTAGGCAGACAGTCACTCCAGGGAGAAGCCAGAGTATTGCGAAAAAGTGAAGAAAGGGGCCAGTTATTTAATGTTTATTATTTGGGCAGAGTTCGGTTGTAGCACAGCAAAAAGAGGGATCATCGAAGTGGGTGTGTGCAATCTTGCAGGCTGTCAGTTTTCCACTTGAACAGGGCCACTTTGTGGGTATGATTGTGTATCTCAAGGGCATGACAGCTGGTCTACAGAATGGACTGCTTGTTACAGTTAGGTGTGGAATTTGCGGTAGCATTTTGGCCATTGTGTTTTTATGGCCAGCAGTGGGGAATGGCGTTAGTCCAAGCTCTGATGCGGTTAAATGCTTAGGTGCCTTTTTGTATCTACATGTATGTCTTCCGAGGAAGGCTGACTTTCTAAACCTCTTCAACAGGAGTGATTTTTCTCTCCCACTTGAAAATAGTTTTAGTATCACTACATCTATATGCATTCTCCTCTCCCCCTGTAAACTATCATTCTGAACTGATTACTGATGGCCCATAGCACGGGGGACTCATTTTGCCACTTTGGTGTCAGCCGACCCTCTCCTCAGGCCAGGGTGCATCCAGGAATTAGCATCTCCCCACGATGCAGGGAAGCTGCCGTTTGCCACCATTAGCTGCTTTGAGTTCAGCTCCCTCCTCTCACTTTCTGACATTTCTTCACGCCTCTTCGTTAATTTCCACAGGCAGGCCCTGCCAGTGCAATTTGGCACCCAGTCTGGCAACTGCATGAGATGCTCCCTTGACCCCCCCCCCCAAAAAAAGCTCCCCGAGGGAGACCACGTCAACGACTCTCTTCCTGGAGAGAATAACTTGTCAGATTTTGCCCGTGACTTCATCTTGGCTTCAGAAAAAAAACGGCAGGTCAAAAGATTGATGGAATGATGTGCTGAGAGCTACTAACAAAGGTTCAGCCACTGTTATTGTGTCGTTAAGTTCACACACTCAGAGGGCACCTGCTGAAAGTCCCTTAATGAGCATCAGTCAATCTTTAATTCCTCTAAACTGCTGTGTCGCACTCGGATGACAACACTTCCACACACAAAAAAGCCCTTCAGCACAGCTGCACATTTGGGGGGTGGTTGGCTTCCCCCCCCCAAAGATGGGAAAATTTACTCTTTTGTGAAGGGTGTTTATAACTCTCAGGCACTCCATCCAGCATGACTATTAGTTAGGGTGGCAGGAATATTCCGAGAGATGGAGACCCAAATGTAAGGTTTTTCATCTCTGGCTTAAAAAAAAATAAAGAATTGAGACAGAGATTTCATGCATCACCTTCTGACAGAGCTCAATGGTTTAATAATACCTTTCCCTTCTGTCTTTCTAGAATCATAGAATCGCAGAGTTGGAAGAGACCGCAGGGGCCGTCAAGTCCAACCCCCTGCACAGATGTTTAACCCATTTGTAAAGTTTGGAAGAAAATCCGGATCAGATTCCCTGCCTCTGAAAAACTGGAGGCCTCAGCTTTCACTTCTGTAACGTCTACCCAGAAGTAAGTTGCATTCCGCAAAGTTTCTTTCTTATGCTAACTGAAAGTCTTAAATTACAGTAGCTTCAGTCTCATTTCATTGCTCCCTGTTGATCTTTGCTCATGGGAGAAGAATAAATAACTTCTGAGAGAGATGATTTTTGGAGGCGGTTGAAGGACAAGTCCGTTTCTTTTCCCTTGGGTGGGGAGAAAAATATGAGTAACCATTTTACCCTTCCTTCCTTCCTTCCTTCCTTCCTTCCTTCCTTCCTTCCTTCCTTCCTTCCTTCCTTCCTTCCTTCCTTCTCCTCATCCCTCCCCTTCCTCCCTCCCTCCCTCCCTCCCTCCCTTCCTTCCTTCCTTCCTTCCTTCCTTCCTTCCTTCCTTCCTTCCTTCCTTCCTTCCTTCCTTCCTTCCTTCCTTCCTTCAAAGCAATATTTAAAGATTGCAAACAGAAAATCTTTGTTTACTGGGTCCCCTCAGATTCAATAGGCCACCGGCAACTAGGTCAGGCTCTTGTTTGCAGACCTGCGTCCGCATAGTTGTTGCTTGAACATGTTAAATAACAACAACATCCAGGAACGAGTCTTTATATCTATGGGCAAAATAAACAGAACACCTACCCATGCTGTTTGACGTACAGTATTTCTTTTCAAAAAATATTCATTTTCTACACAAGCTGTTTGGTTATGTACACTCTATTAATAAAATCAATATCGTCACAATGTTTTGCATTTACTCTTGTATAGATTTATTTCCCATCTGCTCTTCTACAGAAATGAGTTTATTTTATGTCTCTGTGGCGATACCAGGGCAGGTTTGTTTTATGTCTAGCTTCGAAGCTCAAAAGATATAACCAAGTACGGCAGCAAAAGTGAATCACATTTGTTTTAGATAATTTCTACTCTTATAAAGAAAAAATTATAAACCTCATCTCTGCAGTTTCTATAAAATGCTGTGTTTCCAGCAGGCACAAATAAAGCTTGACTCCGCGGAAGGTTGTTTCTAATTAAACGACAGTGTCGTATTTTGCACAGGGAGATCAAAATGTCCAGCGTGGGCCTTGATGCTGGCTGGTGGTCTGAACCTGACCAGTATGGGGCCTCTGTGGTGCTCGATGACCAGGCGCCCTTGCCAATCAATCAAGAAAGGACACCAGCTTTTCCCCTTCCCTTCCTTAGGCTCCACAAGGCCACAGCATCTGTTTCCTGCCATTGCCTTTTCCCTTCAACCTTGACAGAAGGTCATGCGTTTCAACCAGCCTCTGGAGCTTGGCTAAGCCAGCGGGCCTTATTCCTCTGACTTAATGCCTCAAAGAGAATCTGAGCTGGGCAAGCGAGAAACCATCCCTTACCGTCCACCCGCCTCCGTCTGTCGTCATGTCACAGTAGACCTGGAAGCCTTCCGGGTAGTGAGTCGGGAAGACGGAAAAGACCCCGTCCTCTTGTTGTCCACTTGCGTAGATGTCAAAGCAGTCCCGAGGTCGGGAGCCTGCAGGAGAGCAGGGGATGACAGAAGAGGGAAGAGAAGAGAAGCGAGACAGAAAGCAGAGTTGGGCTAATTAATTGCTAAATTACAAGCTCGCAGTTTGAGCTTTTGAGTGCAGGCTCTCTCGCCTGGACTAATTGGCTGCTTTCATTAAAGCGGCCTTTATTCCACTTCTTTCTAGGCTATGGGCAAAGGCAGTACCAGCACAAATCTTTCCCCTACCGACCCGATTGTGGATGCCCCATCTGAGAGGGAGGGCCTGTGTTTCAGACAGGGGAATAGTTCCCCACTGGCATTGCTGAACCACACAAGAATGAAGGAATCCTTTATTGCTTTATCGGTGCACGCAAGAGCATAGGCTAAACCAGTCTCAAAAACAGTATTGGACATCTAATAGAAGTAGATATAAAGAATCAGAAAAGCATAAAATAAGCATTCCCAAATAAGGATCAAGTTGTGAAATGAACTTGGAGAAAAACAGAACTTATTTCTGTCTCTTGAAGGAGCATTTAAGTAAACTTGGGGGCCAAGTCCTGTGTTATGGTAAAATCAAATAATTTCTATTTTATTTCTTTTAAAAGACCCTTCAAAGTCAAATTTCAAGAAGGTTTGTGGAAAACCCAGTAATGGGACAACCTTCCCTAAAATGAAGAGGTACAGATCTGCCATTGAATTAAGAATATGATCCCAGGATGGCTTCTTCCATCTTTCCTTTATTAAGTGGGGTTCTGGCTTAATAACGCAAGATAAGAGCTCCCCCCCCCCCCCCGAGCTTAAAGGGCAAGATGCAGGTGAAGGTGGGTGAACTTTAAAAAGGCAAATTCGTGTTTCTATAACCAATATTGTGTTGCATAGCTTACAGTATCGAGAACAATGTCACTGCCAGGGGCAGATCACTACTGCTTTAAGAGTCTCTTTCTTGATTCCGTGGTGTACACAACTCACGTGCAATGAGACCGAATCATACACATCCTGAATGTGAAAAAGGAACTCTTTAGTTGGGTGTGTGTGTGTGTGTAGTGTGATGCTCAAGGTGACCTCGTTCCTGTGTCTCAGGCAACAGGATACTGGCCTGTGCACACCTGTGTTCTTGTGTGAGATTTAAAAAAATCCGAGTCTGGAAGAAAATGAGGACATTGTTCTGATTTGGCTGAAATCAGCCCTGTCTGTGTCCTTAGATAACCCCCCTTTCTTTTTACTATTATTACCCCAAGAACAAGTGTGGGGAGGGGGAAGACTCCAGGTCCTGGGTGAAATCTGGCTCTCCCAATCTGGCCTTCTGGTTTCCTCCTGATGGCCACGCCTAGCGTGGTGTGGTGACTCCAATTTCATAGGGGCAGGGAATCCATCCCGTGTTTTAGTCAAAACATTATGGGAGCTATCCAAGGTACTGAACCCTGTCCCCCAAAACAGGTTCAGTGCCCTGGATGGTGTCTTTTAAGCTTGGACTAAGACCCAAAGCCGATTCACAGCCCACTCCCCCCACACTGGAGTCGCCCGCCTCCAACTGGTCGTGGCCCCTCAGGTTTTGTGGTTTCCCGGCATTTGTACTGCCGTTTCGCTCATTCAGAAAGGTTTTCTGCACCCGCCCTTGGAACGCAGCCGTCAGGACGCGAGGCGTTCCTCTTCCCAAATGCAGGATCCCAGATATTCTTGGACTGGAGCTTCAGAAGCCCCACTTAGGGGCAGTTCCAGCTCGGGCTTTGGGAAGTTGTACCCTGAGCACTTTCAGGAATGCCCCCATTCAGAAGCAGACGGAGCAGAAGATGAGAAATAAGGTCTCATACCGTTGGAGCAGCCTTTTGGCCGGGCCCCCCGAGCAGGAGCCTTTTGCAGGTCGGCCTTAAGTCGAGGTCGGATCCCGCTCCGCTCCTTCTGCAGAGTGTCCAGGATGTCGCTGACCGAGCTCACCAGCCTTGCCATGTTCGCCTGACTTTCCGACAGCAGCTGGGGAGGGGGGGGAGAGAGAGAAAGAAGAAAAATCCCAATTTACCACAGCCTTTTCCCCTTCCTTCCACCCCCACCCCCTGCTCCATAAATAGGGAACAGATTGCCTTTATTGAATTTTTCTAAGAGAGTTACATTTAGAAATTAAAGCAGAAAATGGTTTTTCATTCATTATAGCAGAAAATACATCAAGCAGAACTACGTCGCATATTGCTTTTATGCCATGAATAACATACAAATTTAATAACAAATGATTATAATACAGCCTATTGGTTTTGTGGTGGAGCCAGAGATGCTGAGTTTGTTCCGAAGGTTGCAGACTTTGTTCTGGCCGTTGCATAAGACGGACTGAAGTCACTCCCATCCACCAATTAATTTTTGGTTAAGTTCCAGATTCTATAATTCAAATACGGTTTGTTGGTATTAATGAGGTTTATTTAATGTTGGGATTTCAGAAATTAACGAGCTGGTGCAGTAGGATCCCTGTATCCATGATCTATTACGTTATGATTGAAACCGTGGGTAATGATAAAGTCTATATACAACTTACAAGGAAGCAGGACTGGGGCCTCAAGGATCAACCGTTGATAACTGAAACTGCAGATACTGAACCCGTGGATAGAGGAGGTCATATTGTATTTTAAATGTTGTTGTTGCTGCGATAGCTTGTGGCTGGTATAAAATGAAACCAGAGCAACTGGGAGTGCCCCATAGATCCCTTGACATCAATTCCTCAGAGAAGATAAAATAATAAATAATAAATATACTCAGAAGAAACTGGGTACGTACCTCTTAGAGTGAGGCATCAGGGTGCATCTATCAGTTTCCAACCATCCCATTTGTTCCCCCCCAGCTGCATATTTTCCCCCCATCTGCACATTTTGTTTCCAAATGCATGTTAGATGTTAAAGTGTTAACACAGAGACTGGGAATCTCAAATTCTGGAAACTGGCTCCAGAGCTTTAGAAAGTCGCACACCTTTCTCTGTCATTTGTTGAGTTCCCTGGGCTTTTATGGGGTTTCTTCTCCACTCTAAAAGATCGAGATTCCTCTCCTAAACCAGTCAGAGCTTTCAGCTGAAATGCATTTGGTAGTTTGGTCCCAAAATCACATCCACCGCTGATAGGCAGCTTCTAAGAGCTTCTTTGAAATTTGAATCCAGCCCCTCCGGCTGAGAAAACGTTCCTCACACTTGACTTGACACAACTTTCCTAGCTGGTATTTGCTTTTTGCATGTCGTTTTCTATCCGATCTAATTATTCACCAGCTCCTCTTCGGCCCAACCATGTGCCTATCTAAGGATCTTCACACGTTAAAGTGATGTAGATTGTACAGCACTGCAGCTTACCCCACGATAAACCGGCTAGGCTTTAAAGGGGCCACCGGACTCAGTAAGCAGAATCCTGTTGCCTTTTGCAAATCGCATTAAAGACGATCATGCAAACGGTTCTATTTTCCCGACAGGCCATCTGTCACCCTTTCCTGCATCCGTCACTAGAACAAAATATGATGGGCCCCGTTGCAGGATGGACCGTCAGCAAAAGGGAGGAGGGGGAGTTTCCCATGACTCCAGCATTTCCTCCAATAAGATGTTGCCTTTTGTACTTTTTATTTTCATTTTTAATTGGTCTAGAATAGTTTGACTTGGCATTATTCTTGGGCAGCTTCCCACGGTGTGAAATCACTGCTCACTTTTTGTGGGGCCTTAATATTTGTGTGTTACTTTAGACATAGCAAAGGGGGGAAATGCATCAGCCGTCCTTCACCTCGCAGAATTAACCTCTAGAGAGATCTGGTTGGGGCAGGGGTGGGTGGGGAGTCAGGAGGAATCCACACGACAACTGTAGGGCCACCAACGAGAGAGTGGAACGAGATCTCTTGAACTGGCAGAAACCCAACATAGGGCAGTGAATCCCCACAGCACTTGCTGTGTAGGCAGATATTAATAATCAATAATTAACACCCAACCACAATAGAGGTTGACCCCACTGCCTGTTCTTTGCCCCTGTGGCTTGCATGAGACCGAGGCAGCTTTGAGATGTCTCTTCCTCTGTCCTGGGGGGGGGGGGTCTTTGTTCAATGTTGTTGAACAGAGCGTTTCTAGCTCCTTCTCTTGACCCCAATGCTACCATTCTAGGAGGTGAAAAGGGGCCAGAACTGAATAAGGTTCCTTGACAGGTGAAAATAATGTTGTCCCTCCTGTGGCCAAGGTTGCAGGACTCACCTTTGGCCTTCAGAGAAAATGGCCATTGTAAGTTTTAAAAGCATCTCTCCCAACCTCCCAAGGCTTGGGAGACAAAAGAGAGCAGAAACAGAGAAATTGGTCAACAACCTAAGCACAGATCAGTTGCGGGGATGGTGCCCTGAAAATATATTGTGTGGTTAGAAATGTAGAGGAACGTATTTCTTTTTCTGCTGGGAAGGAAATCGGGGTTTTTTTTTCCTCTCTCTCTCTTTCTCTTTCCTGTATTTCTGAGAGTTCATTTTGGAGTCCTGGATTGCCAACTTAGCTTTAAAAGAAAGGGTTCCTTCTTGCAGAGTCAGTGGGTAAAGAGATAAAGGAGATAACCAGTCATTAAGAGAGCCTAATCAGATAAAGTTGCTGCCCCGTTAAGTCTGATGTCTACTGACCTATTCAGCAGACGGTGCTAGGTGGGTGGGTGAATGCACTTCGGCTGATTAGCTCAATAAAATCCAGAGCCTGGAAGTAACTGGTTCAAATAAAAACAACAGCTGTGGCATGTTACTCAAGAGAGGAAGTGATTATGGGATAGCAACATCCCCCCTTTTTAAAAAAATAATCTTCTGAGGTTATGTTACTTTTTCTGTGCAGGAATGTAATGAAGAATATAAGGAGTTGCTAATCTCCTCCAACTGCAACGTTAATGGTAAGGAGTTCTCTCTCTCTGTGTCTCTCTCTGGGTTTGGAATAAGCTGCAAAATGCATTAGTTCCTTAAAATATAGCTTTCGAAACTCTTGAGTTCAACAAAGCCGGCTGATGCCAAGTCAAAAGGACAGGTCCAAGCACAAAACTGAAGTGCGCAGCATCCTAAAAGATTCACTCTGGACTTGGCCGAGACCCCAACACAAATCAAATTTATTGTAAGCACAAGCAAATTATACGGGACCCCAAGAACTGCAGATAGGAAAGAATCGGTGGGACCAGTAAGGAAGACCGAGAAGATTTTGGCACGTTCAAGCCATCCCAAAGCTTTAAAGGGGTTAATAAAAATATATAAAAAGAGTGACTCCCACCCCGTTAGAAGAAAAAATCCAACGAAGACTGAGAAGACCATGAATGGCATTGCAGGAGAGGTCTTTATGCCACTGAAGTTGCAAGTGGATTAATCTATTTGACCAATTTTAACCCGTATAAACGAATTTGCTTCTGAGAGGCAAACAATCCAGTGAATGTCCCAGCATTTCTCTGAGATGAATTTTGCACCTCAAGAATGAAAGCAAGTGTTTGATATTTACTGTAGTTCCACTTTGCTGTGGGTTAAGCAGAAGGGCCCCAACATTAATGGTTGGAGACTCTTCACGGACAGCCCCATGGGCTACAGTAGTCCAGTCATGATGTTCCAGGCTGGGTTTTTGTGGGTCCCTCACCCTGCAAGGCCTCACCTGAATATATAATATCAAAATGCTTAGCTATTGTGCATCTAAGATTATGCAAGTTTGCCCTAAACCATGGGGAAGTAATGGCTGTTCTTTTTTTCACTTCCCCCCCCCCCATTTAACCTTGCCCCAGGCACCAGTGCCGAATTTCCAGTGCCTCCTTTGATGGCTTCAATCAAAACGCAGAGAAGTTCACTGAGGTGAGCCCGTATCCCGAGGGCTTGCCAGCCTTTAGCTACCTGGCTGGCAAATTAGCTCTCAAAACTTACATGCAAAACAGGTACGGAGTTTCTTTTCTCCCTTATAGCTGCCTAACCAATCCTGATTTTTCTGCAGACCCCTTTTTATGGAAGATACAAGCTTAAAAAAAATTGCTGTGTTTTATTTATGTATTTGTGGTGAATCCGGTGATGCCAACTCTGGTCCTTAGCCAATCTCCTCTGCTCTGCATGCACGGGAGGCTCTCGGCTGCACCTCAGCCTACGACAGGTGCCCATTTCCTTTCTTTCACCAAGTGATGAACAGTGACCTCCGAAACAGTGAGAAAATGGGAAAGCCGGAATGTGGGTCAGAAAAGAAAGACGTGGACAGGGTTTCAGCATCATAAACGATAGCACCCCTTTGGTGTGTATAGCTGTCCTTCTTCCCTTTGCTAAGCTTGTCATTATAGAAAGTGAAGGTATATAGACCAGGGTGGGACAGAGTGAATGGCTGCTCAGCCATGGTGTTCGCTATTCTTGTCGCTCCCCCCTTTAGCCTAACCCTACCTCGCAAGCTGGATAAAGTTGGTGAATGGGGAGTCAGAGGAGGGCTACATTATGTTCTCATGAGGTTCCACAGTAAGAGACGTCTCGGCCAGTATACCTAATTTAGCATTAATAGTCTATAATCTAACAGAAGCTGGAACAGGAACAAGTCTGCGTAGACTGAATTTAGATTAGTTATTCTCCCTAATTGTGGCAGATTCCGTCCTGCACCCAATAATTAAATCACATGCCTTCAGGTTGATTCCAAATTAAGGTGACTTTCTCAGAGTTTTGTAGGTGTGAAGTATTCGGAAGTGGTTTACCAGTCCCCTCCTTTGGGGGTGGTATCAGGGGGTCACCTTATTATTAAATCAGCAAGGACATCTAACTCGTTGATCTTAAAATATCACAAAATTAGTTCATTAATTTGCCTGAAAAAGTGGGTCTTCAGGTGTTGGTGGAAGGATAAAAAGGAGGTGAGCCAGGCTGATCTCTCGAGGGAGAGCATCCCATAACCTGGGAGCGGCCACAGAGAAGGCCCTCTCCTGTGTCCCCATCAGCCCGCAATGGGACCAAGAGGAGGGCCTCCTCTGACAATCTTAAGTGGTGAGAAGGCTCATATGGGGAGATACGGACCTTCAGGTAGCCTGGACACAAAGGTTTTTAGCAGAGAAATTTGAATTAAAAAAAAAACTATGGGGAAAACCCCAATGGAGAGATTTGTCCGTCCAGCCAACCATCTTTAACATTTACGAGGCAGTCAGGTACAAGAGAGGTTCCCAACCTTGGCTAAACCAGGTGTTCTTGGACTACAACTCCCAGAAACCCTGGGCAGCGCAGCTAGTGGCGAGGGCTTATGGGAGCTTTAGTCCAAGAAAATTCATGGACTCAACACTGGGAATCACTGAGGTGCAACGTGAGCCATCTCTTACTGGGTGTGAGCTGTGCCGAATGAAAATAACTACTAGATATGAAAGGTGATGAAACTTCCATTTCAATCGATTTGATTTTACTGAAGAATCTACTAAAACCATATCTGGCAAATCAGCCTGGTGGATTTCCTAACCAGTTCATGGAGCTAGCTTTTGCTTTATTTTGCACCGTCTCTTCCAATACAGATGTATAGGTATGAAAATATGCATACATTTTTTCATTGGAGGGCCTCAGGGTGGGTATACGGAACTATTGAAGGATAGCTGTGTTGTGGTCCAGGTATTTGTCTGGGTAATAAGAGATCTGGAAATTTGCATTACGTGGCAAACTGAAGGACTTTCCCTTCTAACCTCTAATTTAGGTGTGGGCGTTTGAAGCCCAGCAGATCAAAGTTTTCTGCCGTTCTGTGTATATCTTGCAACAATGGACACACACACACACACACACATAGAGAGAGAGAGAGAGATATATACGGATGAAGATATATGATGGCATGCTAACTGATGGAATGTATCTCCTACGCACTTTATTTTCTCTGGCAAAAAACAACAACACATGGAGCTAGTGCAAAATATATAATATATAACTATTTGAGGTTTTTACAACCTATAAACCAGATACTCTGGGCAGATGATGGTGCCGAATGTATTAAAGGCAAGACAGTAAATATTTGCAACTCTGGCCATAAAAGATCACTTGGTGCACAATGCCATTCCGGCCCATGTTTTCTGTGATAGGTTTCAGCTTTGCTTTTAGTGGGGGTGGAGGCGGGGGGAGGCTTACAGAAAATGGAAGAGGGGAAAAGGTGAAAATAAGTTGATGAGTACCTCTCTCCCGGCTGTGTTCCAGGCTCTTAGGATTCTCAGGTCAGCCACTGTTTTTTTGTTTTATATGGGATCAGAAATTTGAATTGAACAACAGGCCAGATAAACAGGGACATTTTGTTCTGAGATGTTCCCGAAACTGGACTGGCAGGCGTACTGGGGCAGAGTTTTAAAGCATTGTGTTTTCTGACGACATCCCCCCAGCTCAACTGGTAGGGGATGCTGGGTGGTGTAGTCGAAAAAACCTGATATTCCCAACCTCTGTGCTGGGGTTGGTGGGACCAATTTCTGTCATTGATTGGTCAAGTCATTGGCTGATTTACTGAAGGAATTTCTGTCTTGACTGTCATTAAGGGTGGACTTCCCTTCCTTAAGAAAATAGATTCAGACCTGTAGACTAACAAGGACTACTGCCTAAAGGTCCAGAGAGGACTCTGGCCTCAGTCCTGCCAAGGTCATGGCAGCAGTAGGCGAAAGAGGGAGACACAGTAATTCTCCTTTCTTTCCTTCTGGGCCGTTGATCCAAAATTAGGGTGCTTCTCAAAATGGAGACGCGTTTGGGAGCTCCTGCAACACACCCCTGCCGAGACTGCAGTTCATCTTAATGAAGACCATGCATGCCTCTGTATTTTAGATTTCGTTTTGTTCCCCTGTGGGTCAACCACCGGGCTCCTTGGGCTTCTCCGACGGCTGACCTGTGGGGAGGGCGGGGAGGGCATGGAGGCCGGCCTCCGGACTCTTACCTGGATGAGGTGCCCTTGCTCATTCTGCAAGGCGCTCAGCTCCTGCCCCAGGGCCACGTGCCCTTTCTTCAAGCCGTCGCAGTCTGTTCTCAGCTGAGAGGCGTGAGCCAGCAACCGGGACACCTCGTCGGACAGGCCGACCAGCAGAGCCCTCTCCTGACCCTTGGAGGCTTTGGCCTCGGCGTCGTGGTCGGTCACCGCCCTCAGGAGGGTGGTCTGGAGGCCCTCCAGCCGGGTGAAGCCGCTGGCCTGATTCGGACAATTGCGGTCGATGAAGATGTTGATGCGGGAGCCGTCGGCTTTCTCGATGGTGACCAAGGCGTTGGATTCATCAGGGTTGGTGCTGATGAGAGGCGGGGACTCTGTCACGGGCGTGTGGTAGTGGTTCATGAAGAGGATGGCGCCGGTCACCGTCACGGCTAAGAGGATGGCCACCGACAGGAGGACGGTGCAGAGGATATAACCGCAGCTCATTCTCTAGAAGAGGACGAAGAAAGGGGGGGTGGTTAGGGCCTTTTCGGAGGGCTTCCAGAAACAGCCTCCGCTTTCTCACCCCTGTGCTTTCGTGGCAACAGTAAAATTGCAAAGAATAATGCACAGAAAGTGGCTATTAAAAGGAACGAGTTACACTCATAAGGCGTGTAACCCCCCAAAGGAGTTCATCACTGGTTTTTAAGAAGTCATTTCACTTTCCTGTTTCTCCAAAGTAACTATTTAACCATTCATTACTTTAAAAAAAAAAAGGCTGCAAGCAGAAGGTCTGTGGTTCAAAACATGTTCTTCTTACGACACACAGTTATCACTTTCACTCCCACAACCGAGCACTGGATAGCTCAGGGGTTGAGGTCTCTGTCTGCAGAGCCAGCGGTTGGGGGTTCGATTCCCCCCCCCACGGGGCCTCCTTGACAGGGGCTGGACTGGATGACCCCACAGGGTCCCTTCCCAGCTCTAGCAGTTCTAAGATTACTATAAATTATAAAACAAAGCAGCAGCATGAGCCAGCCCTTGAATCGCGTGATATTCCTCCTTCCTCACCATTTTGTGAGACCACACTCCTATAACAATGAAAATAACCACAAAACAAGTCATTTTATCTTCTCAAATGACATTTGCAATACCATATGGTCAAAGTCTCATTATTTTACTTTAAAAATAACTACACCAAGTTAATTATAAATAATTAGTTATTTGTAACTGGTTGCTTTCAAGCCCTGAATTGGTTGGAGTAACAGTTTTATAGAATAGCTATCTCAGATAATATCCTTATTTATAAACGGCAGAGGGTGTTTTTTGTTTTTTTTCTTAAGCACTGTATTATTTTGGACATTTTTGCTCATAAAAAGTGAGTGTCAGGCACTCTCTCAAGAAGCCCGCTGCTTTGGAAACGAATACAATCACTTTTCAGGCAAGGCCACACTTTGCTGCATCATTTATTTTTAAACCAAAATGCCTCTTTGTCTCAGAACGTGGGTTATGACTCATATGCAAATAGAATCCCCATAAAATAAATTCTAGGTGGTGATGTTTTGGATCAGGTGATGAAAGGTACACATTATCGCACAGGAATCCACTCTGCAAACTCAAGAAACATCTAAAAAGAAATGCGACAATCTTTAATTCCAGTAATCAAGTAGTCCTGCATCAATTTCTCTTACATGTTGTTGTTGTTGCTGATGTTTTAAAGGTTTTCCTCCCGGTGTTTGGCCTTCCTAAACCAGGGAAGATTTGGGGCTGGGGGTTGGGGATATATTTAGGAGGAAAAAAGTCTTAATATCAGAACATGCCTTATAGGGTTTTGTATTTTATTAGGTTCCCTCCCCCTCCACCATTGCTGTTTGTGGGTAATTTTATAATTCCCGTTCTTACCTTCTATGATTTCCAAACTGTTCTTTATTTTCAAGCTGCGGTTCTAATCTCAAGCTTTAGTACCCTCTGAATTGCAAAACTGAAAATAGTTAAATAAATGCCACTACATGTCCAATACGGGGCAATATTAACATGGCCATTCTGTCTTTATCTTTTTGTTTCTCAAAATGCGCTGGGTCACTACGAGCTTAGGGACCTAAATGGGGAGGGGGTGTCCCTGTGGGAAAAAGACGTATATTCAAACTATAATGTTGCCAGGCAGCAAAGTCAGAAGGTGCAACTGATAAATTGCCCATATGGGCCCCAGCTTTATGAAATAATAACGAAGGAGGGTCACGCAATAGGGGGTGTTACTCTGCTGCTAATTTTTGTTTTAAATTTAATGCCACAATAACCTGCTGCTTCTTTCCGAGGGCCGAATGGCAAGACCCCCGTTTCCAGCCGGGAGTTCCCTCCGCAGCGACTCGTGGGTCACCCAAACGCGTTGCTACCGCAGAGTTACCAAGCTTCATGACTCTTTAATGAGCCCGGCAGTCAGGAGCATTAAGCGTCTCGTTGCGGTATGAATCATGAATCTCTTCTGTTAATAAAATCCAGGAGAAAAATCGCAAGGAGAGAGAGAGAGAGAGAGACCAAGGGTGAAAGCAGAGGTAAGATATTTTTTTTTATTTTTTCAGAGCAGCGATTTTTATGTGGGAGCTTCCAAGTGTATCTGTTCCTCTTTCTGGAGTCATACTCCAGAGGAGGGGGCGGGGGAGCGAACTCATTTTGAAACTTTGCAAGAGACGGACGCTGGCTACGAATAGCCACCGAGGGGTGGTATTTTGTGATGGTGCGTCACAAGTAATATACCCTGCTTCTTCCCCACTCGCCGCCAAGGTACACATTTTCCCTAGAGTAGTTGTGCCATTTTAAACAAGCCTTTTTTTTTTAATAACAGAAAAAAGGCTCAGGGGTAAAGTGACCTTGTGCATTGCCAGAAAAATAACCGAGGAGGCAAAATTAAAAGAAAATGCACCAGACGACAAAGGCAAACAACTGCACAATGATTCCATAGGTGTGTTGGGCAACACACAACCCAGTCATTTTCCTGGCCTACCACACAAAAAGCTGCACCACCCATAGTTAGAAACAAATAATAATGTTAGAACTGCAGAACTGGAAGGGACCCTATGGGCCCTCGAGTCCAGCCCCTGCCAAGGAAGCACCGTGGGGGAATCGAACTCCCAACCTCCAGCAGTTCTGACAAATATTGTGCTGGCAAATTTAAACAAACAGCTGTCAGGCACCCTTTCCCCTTGAAAACCAAGGTTTTGCTCAATTGAAAGGCACCGCACCGGTTTTGCAGCTGAAATTTGGTGGCCTTTGGGAAGCCCATGAAGAGCAAGCCAACAGCTGGCAGAGGTTTGCTGCCAAAACAGCTGCCGTGGGGTTGCTTTCCAAGCGAAGCCCTCCTGACTGCTCCCCAATTTCAGTGCCAAGATCACTGTGGGTTCTGGCAAGGGCATAAACAGCCCCTGGACTTAGATTTAGAGATAATTAACTCGATTTAAAGTTTAGAGTAAGTTGGGGAATTGAGGTTTTGAGTTTTGTTTTGTTCTTAAACTACGAATCCCATAATTCTCTGTCCTAGGATTTTTTGTTTTTAACTTTACTTAGACACCTGTTGCATTCATTTGGGAGAAAGGCATCCATTGGAAGGCATTGAGGCTGAGTGTAAAGAGGAGGGTGTGGCCTTTATGAAAGCGCCAGGGTGCCACTGGGCAGTGTCTATGGTGGTGGAGGAGGATGGTTGGGTAGATCTCAGGGCATTCCTCTCTTGTTCTTGGTTGCTTTGTCTCTGTGTGCCAGGCAACCTGTACGTGCCCGGGTGCTAGCTGCCGAGAGTCTTTGTTGTGCTTGGTGCATAGCGCTGAACCGATATGTTTGATAGAAACTAGGACGTGCATAAATCTGATGATAAATTTTCCTCCTTATGGATTGTTGCCTGGTTTTGGAGTAGATTAATTCTCTGTTGCTTTGCCTCTGCTTTTTTTTAGCAGTTTTTAAAGAATCTTTAGAGCTTTTGCAATGCTAGGATATAAAAAAAGAACACCTCCCCCCCCCAAAAAAAGAGCTTTTCTGTGTAAAATGAAAGGACCAGAAAAAAATGCAAAACCTAAAAAAAGGGCATCTCTTTATAAGAACCCAGAATGAAAGAAATACAAAAATTCAGACATGAAACTTGAGCAATAGAGGTAAAAGTGACAGCTTAAGCAGTGCTTGATTTATTTGTTTACGAACACCCTTCGCTGAAATTACGAGAGCCAAAGAGCTTGTACTTCCAATAAGGGATACTCTGCGAGTTCTTTTTATTTCAGATCTTGTGTCCACTTTCACTTTCCTAAAAGATGCATCTACAGAGCACAAAAATTGCTGAAGTGCTGAACTTCAGGCAAACATTAAGCCGCGGGTCCCGGAGGGGAAGTAAAAAAGAAGCCACAAATCACTTTACAGAATCACTTTAAAGAAACATCCTGACTGTCACGTTATGGCTAATGATTTATTAATTTGTTTGCTGTCTTTCATCCATGGAGCTCAAGGTGGTCTATAGGGCTACCCTCTTCCCCCTTCCATTCTCTTCACAACACCACCGTGAAGGGGCAAGGGGGGGGGAGAGAGAGAGATTGTCTGTCTAGCTCAAGGTCAGCTAGAAAATGTTCTGCCTGAGAACGAATTTGAACTCGGATCTACTCACTTGAAGACCAATGCTTTAACCAGTACCCCAATCTTTCTCTCCGATTTTAAAAGAAGAGCTTAACTTTGGTTAATTGGGAAGTCTTGAACATTTATTGATGAAATGTTTTGATTTTCTCGACTACCAATTCTCCAGTTTGGGAATTATCTCTACCTCGTAGGCACCTTACAGACAGCTGAAGGTGGCTCACCCGGGAGAGAGGCTGAAACTGGAAGACTTTGAGGCTTAGCTGGGCTTAATTCCACCTCGTCTTCCTCTTCCTGCCCCACTGCTATTCGGGAGCTTTCTTTCTCCTACGAAACGATGGTTCTCTACACCCAACTCATTGGAAATAATGTGGGATAGCGGTTAGACGACTGCCCTTGAACTTCGGAGATTCAGGTTTGAGTCCCTGGAGAGCCAGAAATTCACCAGGTGGTGCTGATCCAGACGCTTTCAATCGGATCTACGTAATTCGTTAGGTTCTTCACGGCAATAATGTCGGGGTTGCTTACATGGAACTTCTCAAACTTTTATGCTGGGTCTGATTAATACTTGGGGAAAGGGGGAGGGAAATGGGAAGAGGGACTTAAGATGCATCTCCATGTTTCTGCTACCCTTTGCTGCCCTCCCTGCTTCCAGGTTTTAACACCTGAATAGGGAGGGAGGGAGAGAGGGAGGGCTTAGCGGAGCAGCCTGATGTGCTGAAGGTTATTGGACTCTGGAGACCTGTCCTGATTTTGCCCATATTGCCTGTGGCAACTTTTCCTTCCCATTATTTTTTAACGGCGTATTACCAAGATCAAGTCAGTGTCCATAGTGTGGTCTCTTCCAAAGAAAATACAGGATGCTTCTACAGAAGCCACTTCCTCTGCAAGGGTGATCTTTTCGATCACTCCCCTTTTAATAAACCAAGTTTTTGTCCTGAAACTCTACTCCGGAATAAGTGAAGTGGTGAAAAAAAATCACAGCAGTGAATGAACAAGGTGCTGCTTGCGTGCCTATTCATATACCAGTCCTGCAACTGGTGACTGGCATGTTGACTAGCCATGTGAACACTGCCTTGTCAATTCACTGCGATCCAATACTGTGATTTACATCCATTCACTTACTCAGGAATAAAATTCCAATAGGATTCTGGCCAATGTATCTAATTATGCACCTATGCATTAATATATGAATGAATGAATGAATGACATATTTTTTTACTTACCCTTGCGCTCTCCCTGCATGACTATGCCTTAACCCTCTACTATGAACTTGGCCGTGTCTGCTCTCTTTCTCTGCAGCACTTTTCCCAGAGGGAGAACACTTCTTGTTTGCCACTGGCGGCTTTCCATGTGGATGCATTTAGCTTCCTCTCCGTTATTTGCCTCCCTTTGCTTCCCATTACACCTGCAGAACGAAAGCTATGATTTTCTTCTGAACTTAAGACGCAGCTGTCAGAAAGGATGGAGGCCTTGCAGGAGAGGCGTGCACAGGACTGCTGCATATTCAGAGAGAACCAAAAAAAAAAGACAACTGCTTTTCTCTGGGAAAAGGGGGAGAGAAAGGAAGAGGGAGAATTTTGCTGCATCAGTGGCATTTCTCCTCTCTCCCGCTCCATGTGTGCCTCCCTAGATTGACATCTTCCTTCAAGCCTCCTTCATGCCTGCCCCACGGCCATTTGCATTAAGGTGACTTCTGCAATGATCCAGGACGGCACGCAGTGGAGGAGAGAGGGTGGAGGTAGCTCTGGAGCCCCTGCCCGCTCAGCTAAAGGCTGTGCCCTTGGTCCTGGGGTGGGTGCAACAGAAACAGGACAGGCCTTGACCTCCCCAAAGGGGGAAGAAAGTGTTGAGCGGGGTGTTCGGACAGCCAAGCCAGCTGGCGGAAAGGAAGCAGGCTTTCCAGAAAAGGCTGCCTTGCCATCTTCTGGGTTGATGCGTATTCAAACGCACGGTGTCAAACTCAATAACGAATGCTCCTCTGGAGTTAAATCAGTCAGCTCAGCACTTATAACAATATACATTCAGACCGCGAGCAAGAGCAGAAGGACAAAACGCAGCAGGATTCTGCGCCCGTTGCACCCCATGCGGGGTTCGCGACGGCAAATGTCACTTGGAACAAAACTGCACAAGCAAGCTGACCTTCTCGTTGCCTGAACCGACAGCTTCGCCACTGCTAAAGCCACCACACACACACCCCGCTCAGACCTCCTACGCTGCAGTGGGGTCTGCGGGATGCCGTTTTGGGTCTCTCCGTTTCCCTACCAAAATATTGAACCGATAGCTTTGTGGCCAAGTTATAGGAAGAAAATAAGGGCAGTGGCGTTGATGGAGACCCTGACTCGATGGATCAGAAGGAAGCTTTGAAAAGAGAACTTTATGAAGATATGGCACCCCCTGTTGAAATCCTACATTTGGTTGATAAATAGAGTAAACCAAGTGGACAATGCGCTGAACTGCTGGTGATTCCAGGTGGCCTCCGCTAGACATAAAAATGCAATACTGAGCCACAAAAGAGGCTATGTGGAAAAAATAAGGAGATCATGCGAACAATAGGTATAAGAATTTTTGAATAAGGAATTTACTGTTATTCTAATACAATAGGCATTGTTCTGTTGTGCTAGTTTGAATGGATTGATAATAACTTTATTAAAATAATAATAATAATATTTTTAAAAAGCTTAGTGGGAAAACGAAATGGCCTCCCAGCCCTCCTTAGCCGTGACCAGTTTCCTGAGAGCTGTGGTTCCCGACCTTTTTTGAGTTGTGACCTGCTTTTAAAATAGCCCGGTACCCTACGATCCCCCTGTCCCCATCTTTGCATAAAAAGGCATTTTTAAGTAGAGCCTTCGTTCTTCCCGAAGAGCCCTGTTTCCTCTACATACTCATACACGCTAGCTTTAATGTCTCACTTTCAGAGGTCAAGGGAGAGATGATTTAGCCAGGTCTGCAACGCATATAAGGTGATCCACAACGGACAGAAAACATTTTGTGATCCCCTTGGGAGTTATGAACCCCCTCCAGGTTGCAAAACAGTGCCCTAGAGCAATACTATGTGTGGGGCACTGTCGGAATTCCAAAGTCCTCTGTGTATCTGCCACGGCCTGATAAACCCAAAGGCAGAAGGACCTGAAGTGGGACGTTTCCCTCCCCCCCTCAGATTTGGGATAAACCCTACATTTGGAATGAAATCCTTCAGGAATCTTGAAAACAAGGGATCACAAAAGGTGATATTTCTGTGCTGGGGTTGATGGGGGTAAAATTTAGTGGGGGGGGTGTCACCCCTTCGTGCACAGCCACTCGGGTAGACGTTTTCGGGTGTATTTTGTTCACGCTGTTAACGGATCTGAGTCTATATTGCCAGAATAATTGCAGAGCTAACCAGTTTTAACTCTGAGGAAGCTCTTATTGTTGTTGACATCTCTAGTTTGAATACACATGGACCCAAAATATGACAGCTCAGCATCTTCCATGAAGGCTGACTCCTTTCTTTAAAAAAAAACCCTCTAGGGTGGTTATGAGGCTGAAAAAGTGGAATTCTCTCTATGTCTTTCTTAAAAGTTGGGACAGGAATGCAGAAAAATTAATAGTAGTTAAGGGACGTGGTGGCGCTGCGGGCTAAACCGCAGAAGCCTGTGCTGCAGGGTCTGAAGACCAGCAGTCGTAAGATCGAATCCACGCGACGGAGTGAGTGTCCGTCGCTTGTCCCAGCTCCCGCCAACCTAGCGGTTCGAAAGCATGAAAAATGCAAGTAGATAAATAGGGACCACCTCGGTGGGAAGGTAACAGCGTTCCGTGTCTAAGTCGCACTGGCCATGTGACCACGGAAGATTGTCTTCGGACAAAAACACATCCCCGTTTCTATGGCTTGGAAACGGGGATGAGCACTGCCCCCTTGAGTCGAACACGACTGGACAAAAATTGTTAAGGGGAACCTTTACCTTTACCTATATGCCATCATGTTCATTCTGATTTATGGCTCCCCCCCCCAAAAAATAAAAGATATAACGTACTCAGAAGTAGATTACGAGTTCCTCCCTTTGGTAGTGCTCTTGAATCATGCAGCTTGCCTAATATTGCACAGGTGGCAGGTCGCCTCACCCCATCAGCCCCATATGTTCTGGCCCTTCTCTCGAGTAGCACGGTGGGGATTTGAACTCCTGGCTCTGCAGCCAGCTGCTCCAAACCATTGAGCTCAAGAAGTGTAGTTTTTTTAAAAAGGTTTAGATAATAGAGCAAAACCTACCCCAGGAGTTGTGGCATCCGGAGGGAAAAGCAATTTATGTTCCTGATCAAATGTGTTTATTTACAGTTGTTATTTCATCCTTACATATTCTACTAAAATATAACACTCGTGGTGGCTTACAAACCTTCCTAAAAGAATAAGAACAGTCAAGTTCTTAACTAAGAGTCATAAAGTCATGCAATCAACCCCATTGTAAAACATGTAAATATAATAGAAACCATTAAAATGCACAAAGGATACTGTTAAAACAATATGATGAGGGCAGGTTAGATGTCATATAGTAAACCAGTTTTAAAAGATACTTTTTTTTATTTTTACTCCCTTCTGAAAATAAGTCAAAGTGGAAACATTTTGTAATACCTTCCACAATATGGGAGCCACAGACCATTTATTTTTTCCACACAGAACTCACTGGAAACCAAAAGAGCCTATTTTAAGTTATAGTTCTTGAGAAATAAATGTCATAGAGGGGAAAAAAGGCACAAAAATTTAAGGGAGTCGCTGTGAAAGACATTGCCCACGAAAAGGGAAAACTCTCATTTGTCCATGTGGGAAACGATTAAGATGGAAAACAACGTCCAGACGTTGCGATCTGAAAAAGTAACTTTTCCTGTCTCTGAAGAGACGTGGCTGGAAACCAGTTCAAAAGCTTGAAGTAGAGCGGTCTTTAGCTGTGCGTACATTATTCTTCTTTTTTTTAAAGAAAAATGATCTCATCTCTGTCAAAGGAAGCAATATTGTTCTTTCAGAAAGTTGCCGACTTCCGTGCTGCCTCCGTGCCTTTGCTGAAGGTCTTCGCCGTCTCCAGAGGGTCTTTAAGCAGTTACGTAATAAGCAGAAATAAGCCATAACAAGACCTGAAAGATGATGAGGAAGCCAAGCGGCTGCCAAGTTTGTTTGCTTTTATGGGTCTTGGAAGCTCGTGTTTTTTTGGCATTCTCCTCTACTGCCTTGCGTTGTTGGTGTAATGTCCCGTTATCCATAACCCCATAAAACAGACTCTCCCAAGGCCCATTTAAAAAAGGAAGAGATCCCATCCTTCAAAGGAAGGATGGCAGCCTCCCCAAAAATTGAGTTTTCGTTGGCTGGTTGCTTACTGTGAAAGTGAAGCAGGAGGGAGTAAGGTCCAGAAAACGGAGGCTGCATTGCCCTTTCTGATCCTGCTAGGAGCAAATCCAGGTTCACGAGAGCCAGTAAGCTCCTCTGAGTGCATTGGGCGCTGTCCAAGGTGCTGAACCTATTTTAGGTATCGGAGTTCTTGTAAATTTCAGGCTGAATCAAGGAGCCTATTCACCACCCTGCAAATCCAGAGTCTGTCATCACCCCTAAGGGTCTAGGGGGCCATTCCTAACCCCTGCCAGATCTCAGCAGTGGAAGGGGAAAAATGGATATAGCTTTAAAACAAGGGACTGGGAAGCACACACTTTTTTAAATGTTGAATTACGCTTCATAAAAGGCCACTTGTCTTCTAAGAAAAGATGCACAATCATCATGTCACTTGTTTCAAAGTTTAAAAAAAACCACCCTTTCAAAAGAAAATCAAACAAACCAAGAAGTAGCAACGAGGGCCACAAGAACAGCGTTGGAGCTGATGAAGCCTATTAGCAATGAACTCGTTCATTAAACCACTAGTAAAGGACCACAAATAAACAAGACCCACCTTGTGAGAAAGATGATTCTAGTGGCATAATGTGACTTCCAACGCCCTGATCAAGACAGGAATCTAATTCAAAGCAGATCGGACCAACGGTCGTCCAATTTGCTCCTGAATCCCTCCAGCATTGGAACGCTAAGCATCACCTCCTGAGGTCATTGGCGCCCTTGTTATACTGCTCTAACAGTTGAAAAGTTTTTTTCCCCTAATATTCAACCCAAATCTAGTTTCCTGTCATTTGAGCCCATTGTCACATGTCCTGCTGTCTGGGATGATGGAGAACAGATCCTGCCCCTCCTCTGTAGGACCACCTTTCAAGTCTTTTGAAGAGTGCTCTCCTCTCTCCCCGTAGTCTTCTTTTCTCAGGCCTAAACATGCACTAGACACACGAAGCGTCGTTTCCCATTTTAATGGAGATGGAAAGTAATGGGGGAAAGGTGATAATACGAATCTAGCAAAGTGATGGTGCCATCAAGACTTTTAGTTTTCCTGCAGAAAACTAACCAGGAAAACCACCTCCTTAAAAAAAACATATTTACAGACTAATTATCACCTGAATTTTTGTCGGCTTATCTCCATTTCACAGGATAGACAGCAGAACGAAATGGCCGAATATGAAACATGATATTTATTTGCTCGTATTTTGCAATCTCTACCCAGACTGCGCGAGGAGAATTAGAATCAGATTGTTTTCATGGACAGTTACCTGGGACAGTTTCCCCGTGTCTGGAGCTATCTTAGTCTGCTTACTTCTGCACTCCTCTTTGATTCAATTTGGACGTAAATGATCTGCTCGCAAATTGCAACCTCCACATAATTTTCCCATGGCTGTCACAGCGCATAGTGTGTCCACATTACTGTCGGCAGATGACACGCTCAGGCTATTGAGAACACAAGCCAGGCTGAGAGTTTATGAAGACAAGACAGCCCGCCAGAAAAAAAAAACAGTTAAGTATAAATTGCATTAAGACTAATGTGCTGATCTATGAAAGTGATCCTCCATCTTGTAAATGGATTCTTGATGATCAAGAGATTGATCATGTCAGATACTTTTACAGCCGTGGGGTTTGTTGGTTGGTTTTATTTTTGTTTTGGATATTGTAATTGGTGTCCTTGAATTGTAGTAGCAAAATTCCCAAGTCTGAAGATTTCTTGCTTATGCCAGATTTGGAAAGAATTGTGTGATGCAGAAGCAGGGCACGGCCAGGCTAGCTGCCTGGAATTCAAGGCAAAACACACTATTTTGTTTTAAATCATACCTGTGACTTCAAAATCTTGACTTCTCTTTCAGCACTGGCTTGATCTCGTTTTCCTTATGTCTCTTTTCCAGGCTATTGAAACCCTCTCCCCCATGACACTGAACTAGTAACATACCACCTTATCCATCTTTTGCAGCGTGTTTCTAAAATTCTGCTTCTCCTTCTGTTTAAAGCAATATCAAGTGGGGGCTGTGCTGCCCCCCCCACACACACCTTTAATTCAGGCACTATGATGACAATGATCGTTTTTATGCAACGCTGGCAAGGTATGTTAAAGGTTATGATTAGATTTTTATTTATAAAGGACTGAAAAATGCTATAGGTTGCGAAAAATTAGCACAGGACTTGGCTGCAGAGTGGTACTTTAAAGTCAGAAAAGAAAATAGACTTTCATCGTTGACATGAACTGCAAACTGCCCCACTGGTACAAACCAGTACTAAAAATAAACCATGTTTTCTGGACAAACAGAAAAGGGTAAAAAGTCATGGGGGGACAAAGCACAGGATAACGCATCATGCAGAAGTGGGAGGGCGGGAGGGGGGTCTTATAGAATGATGGCTTGCCTAAGCCACCTCAGCCAGATTTGAACTCGGGACATCCCGGTACCTCACTGAGGCTCTGAACTGCAATGCAGCTAACTCCCAACGGACAACGAGAATAGCTGCATACCAGGTTTTGCGCAGTTGCCTAGGAAGGCAGAAATTTGACGGGTTAAGCATTTCTGATCCCTGCAGCCCGAGAAGAACAAACAAACCGACCCTCCCATTTGTGCAGTCTCACTCACAGTTGGTGTGGAAGTCCAGGGAAACTAGCCTGAAATCCCAGCGCCAGTCTCTAAACCTTAATCAGAATTTTCCAGCCACCAGACATTTTTACCTGCTCATTTCGTAATTCGGCTTGAGGTTAGGATCATATATTTTTGTTATTTGTGTACCATGCATCTTTTACTGTTGCATGCCATTTTGAAACGGTCACATATAAAAGGTTTTTACATTTTGGGGGAAGGCAGGCCGGCAGGCCTAATATTTTGAACCATATTGTTTGTATTGATCTCCCTCCCAGCCCAATCGATGAGCTTCTGCCCTGCTCCAGGTCCTAAATCTATGAAGACACGGTGAATGTCTCCACCATCCACCCTCTGGCTCCGCTCACTGTTACATCCAGCTTCTGCAGGTCCCATCCACTGACACAATAACTGCTCCTGGCCCATCCTGCTGACAGCCTTGAGATGAATATGCCCACCTGCTTATTTGAAAGTCTGCGGAATCTGCGCCTAACACATTCAGAGTCCACCGTATTGGCACTTTCCAGATTTTTTAAAATAATTCAGACATTGCCAGTTCTAAAAAGGTATACCTGGATAAACCTGCAAATTGCATTCATGCGCGTCCACAGAATGCCTCCAGTTTGCATTCTCTCCTGATTCCTCATAGGATTCTCATTTTAATCTGCCTCACCCCTCCTCTAATGTATACATGTTCCTCCATTTGTCTAAAGCAAGCACACCTTCGACTGTTCCCATTTTTCAAAGGGGTCTTTTACACGTGCATTTTTCTGCATGTTGTTTTTCTCCGACACACGACACGCACCTTGTCGACGTATGGATTTTTGACTCACGGCATGATCTGTTCTATTGAGACTCGCAAATTACAGAAATGCGAAGCTGGAGAATGCAAAACTGTGCCCCAAAGTGATTATGGGAAGAAAGAACAAGGGAAGTTGCTTTAACTACCACCGTTGGACCCATTTTGAGGAAAAGCAACGTTCGATCACATCTCTTCCAAAGAGTCCGTGAGGATCAGCTACTCCCGCAATTGCGAATCCGTGCGGCCAACGGTTAAACAACAGAAAGACAGTGAGGTCGAAGCAAGCAGCCAGGTGCCTTTCTGTGATTCAGTGTTTTGCCCTTGCGTCCTTCCATCCAGCTTGTTTTTTTTTTTCCAGGGCGAGGGCAGGAAAACCGCCTCTGGACCTCCCTGTCGAGTTGGGAGTGATTGAGGGATCTAATTAGAGTGGTCAGTGGCGCATCACCGACTAGGAAGAAACCCATCTCTCCGAAAGAGGACAAAGGAGGACACAGATTGGCGTCATATTTGCATATGCTAATTCAGATGCATAGACTCGCCATTTAGACAGCATTAATGTAATTTACACAGAGAGACAATACAGTACATCTCTCTCTCTCTCTCTGGGAGCAGGTGTTCTGAGGGCTTGCCCGATGCTCAGGCTGCTGTCCAGGTGCTGAAGGCTCATCCTCTTTTCCTAGGGCTGTGGGATCGAGGTGCGCAGAGCCATGTTCCGTCTCTCGCCTCTCTCAAAAGACGAGCTCTGTAGGCGGTCCTCCTACAGCCCTAAAACCTTCTTGTTCCTTGAATCCGTTTATTCCAGGCCTTCCCTTTTGGGGGCCTCGGAAAACAAGCTGGCTCCACCTTCCGTGGGACAGCCCCTTTCGAACGTCTGAAGATGGCTGTTGTACCACCTCTCTGTCTTTTTCGGAGCTCAACAGACCCACTTCCCCAACGGTATCTCGTTGTGCTTCACTGCCAGACTCTTTAGCCCCTTCTTTTGGCGATACTAAAGTCTATAAACGGCGCTGTCCAAAACTGGACACAGCACTTCAAGGGAGATTGGGCCGAAACAAAACGCACTAGCGGTGTTAGTTCTCTTGATCTAGACATTCACCACCTGTTCATGTGGCTTATAATGATGTTGGCTTTTGCTGATCGACTCTTGCCTTCTGGACCACAAGGCCAACAGGTTCCCCTTCACATCCTACTGTTGTCACTCTATTTCTGAATACGTTTTTCCTGCCTCCTGGTGGAACTTCTCATTCAAATGCATGTAATTGGTTTTGGGCCAAATCCGGTCCCTGTCAAAGTCGTTCTGATGTTGTCTTTGGGACAGGGAAGGTTGAGGAATTCTAGGCAGCCTTATTTTGGGGCGCCGAAGGGTGTACGGGACGCACACAAAGCATTTTTAATCCTCAATTTCAGCCCAAAGGTCTCCCAGAGTTTCATGGGCGGGATCATTTTTGATCTCGCCCCTTTGTAATGTTAATTTTGTCGCAATTTTCTCTTTTGTTGGGGGGCTGGAAAGCAAACGGAAAAGCAGACAGGCAAATATATATTCTCTCTTCCCCCCCCCCAGTATAGAAATGCAGAGAAATTATGCTCCGCATGGGCATCGTTGTCTGATGGAGAAGATTGCCTTCTGCATCTCTACTCGAGCCCCTCTCCTAGTTTTGCTTTATTCCAATCGGAAAGCCTGCTTCAAAGCCTTCGTTTGAGCAAAAGCTGATGGGAAATGATGGGGCCGGTGGTGACTACGCAGCTTTGGGAAGCTCTCTTCAGGGAAGGCTCATCTGAAGCCTGTGCGGATGTCATATTGGCACCAGCCGTTGCCTGCATGCATTTCCAACACCTTTTAATCTAAGCTGTTTTATCTCCACGAGATTTTGCATTTGCACAGAGTCCATTTCACAGCCTACCCTTTCTTTTTTTTTTCTCTTTCTTTCTCCTGCAGTGTTTCCCTACTTTTAATTTTGTTTATTGCATCTTTGATTTTTGTAATGTAAATCCAGCCTGGGAATTTATTAAAAGGGTGGAATATAAAAGGGAGACAAGAAGATAATTAATATACAACAAGTCTGCTGAAGAGCTCTCTCATTCTCTCGCTCTCTCTCTCTCTTTCCAGAGAGAAGAATTTTTTTAAAAAAAAACCAATGTTTGGGAACTGAGCACAAGATTTGGGGGTAAAAACATGCAAGACAGACTGACCTTAAGATTGGAGGGTGGGGGCAAATGGAGAGAAACTAAAGTTGCTAAATTTCTCCATTCTTGCATAGATTTATTTTTAAAAGATTTTTCATGGTTATAGGGTTAAGGTGGTACTTTTTTGGAGGGGGGGTGACATCTTGTTGCTGTATTCAGTGGATGATGGTGACTCCATGGTCAAAAATTAGTATAAACTTTAGTTATGCAGAGTAAAAAACCTATTTTGAGAATAAGATCCCATTCTCTTGAATAGCTCCAGGAAGGGTCGTACTAAAACCCAGAATGGAAACAGTATCCGACTAAGATTGGGGATGCCACTCTCAGCCACCAAGCTAGGAAGTGGCCACCATTTGTGACACTGATGACAACGTGTCCACCACATGCACGCCAGATGTGGAAATCATCCGAAAGAGAATTCAGTTTTTGCAAGAAGAGTGTGGTTGATTCACTCCGTGTTTTATCCTGAACGTGGCAGGCCCTCTCTAAGGTGTCAAATCCCATCTCCCAGACAGAGTTTCAAGTAAAAGCTGAAAGAGACTCCCTGCCCCACAAGGTCGGGGTCCCCCACCCTCTACCAGATCCATGGAGTGGGAGGCCTTTTTATGAAAACAGCCAACAGCTATGAAAACTGCAACGCCTTCCCCTGGAATTTCAGTGGCAGCAAAGGGATTGCAAAGAAATCTGGAGCTATGGATGGAAAGCACTGGTCGTTGCGTCGGACCAGACCTCACATCCTGGCAGGCATGTCTGTGGACACCGCGCTCTCTCGCTCTGCCCAGCTTCTACCCAGCGACAGTTCATTTGATCTGCTCAAGACAACAAGGGGCCTCGGCGTGCCAATTACTGGCTTTACATAAGACCGAAAGCAGCCAAGAGCCAAAAGGGGGGGAACTAGAAGTCCAACGGAAGGAGAGGAGGCACACATGCGCTAAAGCAAGTGGCAGAAGGGCCAGCCATCTGGCTGGAAGGAGGAGAAGGTGCTGCCGGCAGAGGAAAAACCCAGTGGAGCAGCAGACCGTCACCAGAGGTGTGAAACTTGCCTTCCGCCTCTTGCGATGGTCCCATTTCCTTCCTCGTGGGAACACTCCCGCGGGCGACACACAGCCTTTTTGTGAGCGTTAGTGGCCTTTCACCAGCTTGACACTCTGGTGGCAGTGATACATTGCTTTGAAACACACACACACACACACACACACACATGTGGGCGATTTACAATTTAATTATGCAGGCTACACATTGATTCACACACACACCCCCGCCACAACGAACTGGGTACTTAATTCACTAACCTCAGAAGGGTGGAAGGCGAAGTGAAACTTGAGCCAGCTACCTGGGATTGGGCCCAGATTGTGAGCAGAGTTTTGGCTGCAGTCCTGCAGTTTAACCACTGTGCCACTGACGCTCCTAAAGACTAAGAAGTTGTCCAAGAACCACTCTCTCTCTTTTTTTGGCTAATGCTATGGTTTTTATTTTATTTTTGTAAGATCAGACATATTTTTCCTTTTTGTTTTGTTTTGTTTTGTTTCTCCTACTTCCTCAAGCTTGTGCAAAACATTGTGTCCTTTTTTTTTGGATTAGCCTAAAATAGAACTTTAATATTTGAATACACTTGAAGCCTAACACTCTCTTTTCATTTCAGCTCTTCTTCTGGCCTCTGGATCATCTGCGTTACACATCTCTGAATACTTTCCTGGCTAATTATCGTCCTCCCTGATGTACCGTGGTCTCAGGACAAAACTTGTTTCTTCCTATCAGGAGGTCCTTAGCAGAGAGAGGAGCAAATGGGCAGGTTAAGCACGCTTGCCACCCAAAAAATGCGGTCCAGACACCCCCTCTTTCCTTTCCCCCGTTGCTGGCCCCTTCTTGTTTCAAGAGAGGACAGTTTGCACAAACTGTGAGAACACTTTTCTCTCTATTGGCGTCGATCGATAGATCCTAAGCAATCCAGCGAATCCTTCCGTGAAAGTTAACTCCATCAAAATCAATAGGGCTTTAACTTCAGAGGAAAATATATTTAGGATGGAAGCATTGGTGTGAAATCGACCGTTGTTCCTTTTTCAGAAACCCAACACTTAGAACCAGCAGAGCCCAGCTAGACAAACAGCTAAACACCCACCCCGCCCCGCCACAGTATCTCTCCGGTTTGAAATGGAACGTTGTTAAGATTGAATATTATAATTTCCCAGGCTTTAGAAACCATACCACGGTCTGAAATGATGTTGATCTTTTATGAATAGGTTGCAAATCTCTAACTTAGGGCCAGGGGCATCATAGACCCCCAAACGGGGTTGAAATGCAAGCGTTGTTTGATTCAACGAGACAAGGCCTTCTCTCTCCCCCACACACTCCTATCTTTCCAGTTCTTTCTGTGCTTCGGTCACTGATGCTGCAAGTGGGGGTGGCTTTCTTCAGCAACCCCATAGTGGCTAAAATCCTATTGCTTAGCACAGCAAATCACCACTAGAGTAAACCACCACCGGACCAATGGGGATTGGGTGAGTCAGCTTCTCCGCACGTTCCGTTGGTTCAGTCGGCCTACTCTCGATGCAACTTACATTGCTAAGAAACAGGATTTTGGCCGTCCTGCAATACAATATATTTTGGAGTCACTTGTCCCTATAAGCCTTGCAAAAGACCCGCTCCTGGTCAAGATGAAAATCATGTAGAGCTGGTTTGTTGATATGGGCTTTGGGGATTCTCCCCAGAGGTGTAGCTGTGGGGATGATCATGATGTGTGTAGGCACTTCAAAAATTCATCACCCCACCAGCATCTAGCTCCATGGTGCTGGAGACAACTGAGGGATCCAGCAGAGCCAGCCCGGACTCAGCTGAGGCACTGGCTGCTGAGCGGGGGTTGTTTTCTGCCAGACCTCCCTCTGCTCTGAGAGCTGTGGGCTCAAGAGTGCCCTTTGAGGGTCTGAAGTCATACAGCGGGAGGGTGGAACAGAACCGACGAGTGAGCAGGACAGACCATATACATTTCCTACACAACCTAAACAAGTATATTGTTTGCACACATACACAGACCTTTTTGCCCTAAGCCAGTGGGAGTGGAGAGAGCGTGAGGCCCTGGTGTTAAAATTCCACCCCCAACAAAATCAAACATTTTCTTCCTCCCACACCCAGAGAACGGCCTCTTTGCCTGTAGCTGAGGAGGAGCAGAGCAGTTCCCTGAGATTTTAGCCACTACCCTGAGGCGACCTGAATCGCTCGCAGATTCCATAATTTACCACCGGGCTGTGTGAAGCCTTCTTTTTATCTTTGATAAAACTCCTACTTTTTCGTTTCAGGGGATGACCCCACTGGGATGAAATCTTATGAGAGAAGAGGAAAATTTGCCTCTTTTTGCTTTTTTCCACCATCGCTGAACCAGGATCCTGAAAGCCATCCAGTCCACCCCTGGCCGAAGAAGGAAATCCGCAGCTCACAAATCCTTTGACACTTTGCCATCCTACCTCTGCTTAAATACCTCCAGCAAAGGAGAGCCCGCCACCTGCCACGGTAAGCCCCTGTATGGTTGAACAGTTTGTCCTCTCTAGACGTTTCCTCTAATCCCCTTTCTTATAAATCAAAACCATGACTTTTGTGTTCTGAGTTCTGGAGCTGCAGGAAACAAACAGCCCAGAACAAGAATTCCTGATGGTAGAAACAGAGAGTCTGTGATCTTGGAATTATGATTCATGGTGGTGCTTTTGAAAATATTCTGGAAGTAGACTGGGAAGCTAAAGCCGCAGTTATAGAAATCCTCTCTGTTTCTTCCAAAGTGCCTCTAGGCAACCTCAGGTGGGCCAGAAACACTAGGAAAGAAGGAACGAACAAAGGAAGGAACGAAGGAACGAACGAACCACTGGATCATAACAGCAGGTAAGGGTGGGAGAATTCAGGAATTTCAATTTTGCGACATTTCTGTGACAGCAAGTTCATTTCATCCCATGTCCCCTTCACTTTGTAAGCATGCCACTCTTTCATCACCCACTTCTCAAATTCTGTGCCACGTTTCTGCAGATGAGTCTTTCTGCGTACCCCTCTGTACACATTTTTCTTAGTAAGCGCTCTTTTCCTCCAAGTGTTGTTCCGTAATCCAAAATACAGCTTTCCCTAATTCCCTTAATTTGAAATGCATGATTCCTTAATCCCCTTAATTTAAATTGTATTTCCCTAAAATGCATCTCTCACTTTTTTCCCTGTACATATTATCCCAAATATTCATATTTCAGTGTGCAAAGTGGTGGGCCAGCGTTCAGGCTGAGAAGTTTAGATTTTGGCACACAGGCTTCATCGCAAGGCGCCAGGTTGGCCTCCAACCTGGAATGGGGGGATCCGTGCACTGCCCTCACATCTCTTGGGTTAGATCCTTCATCCATGTAGCTCCAGGTTGAACTGGAAACAATTTTTCCAGGATCTCAGGCCAAGAGAGAGATCCCTGATAGTTTGAGCCGTGGCCCTCTTACTAAGAAATAAAATGACACTATATATCAGGTTAGGGACCTGATATATAGGGTTAAACCGCAGAAGCCTCTGTGCTGCAAGGTTGGAAGACCAGCCGTCGTAAGATCGAATCCACGCGACGGAGGGAGCTCCCGTTGCTTTGTCCCAGCTCCCGCCAACCTAGCAGTTCGAAACATGCAAATGCAAATAGATAAATAGGTACCACCACGGTAGGAAGGTCACAGCGTTCCATGTCTAGTCGCGCTGGCCACGTGACCACGGGAATGGTCTATGGACAAAAGCTGGTTCTATGGCTTGGAAATAGGGATGAGCACCACCCTGTAGAGTTGGACACAACTGGACATTTGTCAAGGGGAACCTTTACCTATATATCACGCTGGACCTTTGGCCTATATACTATACAGTTTAGTGTCATCTATAATGGCTGAACGTCTCGCCGTGCCTCAAAAACCCTCTCAGCCTTCTGCTGAGGCTCCTTCTTAGTTCTAAATAGAGAACTGAAAGAACTGGCCTTGTTTAGCCTTGAGTAAAGAAGACTGAGGGGGAGAGAGGATAGCCCTTTACAAGTAATTGAAAGGCTGTCATGCAGCAGAGGAGCAGGATCTGTTCTTGATCATCCCAAAGTGCAGGGCATGTGATAATGGGCTCAAATGACAGGAAGCCAGATTTCGGTGGAATATCAGGAAAAACTTCTCAACAACAGAACCCATGACCCTGGGAGGGGGGGTAAGCGCTCCAGCACTGGAGGCCTTCAGGAGGAAATGAGACAACCGTCTATCAGATCTGCTTTGATTTGGATCCCTGCATTGAGGGTTGGACTTTGATGGCCTTATTGGCCCTTTCCAACTCCATTGTTCTATGATTCTGTGAACCATGGATTGCATGGCATATGTTGTCCCAATGGGGTTTCCATCAGCTCTCTGAGACAGCAGCCTTTCCAAAACCGACCAGGTGATATCTGAGACTTGAACCAGGAATTTCCTGCCTGCATCGTGTTTGTTCCACCCGTGAGCTGGGGTCCCTGGAAAAAGAAAGTGGGTGTGTGTGTGGAATCGACACACTCTTCCTTACCCCCACTTTGTCTCAAGCCTATAACTTTGGTATGACCAGCACTGTGTCTTTCTTGAAGAGCTTGGCCAAGTGCATTATGAGAGCGCTTCCACAATGCTCTAGCCACCATGGTCGCTGTAGTGGGGGGGGGGGGGGGCGGAAGAGTACGGTAGCTTTTCCAAGATCTGATTCTTTACCAAAACGAACTAGTCACGTCCGTGTCCCTTCAGCCACATTTTATCTACTTGCAGCAACAAGCCATGCAAGCTAAAAAAAAAATTAAAATCTTGCAAGGCTTTCCAAACCCCAGTGGTTGGAAATCAGGTGTATCTCCTTGCCTCCTGGCTTGAAACCGAATTCCTTCGGAAGCTTGTGTTGTGCTGTGTATGAATGCTTCCATGGCTTTTACATCCCACACCCCCACACATGGGGGGGGGCACAGAATTTCCTAACCAGCTTGTAAAACAGGACTGTGACTGTGTTTTACCTCCCGTGGCGATAACGAGGGACGACTGATCTCTTTCACACTAGTCCCTTTTCCTAATCGGGTCTGAGCTGCGGCATCTGTCAGCTTCCTAGCTGTGGTGATCCCCCACAGTCGGTGCCATTAAAGTGGAAGGAAAGGGTTTTAGCTCTTCTGTCTGAGAATCTAAGCACCGTCCTGACAAATCACCGACTGACTCACTGAAACGTTCAGACGTTTGTAATAACTCAGGTTTTTGCACCATCTCTGGACAAATGTGTAAATACAAACCCTATCAGAGGTATTTGCGCATTTCCAGAGAGACCACAGGGCGGAGCAAAGCGTCCAGAGGCAGGAGCAAAGTAGAGGGGCAGGCTGCCCCCCCACCCCATGCTTTGTGTTCAATCCAGCGTTCATAAGTCGCCGTTGGAAGGAAGACTGGCCAATGGAGTCCTGGATCTGACCCACTAGAGGATATCTCATCCTAAACAGACTTTGTATCCCAGCTGTGATCCTTCACGGGGTTCCTGCATCCTCTTTGTCTTTCGAGGTGGCGATCGCGTTATTGATTCTACATTACAAGTGCAATCGTATCCCACCACGCTTTCCCTGACAAACAGTCATTCACCCTCTGTTTAAAAGCTCCCGATGACACCGAGTTCATCACCCTCAGAGGCAACCCCCTTCCGCTGCTCAACACCTCTTATTTTTCAGGAATTTCTTCCTAAGGGTTAGTCAAAAATCTCCTTTCTTTTCAGTTGAATCCACAACTTTGGGTCTTCCAAAAGCCAAGCTCGCTCAGTCTTCTGTCTGACAGCCCTGACACTTTTAATATTTGAGGGCGGCTCTCCTGTCACCCCTCTGTCTTCTCTCTAGGCCAAAACGGCTCAGCTGCCTCCCCTGTTTCTTGTAGGTCTTCCTTTCCTAGATCCTCCCTTCCGGCTTGGTTAGGCTTATTTCAAATCAGGATGAACAGAACGTCATTGCGCAACCACATCCCATCTAGATGTGTTTGACTACAATTCCTAATATCCCCAGCCTTGTTCTCACAGGATGATGGGAATTTTAGTCAAGCACTCCTTGGTCAGGGAGTCTAATAGGTCATTGGGCCACTGCTTCTTGGCCTCAGCCTTTCTTCATTTAATACAGAGATAATAAAACTGGCCTGCCTTGAAGAATTTATTGATTTTAAATATCGTTAACCCATCTTTCTCTTACAAAGGACCGAAGGCAAACTTACATCATTAAAAGGACAACATTTAAAAGCTAAAACTAATAGGCATACGCATATTAAGAAAGAATTAAATAAATATTATATTTAAAATGCTAAATGAAATCCATACTAAAATCACGTTTAAGAGCAACAGAGCACAAACATCCAATTTGAAAAACTCCCTTCAGGCAGCTAGTCCTCAAGGGGAAGCTGCCAAAAGAGAAAGGACTTGGCTTGCTGGCAGGACAGCAAAGAGAGGGGGCCAGTCTGACCTCCAGTGGGAGGGAGTTCCACAGTCTGTGTGCAGCCACTGAGAAGGCCCTCCTCCTGTAGGTTTAAGGGAATATATGTTGACTCTAATCCTGTGCTTGATGGAGGCGTAGGTGGGTTAAATTGCATCACTCACATCAGCCAGTTGCAGCACACGCAAAGTTGCAGCACACGCCTGCATGAGTTACACCATTTAACTTGTGCACAAGTAAATCACCAACAGGATTCTCGCCACCGTGTTTCGAAGGCCCAGGAGAAGTGCTCCATGGTGGCAACGATGAAAACAGGAGTTGCAAGGTTTAATTGATAAACGAATCCACTAACCATTTTACTTAGTTCAACCACAGGGATATGTTTTACCCCACGAGACTGAGAGCTGAGGCTATTTTGGGTACGGTGTGTTAGCGTTAATGGTGGATGAAACAGAAAACATTAAAGATTTATTCTTTTTAAAAAAAAAAAAACACCAAGTAAAAGCCATTGCTAGTTAATTTGTAAGGATTATGTCGTGTTTCCCACAACAGCTCAAAGGTATAAAAGCCAAACGAAGATGACCCAGCCAGGAGGACGATCCTAACCCTCCCAAGTTGAGAATAAATCCTATTAAATTTAATGGGGCTGCTTTTAGGGTGGACATGCACAGAATCATAGACATTTTCTTCATTAGGAAGTGAAAGGGGGCAAGAGGGCCTTCGTGGTAAGAAATTTGGGACCGGAGTCCAGGATCCTGCCCCGCAGACCAATTTACTCCATCTTGAGTTTGCAAGGAACCAGTACCCACCCCCAGATCACCCCCTCCCTTTAAAGACCATAAAATCCAGAGCCAGAAATGATCTAACGGCACCCTTGACCACGCATACAATCCAGGCCGTGCTTAATTTGCTCAGCCAATGCACTTTATTGAGCTACCTACTCTTGTCATGGCTAATATTGGGGGAAGGAGAGAAACCCCTGGCAGAATTAAGTTCTGATTATCCAAACCCTTAGAGGGCTGCCGTGGGGATGCTGGGGGATGATTCTGCTGCTGGAGCGTTATCCAATTTGGAGGATTATAACGTCTGCTGATTTGGGGGTGGGAGGACGAGGAGTTTGTTCCAGATAAAGCATAGTATCTTTCCCTCCCCCCCAATATAAATCTATCCTTGTTTAGCCAATGGAGGGTTTGCTCTGCTTCCAAAATAAGCCTCACAAAGATTGAACAGGTGGATCCGTTGTAAAACGTGTTGTGTGCTCCATCCTGCAGAGGGTGGGTGGGTGATTTCCAGGCCTTGAGATGAATCCGCCCCTCATGCGCACAGAATGAGACCCTCTGAGGTTTCATAACATCATGGAATTGTGGAGTGGGAAGGGGGGCCCATAAGGCCATCAAGTCCAACCCCCTTCTCAGTCTTAGAACTGCAGAACTCCAGAGCTGGAAGGGGACCCTATAAGATCATCAGGTGCAGCCCCTGTCAAGGAGGCCCCATGGGGGAATTGAACCCCCAACCTCTGGTCCTTCATTCAGCCAGAGACCCAGTGCAGGAATCCAAATTGTAGCAGATGTGACAGATCCTTGTCCAGTTTTCTCTTGAAGGCTTCCAGCCTTGGAGCCCTCACCCACCTCCTGAGGCCATGGGTGCTATTGTCATACCACTCTTAACAGTCAAGAAGTTTTTCCTGATATTTATTCCATTATTATGTGTCCTGTATTCTGGGATAAATGAGAACCCACCCTCTGTAGAATGAACTATTTTCAAATCTTTGAAAAGTGCTCTCCTATCTCCCCTCCATCTCCTTTTCCCCAGGCTAAACGGGCCCAGCTACGACTCTGCACTTTAAACCAGCCTCCCAGATTATCCCGTCTCCTCCCAGACTGGATCGCTATCCCCAAAATATGTCCCTTTAGAATTCAGACTAGAATCCAAAACGATTCAGTGCCCCCTGGAAAATCAGAACACTGTAGTGCTTGGTCAGACACTGGGTTCATTCTAAGAGCACCTCGTGCAGGAGAACGTTCGTGGACATTTCCAGCCAGCGTGGGTCAAAGAGGATGGGAGTTATTGAGGGCCCAGGTGTGCGATATAATTTCTCCCCATCAGACCTCCCTCAGTCTTCCGGGCTCCTTTTCAGTAGAGCTGCCTTTGTAAAGGCAGCTGAAGAGGAAACCCATCAATCCAAAGGATTCTGTGGGAGCTTGGTCCCGAAGGCACCATCGAGACCTATAGGGTTTACAAAAGGCCTGTCGCTGGAGGAGAGAAAAACGGCCAGAGCTTGGTGGTGGTGGTGACAGGTGGATCCACAAATGACTGTCTGCTTTTTTGGGGGGATTTTCCTTCTAGACCAGGTGAGGAGAACAGCTGTGATGAGCCCCTGCATTTCCATGCTGAGCCCCCAGGGTGGTGCCACTCACAGAAGCAGGTAAGTCTTTCTGCTCATGCCCCCCCCGGGAGGACGACGGCTCCGATTTCATGGGTGGTAGTGAATGTGCTTCAGATTTTAGCCTGAACTTTACAGGAGCTATCAAGGATGCTGAACCGGTTATAGATTTAGGGTTCACTGCCTTGGAGAAATCCGGCCATGTTCCAGGTGAAACCCAGAGTGGATTGATCGTGGGACTCAGCTTTTCCCTCTTGGCTTGTCTACTTGCCAACCTCAGACCCTACCCCCACCCCGTCTTCCTCCAACGCTCACACCCCAACGAACTCCAAAGGCTTTAGATCACAACACCCACCATTCTCCCTGTAATGAGGACCGCAGGGAGGGGAACCATATCCGTCTCATTGGGGGAGGGGCTGCTCAACCTGGACTGGTTGTCCTGGGAGCTGTGTCAGAGGGGGGGGAGAGAGAAGCCAAGGACGCGCTTGCCCCCTTTGCTTTGGAAAGGGTCAGCCTGAGTCCCAAATGACGCTCTCTGCCTCGTCCCCCTTGGAGCAACGCCTGAGGGCTCTGAGCAACTGTGACCTCATGCGCCCAGTGCCTGCTTCCCACCTTGACGCTAAAAAACAAACAAACCTCTCCTCCCCTTAATTTCCCTTCCTCAAGCTCTCTTCCAGCAGTTGGTCCTGCTATGCGTTGTGGTTAAAACACACAGCACACTAAGGCGTGCACACACGCACTTGCGCTCCTCTGATTTTCTACACCCTTGCACATCCCTTGTGCACACAGATGCACCACACACGCACACACCCCGCCATAGTTGCTCTTCCACAGCCACTTTTCCTGCACGCTCACTATTGTACAGTGTGCAGATCCCTGTAGATCTTAGGTATAGCTCTCTTGTGCATTGCACGACGTGCTTTGCACATTTAAAGTTGTGCAAGCAGGCACACTTCCTTAGCAGGTGTATGAACGAAAGGAAAATCTTAGTGAAGGATAAAGTGGGATATAAGTCAGAGACAGACACGGGCACAGGAGCATAAGCGCACCTGGGTGACTAGACGCATGTGCCTATTTGCTGCCACAGGTGGGCGCATCTCCACCACCAGGGCCCACGCTGACCTGTTCCTGCTCCTTTTCCTACTGCGTGGACTGCTCTCCGGGGGTGCAAGCACGATCTTGCACAAGGCAACCACCCTTCACCAGCAGCACATCACGCATGCCGACTTTTCCCCACTGTGTCCCACAGACACTTGGGCACCGTATTTTCCTGATCAGAAAGGCTCTCTGCCCAGCACCAACCGTCCCTGTCAGCCGTGAGACTTGCCAGACTTTCAAACTGCTGAGCTTTTTCCTCCCCCCGGAAACATTTGATTCGGTCGTAACAGATCCCGATGCGCACATTGGCTCCTAACCGTGTCCCGGTCCGTGGTACCCTAATATCAGGGCGGTCCTTACCCACATGTGCGCAGGCACGCAGGCACACGCTTGCTGAAAAAGGATCCTGTTGTTTAGAGGTGTCCAGCCCCCCCAATCCAGAAAGAATAAGCAACCTTATACGAACGGTGCATGCCCATCTTTGCACACATACATGCAAAATCAAGGCAGCCCGGCTGCAGCAAAACCAAGGAAGTATCTCAGGACATGTGAAAGACGACGATGCTCTCTTAGTTTCATGGTTTCGCCTTCCTTTCTCTGATGCCTAGTTTTGCAGGCAGATCCAGGGGTGCAATTTTTAGAGAAACCGGCCAGCAGTTGGACCGAGTGGTGTGGCATTTCATCCCGCTGTCCCTCCATCTCTCTCTCTCTTTCTCTGTATTCCCCCCCCCCCTTTTGCCTCTTCCTGCCCCCCCCCCAAAACACCCAAGGCTCTGGATCCTGTTTGCTCATCTGACAGCCCCAGAGAAGAGGAAGAGGGATGTGACATTCCATCTGTAAATAAATAAGCTAAATAATTCAAGGCGAATTTCACAACAGCGCCAGCAAACACAGGTTCCCAGAGAGTCCCCCGGGGGGGGGGATATGGCTGCTGGTGGTGGTGGGAGCCAGCCAGCCTTGCCATTCAGAAGCTCCAGCCCGCTCTCCTCCTTCCCTGAGCCACAAAAAAAACCCCGGGTAAAGGAAGCCCCCCCCCATTCTCTCCAAGGCTGGGGCACTGGGTTCCTGTCCAGAGATCCCCAGGGGCCCTCCTCCTGCTTCCTCACTCTCAGCGCAGAGGAGACCAGGGGATGGAGGCCATGGGGTCGGGGAAGGAGGGTGGGAGAGGCAACCCCCTGGCATATTGACTAGGGGCAGAAAGCGGGTGGGGGGGGCTGGATTTGGCCAGGGGCAGGTTCTCCTCCCCCCCCACCAAAGCACCCCCAAACAAATCCATCCATTTGCCAAGAAAGTGCTCACACCGCAGTCACATCCCCCCCCCCCGAAAGACAGAAAAAGCCCTGGTAGGAGGGAGGGAGGGAAGGAAGGAAGGAAGGGGGAGAATCATCAACAGGAGGTTCAAAGTTTCGGTCCTCCCACCCAAACCGGGTCTCCTTTCCGGAGTCCCCCACCCGGTGCCCCCCCACCCCCGCCATTCCGGGGTGCCCCCTCCGCCCCCTTAAGTGACCATAAACCCCACTGTCCGGGTGGGTGGACGGAGGGGCTCCTCTCTGACCGAACGAGGCACCCCCCCACCCCCGATCCCCCCCACCCCACTCCTCTTGCTTGCAAGGAAGGCTGGCGGTCCGGATTCGGGCTCCGAGCCGCGCGTCCTGCCTCCGCGCCGGGTCGTTTCCATCCCCGTCCCCCCTTCCTTCTCCATCACCACCTCCAATCATCCAACTTGTTTCCTTTCCCCAAGAAGACCCAGCCTCCCCCCCACCCCACCCCCCAAAAAAAAACACCCCATGGCTCACCTGGGATTTCTCCTGCGGGCCATCCTCAAGTTGAGCGGCTCCCCCCACGTTTTTCCACCGGTCGTTGACCATTTTCCGGAGCGCGGGGGGTCGCGGAGAGGGCCGGCGGGGTGCGGTGGGTGGGGTGGGGGTATCGCGCACCAGCCGGCCGGCCGCCTTCCCCCCTTGGCCCCGCGTCCGCCCCGGTGGGACCCCCGAGAAGGATGGATAGATGGAGGGATGGAGACGCCGAAGAGTTCCAGCCGGCAAAGGAGGAGGAGGAGGAGGAGGAAGGGGCAAAGCCAGGCGGGGGAGGGGGGGAGAGAGAGAGATCCCTTTTCTTCCCGAGGGGAGAGGAAGGGGCGAGGATGATGCTGGGGGACACCCCCGCCCCTCAAGCCTCTTCGCTCCGGGAGGGGGCTCGGCGCCGCCTTCGGAAAGCCTGACGGGGCTTTCTCTGGAGCGCGCCTCGCTCTTCCCTCTCCTCCTTCCTCCTCTTCCTCTTCCTCCTCCCCGATCTCTCTCTCTCTCTCTCTCTCTCTCTCTCTCTCTCTCTCAGCCGGATCGGGCCGGGATGGGGAAGCGGGGATGGGGGGGGGGAGAGAGACGCGTGGCGGGGCTGCGGAGGCAGCAGGCGCGCCCGTTCCCACGCCCCCCTCCGGAGGAGGAGGAGGAGGAGGAAGACCCCTATCCCGGGCGGGACGGGGGGGCTTTTCGGACCCGGGGGGGGGGAATCTCCTCCACGGGTCTCCCCGTCCCCACCGCCGAGACACAGTGTCCCTGCCCGCGGAGGAGGGGCCCGCGGGACTTTTTTTGGGGGGGGGAGTCCTCTTCCAGGGGTCCCGGCGTCGGGGAAGTGGGGCGCCTTGCCCGCTCTCTTCGGGACCCCCCCCGGGTTGGAGGGGAGGGCAGGAAGGAAGGAGGCAGGCAGGCAAGCCAGCAAGCCGGAGGGCGCCCCGAAGCGGCCGGGCACGTGTGGACGGGGCGGGTCGGACCCGCGCGGTTTCGGCTCAGTTTTGTCCGCCGCTCTTTAGGTCTCCTCGGCTCCCGGGTCGCCCCTTCGGGACCCCCGCCCGCCCGCCCGCCCGCCCGCCGGGCCCCGCAGCGGTCCCGCTCTCTGGCCGGGAGGGCGGCGGGCCGACCCTCTTTCCGCCACGGGTGGCTGGAATCCCCCTGCCCCCTTTTTTGGGGTCTCCCTCCCTCCCTGCCTGCCTTCCCGCCTCTTCTCGCCGCTCTCCCTGAACGGTGAACCGCGTCCTTCCCCCTCGCTTGCCCGCCTCGCTTGCAATGAAACACGCGCGCGCCGCCGCCGCCGCCGAGGAATCGTGCCCGAGCTGTGGGGGGGCAGGTTCACACGTGCGGGATGCGCGGACCTGAGAAGGGCGCCCTCCGGTGGCGACTGGCGCGGGTGAGCGGCGCAGACCCGGCCAAGGGCTTCCCTGCCGCCACAGGACTTGGAACTGCCTAATCCTAGGCTGTCACAATAGGCTGAGAAAATTCTCACTGAATCAACTTCAATTAACCACTTAATCAACCTAAAATTTTCCAGTATTCAAAAAAAAAGAAAAGAGGAAGGGGATTCTGGTACGGTGTTTACATGGAGGTTCGAATTAGGTGGTGAATACACTCACACAAGTCTGTGCCGGCTTCATCCTGCCTTTCTTGTCATCTGCATAACTGACAACTATTTTGCTTAATCAGTTCTGGTTTTGTTTTCTGTTTTATTTTTTTCCCCCACCGGGTCATGAAGAAGGAGGGAGGCATTAGCTTAACAGAGCACTAAACTATGCAGACATCTTAGCTGGTGACATCTTTGGCTCTTCTGAGCCGTCTGTAAGCCTCGCCTACCCACCTCATTGTCATAAAGACCAGCAACTTGGGTGTGTGCATGTTTACAGCTGAGATGCTCCTAGAAAGCCGATTGCCCGGGCCATGTGTCACCCTTAATATTTCCTTTGAGCTCCTCCAGAAATGCAGGAGAAGAGTCCCTAGGCTGTTTATGGCAGAGGCGTTTGGATAACCCACTCGCTCATGGAGTTGCTAATTTGCTTTCCTACACAATGGCAGTGGGTGGGGGGGTGGGGGAATCGAGGAGGGGCTGCTCTGATCTCAGGCCATCCAAGCCAAGGTACAGTTGCTTAATTGGCAGCGGGTTTTGCAGCTGTCAATCACTCCCTGCTCCATCTGACCATAACTGGCTTTATTTCCCTAGCTCTAAAACATAACACGCACAAGGAGCTCTCTCCCCCCCCCCCACGTAGGGTTCTCTGTTGATTTTCCAGGCAGAGCCGAGCAAGGTCCAGAGAACCTAGGAGTGTCTGTTGTGGAGGGACTCCCCAGCTCTACTGCATGACCAAAAGCAGACCTTTTTTTTTAACCCTCTGCAGGGGGAAAAGCAGCCTCAACAACAACAATAATCTTAGAACAGCAGAGCTGGAAAGGACCCTCTGGATCATCGAGTCAACCCCTGTCAAGGAAGCCCCTTGGGGGAATCGAACTCGCCAACCTCAGGCTCCCCAGGAAGAGACCTCAACCCCTGAGCTCCAGCAGTTCTTATCCCTCTTGAATTACCCCTGCAGCTCTCTTCCAGAAAAATGAGGTGATCTGGGTGTGTGTGTGTGTGTGTGTGTTAGGAATAGGGGATAAAATTGCATTTTCACTTTCTTCCACATGCAAATGTTTTAAACCTTGGGTTTTTTTCCAGACATGAAGAAAGAGGTGTGCGTTTCGGCTGATTGATCAAAAACAAATGAAAATACAGGGCTTTTCTTTGGAATGAAGAACAGTTCCACCAACCCACCCCCTTTTTCCTCACTGGGTCATGAAGGAGCATAAGGTCAAACCACTTTTGTTTAGGGGGGGGAAAGCCACCTATGGTCTGGGCCGACTCTTCTGGAGCTTGTTTATTTGTTTGTTTTGTGTTCTTATTGATAGCTTCTGATTAGGAGCCCGTTGCTTGATATCACCTTCGAACCAGAAGCGCTGAAGCGCTACAGCGCTGAACTCTGCTCTGGATCAAAGCAATCCTGAAAATAAACCACGCTTCCAAGACAGACAAAAGGTTGTAGGAACTCATGGAAAAAGCCACGACACTAAGTGTCAGAAGACGAATGTCATATGGATAGTAGGAGAAGAGACAAATAAGATCAGCCTTTGTACCTACTGGGCTTAGTATATTGAGAACAAAGCTATAACTATCAATTCTGGGGTTTTGCTGCCCTGTTGGTTAAATGGGTCCTGTGCTGTGGGCATGCATAGGGAGAGGAAAGGGAGGAATCCATAGGAAATCCTGGGTCTGAGCACTCATTCCACAGCCATATTGTTTATTTATTCAGTCCTCCTTTATTTGCATTTTCTAATGGTCATTTCTGGCGAATATACCCTGGAAATACATATACCGTAAATACATATGTCTGAGGATTTTTATATAGTATTTTCAGGCAGCGGATAAATGAATCAGTGGATTCTGATCCCACGGATGGGGAGGGGTCCTATTGTATACTATATACATGTATAATTACAACTGGCTAGGGGACTCCAATAACAACCCCCCCCCAAAAAAATAAGAACTTAGCTAAGTTCCCCCATTTGCCAGTCCTGAGTTTATTGGGTAGAGAGTGGCAGAGCTAAATTTATCTCTGTGATCTGAGAGCCATGCAGGTTTTATTTATTTATTTATTTACAAAAAAACCATTCTTTCTGCCCCATCCACGACTTCTTTCAAACATACTCTTTTTAGAGATGTCAAGGAGGTGAAGCTAGCTGTCTCTCTTTTAGATGGCTGATGGAAAACTGGACATTTCTTATTTTATTGATGAAGGCTGCTCTTTGATTTTAGAAGGCTCGGCTGTTTTACTGCTGTGCTGTTGTTGATTATTTGCTTTGCTTCAAGGTTTCTTCCACCCCCCACCCCCCCAGTTTTGTTCCTACTCTACTTCTGAATGATTGCTTTTTGAGCTTATGGTTTTTTTTATTATCAATCACTTGGAAACTCTTCATGGAGTGGAGGACCAATTAAGAAACACATGGAGGGGGCCCCCCATGAAAACAAATTAAAAGATACTCCCTACCAGATCAATGGCCTTGAGTCCTGCCCCCTGGGAGAAAGGTGGCATAGATGTGCCATAAATAAAATGTATAAGAAATAAGTTACTTTTTTGGATGATGGCTCCCAAATCCCTATGATGTGCATTCTGGGAATTGTGGGGCGGGGGGTCACTTTCCCAAGTTCTCCTTTCAACAAAGATGAAAAAAAGGAAGGTGCTACAGTAGTTCTTTCGAAGGCACCTTCTAAAGCAGTGGTCCCCAACCTTGGGCCTCCAGATGTTCTTGGACTTCAACTCCCAGAAATCCTGCCCAGCAGAGGTGGCGGCGAAGGCTTCTGGGAGTTGTAGTCCAAGAACATCTGGAGGCCCAAGGTTCGGGACCACTGCTCTAAAGGACCTAAAGGGCAGTGAAACCACCACTGCCAGGAAACACTATGGCAGCTTCCTTTGGGGGGGTGGGGGGGTACATGAACAACAGGAAGCAAGACCAGAGCTAGACCACGAAGCCTGCCTTTCTCTAGGTGAGCCAAATACTGGTTTCTCTGGGTTTGAGGGCTGGAACTCTAACTGGGAAATTCTTTGAGACATCTGACAGTTGGAGTCAAGGAAGGGAGGGAGGAAGGAAGACACATTCCTAGTAACAGTATGACCTCTATATCCGCAGGCTTGGTATCCGTAGTTCCACTTATGCACGGTCTAAAAATATGAAAAATATTAAAAGGAAAAAAAAACCCTAGAAATATGTATCTCTACAATGTATTTATCAGAAGTGGCCATTAGAGGGAGCCAGAGACCATGCTGTATATTCTTGTTGGAATATCGAGAATGGTCTCTGGCTCCCTCTAGTGGCCAGTTCTGGTAATATATTGTGGAAATACTTTTTTCTGGTCCCCCCCCCCCAATTATTCACATCTTTCAGTCACCACAAATACAGGGATTCTACTGTATTCTTCAGTTTTGTCTTTATGTTTTTATAAATATTCCCGAGGTACAACATCAGAATTGGCCATTAGAGAAAATACTTCCCTGTCTTTTCCCAGTAAGAGTCGAAAGAACACATGGATCATGTTTTTGCACTGAAGGGGCCATCTATAAACTTAATAAATAGATAATGTTAATGCATCAAATTCCTTGAATGATAATGGTAACCATAATGGCAACCGAGAAGGAACGAGTTCCTTTTAAAATCTTAATTTTTCCAGCCTGTTTTTTTCAGAGGGGCTCTTCAAAAGCGTCACCTCACCCTGCCCCAATGCCCGTCGGTCACCATCTCAGGTGAGAGAAGACGGGGCCGCAAGCTGCAAGGCGCGATGGATGGAAAGCCAGCGCCTAAAGGTGAGGATTGTCTCCTTTTCGTAGTGTTGGGAGGAGCGGTCCTCTGGGTTTCATCAGCCCAGCGCTTAACCTTACAGATGGCCGATTCCGCGCGGGCTCTGCAGGAGGAGTCAAGGCGGCTCGCCCGGCTCCCAGGCTTCCACAAGCTGTCTTTCCACACGTCCCGGGCTAATTAATTATATGGCATTGCAGAGTGAGACAGTTCATGGCCACCGTGTATCATTTTTAACTCTCTCCCAAGATGCTCTCCGCCAATGAAAGAGAAGGGGAAAGGCTGCTATGAGTCATATTCCCACCAGCTGTGATTCGTAGCAATTGCCTGTTTATGGTCCACTCCTCCCTGTGGTCTCCCAGAATTAAACAGGGTGGGCTCCTGGTCGAAAGAGAAGGTAACCGGGTGGCAAGAGATGCCCTGACTTAGATCGTTGCTTATCTCTGTGTCCTACTTCCTCTGTGCTGAGACCATCCTCACTGAGTCACCTTGGGCCAATTGAATCAGGGAGACCCTACCTTGCAGGGGGGTTGTGATGAAGAGAAGGGGAAGAGAAGGGGAAGGGTGGAAGCTGCCTGGGGATGACTGGAGGAAATCTGAAGCAAGTGCCTCCTTAAATGAACTCCTGGATAGCTCAGGGGTTTATGCACCTGACTGTGGAGCCAGAGGTTGGGTGTTCGATTCCCCCTCTGGGCCTCCTTGGCCTGGGCTGGTCCAGAGGGTTCCCTTCCAGCTCTGTCGGTCCAAGAAATACACTTCCCCTATGCATCTTACTCCAGATACAAACACAGGGGTGGCGAACCTTGGTCGTCCAGAGGTAGCGAGCGTCAGGCAGAGTCCTATGAATGGTTAGCTAAAGCAGGAACAGAAAGCGGCACTCGATCAGCGTGGAGTGCGGGCCACTATCGTGAGTATATAATCCGCCACAGATCTGCAATGGAGATCTCTTGTGATAGCAAGTGGAACCTACACGGGCAAAGGTAGTCTACCTGAGGCTCCTAAACCCTAGGAAGAAGAAAAAGAGGAGGGAGCTATGGACCTCGCCTCCTGACAGTGGGTTTTCTGTCCAGTTAGACCAGGTTGCTGATCTAACTGGGTCTCAAATCAGAGCCAACCACAGTGTTCTTCTCCATGAGCTAAGCGTGTGTCAAAACTTGGGTAAGTTACTTTCTTGGTCTTCATTGCCTTAGAATTCCCCCAGCCAAGATAGTCACCTTCCGCATTGACTGGAGGATTCTGGGGTCTGGGAGTCAGAAAACAGCTTTTTTTTTTTTTTTTTTTTTTTTTGAGCTGTGTCTGTGATACCTTGCATTATTCCAGCATCACGAAAGATTCACACTCTGGTCTTCCTTTCCTTCTCCTCCTTGCTCATCTTAATGAGGCACACAGAGGATACAGACCAGAAATATTTTGGACCGTGTGCCCTGGAATACCACTGGGTTTTGTCTCTCCCCCACACACACTCCTCAAAGCGCAAGGGAGTTTTAATGAAGCTAAAAGAACAGGAGACCTGGCCTTCTCATGGTACATTACCGTTTCTGGTTACCCAGCTGTTTGGGCCGTGGAGAGGAGACCACGGCAACACAATCCGGAGGAAAAATTAGTAAATAGAAGGTTTTAGTTTTGAAAAAGAGGAAGCTAGATTTTTTTTCTCTCTCTCTCAGAAAGGTGAACTTCTAGCATGCAAACTTTTCTTAGCCTGTCTCTACAAAAGACCAAACCTCAAACAATTGTGGTTCATTTTATTTTACTATGATTCTGTTGTTGTCGTTGTTGTTGCTTTTAATTTTCAATGTTGATATTTTAGCAATGTTAACTGTTTAGATTGGATGTTTATTATTTTTTTTAATGAATGTTGCCCGGAAAGTGCTGTTCTCTTTATGCCTTATTAATGTTTTTAAATTATATGATATTGTTGTCTGGTTTTAATGTGTGATGTTTAATGTTCTGGTTTGAACGATTTTTCTTTAAATTACTTTTTCATAGGCTGCTTTTTTTGGTGCAATTTCAGATTTGGCGGGAAGAAATAAACAAAGAAAATATCAATAGATAATAATCTCTCCCTCAACCTAATTCATGTTCCAGACTACAAACTGATGTCCTGGATTGCAATTCCCATTGTTCTCGACCAGCACAGCAATAGATCATGTTGGCTGGGGATGTTTTGTACTCCAAGCTATTTGAAGGACACCCAGCCTCTCCCACACCTTTTTTAAAAATCTGTTCTTTCTATTCAGTGAGCATCCATCTTTTGCCATTTCTAAATGTTGTTTGGTTTCAAATCTGAGATCTAAACCATCAAGAAATAGAAGCATGTTAGAAAGTTTTTTTAAAAACTTAATGAAATGAAATTCACATCTGTCGTTATAAAAATAGCTCAGTTTTCTGACGGATCTCGTTCTAAGAACAAGTAGGATGTGGACGGTAAAAGTCTGTGCATCAATATACGTTACGTGTAAGTTGAAAATGACTTAAAATAACCCTAGCAGCGCCTTCAGCGTAAGGGAGTTATTTAGGGAGTGGTTTCCTCATTACCACCACCTCCTAGTGAGCTTCCATGGCTGAGCGGGGAATCGAACCCAGGTCTCCAGAGTTCTACTCAACCTCTCTATCCACTACACCACACGGCATATCAATAGATACACAGAAACAAGGAACAAGGGTTTATTGCTTCATCAGATCCTCTCCAGTTCTGCATAGTCTTCTGTGGATGCTGCTTCCTGTTGCTCACATTAAAAAGAGAGAAATCTGCTACAGTGCTTTCTGGGAGTCATAGTCTCACTACCCATTAGGCACCTCCCAAAGAACCGCAACTCCCACAGTGTTTCCTTTTTTTATTTCTCCCCTCTTTTTTCCGTTAGCCGGAACAAGGCCATGCAAGACCTCAAAGCTAGATCTTTTTTTTGCAGGAGAGTGTTTGTAGTTTGTGTCAGAGGGTAGAAACTCTCAGAATTCTGCTTGGGGAATTCTAGGCATTGGTGTACAAACACACACACACAGACCGAAATTCCAGATTTGCTGCCCTGCTGAAATCAGAACCGCCCGCTTCCTCCGGTCAAATCCCTTCTTTTTTTTTTTTCCAGAGCTGGCAGCTGGCGGTGCCGAGCGATTCCCACGGAGGCCGGTCCAGCTCATTTCACCCTTGGCAAATCCCCAACCCTCGAGGCAAGTGACCCAGCCATCTCTGAACGCAGCCGGCGGGGGGGGGGGGGGGCTCTCCTCGCTAAAAGCTGTTTCGACTGGACTCTGACAATAAAATTTACCATTAAAAATAAATTTATCTTGGCTTCCCACAGCCCGAGAAACCTACAGAGGGGAGTGATTCAGACGGGCTGTCAAGACCTCCGCCTTCAACACACTGGGCTGAGCGACTGGATATTTTCCAACCCCCAGCAGCTCATTTTCTGGTGCTGCAGCCAGGAATGTATAGTAGGTTGACGTTTAATTTAGCATCTAACATACCTTGACATAAACCCATAATACAATAGCAGGGGGTAGGGGAGCTGATCACAGTGGCAGAGCTGGCCCAGTTGCTAGAATTGATGTTTATTTTATAATTTGTCTTTTCGTCTCTTTTATTATTATTATTATTGGTTCCGCCTTCTTGGTCTTCTACCTTTTTTTTCTGTCAACAGTCGCCAAGTATGACAGGATGAAAGCGGCAATCAAAAAAATAAAAGGATTGAGAAAGGAAGCGAGGAAAGTATGCAGATGCCATACGCTTTATATCATAGGTCTTGTTTGTGGTGCATATAAGATCCACGATGCATGAATGCAGGCAAAAGGTGCCACTCTGGGAGCATAGCTACAGCTTCGGACTGACTGGTTGGATTCAGGCAGGCGTGAAAAGCTGGGATTTTTGCCTGAGTATTTTAAGTACATTTAGATCATGGCTGGCCGGTTTTAAGTATGCAAGGCTCATTGCCTTTGTTTGATTGCATGCCCTTTTCCCCCCTTCTTCATTTATTTATATTACATTTGTTTTCATGCATTTTAATATATATATATATATATATATAAAATCTCGCATTTTAAGGGCCTTCTTGGTGGCTGCTCCCTGGCTCTGGAACTCTCTTTCAAAGGAGAAGAAGGTGGATGTCTCCATGTCGTCCTTCTGAGGGCAGGTAAAGACCTTTTTTTAAAAAAAATACAAGCAGGTTTGGGGTAATTGCTGGATTATACAGAAAAAGTCTTTTAATGAGCTGGGGCTCTATATTTTCCCCTTCACTGTGCTTTTAATTGATAGGGCTGTGCACAGGCCTCCAAAATTCACTTTGGGGGCCCAGTTGGGGGCTTTGAAATGTATCCCAATTTGGTCGGGAGTGATTGATGCCCATCTAATTTGGCTTGTGTCTCAGATCTGGAGCCATTCATAGCCCTTTCGTTGATTTGTGTTGGAACCCTATAACAGCTAAAACACAGCGGGGCATGTGTGCACCGATTGTACGTGATATTTGGCTCCATAATAGATCCTAAAGAGTGGAGTAAATTTGGCAAAAATTTAGAGTTAATTTCGAGGTCTGCATATTAGGCACTGTTAAAGTTTGCTTTGGAAAATGTATGCATAAACACGCATACATTGGGAAGGAGGAGTGAAGGAAGAGATTGATCTCAGCTCATGAAAAGGAAAGCTGGTGGAACATGGAGGGGAGCAAAAGGATGATGAACATAAACAGATAGGTATGGGACTTTGGGAATAACCCAAATGGGAGAGGCTCCTTCTTTCATTTTCTGGGTCTTTCATGGACTTAGGATCGAGTGCCTCCAAAATTCAAAAGAATCAGGATTTCAGAAGAAAGGTCAATGAAATTTACAGATTTCTTACATATTTTTCATTTCGAATTGCCTTGCCTTTTTTTATCTTTTTATTTGATTTTTTTGGGGAATTTCTCCTCAATTCCTTAATGGCTGCCTAGAGGGCTTACTTGCTCTCCACCTGGTGGATTGCAACCTTCACTTCTTTATTGAAGCCATCAGAGTTGTAGCATAAAAAGCTGCCTCTCATATCCCCCGTATTTAGGGGTTTGGATTTCAGAGGGTTGCTTATACCTATGGGAGTGGGTGTATTTTATTCCAGTCATGATCGTGGCTTTTCCTTCTCATCGGTACCAGTTCTTGCTGCTGAATTTATGAAGATGATGGCAAAGGAGAACTTTTTAAAGGTCCTATTGGTGCCTATGTAGGTCTGTGGATGATGGATTGGATGTCGCCCAGTTTTGGAGTAGATGGTTGTCTGTTGCCTAGCCCCTGCTTTTTTTGAGAGTTGTGTTGGGCTTAATTGGCTCTAGTACCAAAAACCCAAAAGGGCTTGGTGGGGATGTTTCAGCAGCGTCCGTTTTAACAAAGTTGGACCGGCTGAGCTTGTTTTGTTCCCCAGTGGGCATTAAAGAGGCTTCTAAGTCTGGTTGCGTGGAGGCAACCGACAGCAGCGGGAGCTCTCCCACTGCTGAATTTTAAAGAGATGTCTTTCTAGAGAGCGCGAGAGGTTTGTGGTGCGTCTCCGATGATGCCTCCTCCTTTCGTGGGGGGGGGAACAGCACCCCAGTCCTCCCCTGGGGCTGCAGCAGCTCCCTGCTCCCTGCCAAGGATTTAACAGCATCTGCGGGAGGAAGTAATCCCAGGAGAGATGGTCCAGACTTCCTGGCCCGACAAATAAACATGCTCTGCCGTCTTTGTCGTCTCTGCCTGCCAGAGTTCTCCCAACTGAGAGGCCGCAGACGAGTTGTGCTCCCCTCCCCGTTTCCTGAATAAAGTTTGTTTAAATTCACCAACTAGGGTTCCCCAGAGAAGACAGCAGCAAAGGCTGGAAAGAAAGAGAGGGACTTGGCAGGATGGGGCCAGCGACGGAGGACTTGCAGTCCGGCTGCGTATTTTTATTATTTTAGATTTTTTTGGGGGGGGGAACCAATGTCAAATTGCTTCCAGGCACAGGGGAGGAACCCTCAGGGGAGTGTTCCCATTACCCGTGAGCAGCAAAGCTGAATCCAAGCACACCGGGCCCTCCCCCTCGGAAGCTGTTCTCTTCTAAAACGCTCTCCAGATGTTGCATCTGAGTGTTACGGATCTGTTATTGGCTCTGGGGATAGGAGAACAGCTGCAACGGTCACGGCCGGCGTCACCAAGCACGACAATAACGACCGCGCCAGTGTGGGCTGGTGGACCGTGTCCTGTGCTGGGATTCAGTTGATGGACCCGCTTCCCAGGGAGTCACATGGGGAAAAAGTAACGCTCCTAAAGTTCCTTGAAGGAAATGTGGACCAGAAAGGTAACCCTCGTCTGTTGCAGTGCATTGGTGGAACAGAGATTCCAGGAGCAGTCTACCTCGGAGTCTAGAAGAAAGCTGCTAGAAAGTCCTGCCACCTTCAGGCTACACAGAGACCTCCTTTTGGCCTATCTGGGGTCCAAGATGTTGGAAGGGAAGCATTTGCAGTTTGATCTGGTAGGACTCTTCCTTCGGCTTGAAAGCTGACTGCTTTCCGGACACGCTTATTGGCTACAGGTCAGAGCATGGCAAAAGAGCAAAGCCGTGTAAAACTATGGCATCGCACCCCTCTGGCAGCTGATTTTACATAGTGATCCTTTAGTGCTGGTGTTTCTCTGCAGTCTCCAAAAGAAAGACCATAAGGCTATATATAAAATTATATATAAATATCTATGTAAAATTTCCCCATTCCAGACTTAATAATAAAAGTGAGACCTCCACTTAGGCACAGTGCATTCACATGTGCGAACATAACAGGGATCTCACACATAAAACCACACAGGGTGGTGTAAAGAAAAGTATGAGTAGCTTTCTGGCATAACATTCAGCGGTATTTGTTTTTGCTTGGAAGAGAATTTGGAGACATTACAAAAATGTGGCCGACTAAGGAACAATTTTGAATACTTTGATTCAATCATCCTTCCAAAGGGAGACAGCAGCCAAGAAAGCAGCAGAAGACTGGGAGTCGGAAGGGCAGCCATGAAGGAACTGGAAGAGACCATCGAAGGTCAGGATGCGTCCCCGGAGACCAGAACCAAGATCATTCTCACTCTTGCATTTCTGATCACCACGTAGGGGTGTGAAAGCCGGACAGTGAAGAAAGCTGACGGGGTGGGGGTGGGGAATGATTCATTTGGAAATGTGGTGCTGGAGGAGAGCTTTGCTGATACGGAAAGACAGACCAGTGGGTCCTAGATCAAATCAAGCCAGAACTCTCCCTGGAGGCACAAATGCTGAAAATAAGGCTGCCCTCCTTTGGGCACAGCCTGAGAAGGGAAAGAGGGTTCTCTGGAAAAGACAACCAGGTTGGGAAAGGCGGAAGGCAGCAGGAAAAGAGGAAGACGCAATAATACGAGGTGGATCGACTCCCTAAAGGGAACCACCGGCTTGAGTTTACAAGAGCTGAGCCGGGCCATTGAAGATGGGACATTTCAGAGAAAGGGCTGATTCCGAGATTCGCCGTGAGTCCGAGGCGAAGTGACCGCACGTAAGAACAAAAGAAACAAAAGGGGGATTCTCATTTAGAGTCAAGGAACCTCCACAATTTCAGAATTTTTTTAAAATAACAAAATGGGAAGGGAAACTGGACACAGGCCACGTGGCGATCCAGGTGGTTTGTTAACATTGGCCCTTATCCCAACAAGCAGGCTTTTTGGAAGGACGATGGGACTTGGAGACTGATGCCTCCCTTCCCCTCTTCTGTCCTGGTTGGGAAAACCTGACCCTGTGACTGGGTTCAGGCAAAGCACAGCCCTCCACATGCAGTAGGACTACGAATCCCATCACGCCCAGCCAGTGGGGAGAACCTTGAGATCTGTGGTGCAGCAACATCTGGAGAGCATTAGTGTGACCCCCCCCTCCGCCTTAGACCTTTTTTCCCCCCGCTGACAAGGTTGGCTCAGCCACGTGGCGCCCAAATCCTGCTTCGCAGAAATGCAAGCTCCTTTCAAGACGTTAACAGCCGCGTCCTCCTTGCCTGGTTTCCAGCATATGTCATTTTTTTAATACACAGCCCAAAAGGCTGGCTTCTCCGTTCTCGCCCAAGTACATAAGCTGGTGTTAATAACCATAAACTCTGTGAAAAAAGAACTCATTTGCGGCTTTCTCGAGGAAATGAATGGCTTTGCATGAAGCTAACCATGCTTGCTTTATTAGCCGATATTCTAATATAGTGCCAAAGTACATAGGATGTTAAACGAGTTGCCTCCAGCGCTATACGAGTGGTTATTTTGCTTACCTAAATTGAGGCGGAGGGAGTCTGCTTTAAAAATGTTGCCACAGTCCACGGAGGTTTTAAACTCTTTCATTCTCCCTCCAGGGCCAGGGCAAAAACGTCCCCCGTGGAGATCAGATAACAAGAGGAGGCTCCCATTGGTATCAGTGGTATTAAAAATAATATTCTTGCCAACATTCTCATGAGCATCCGGGGCCATGTGAAGATTCGAACCCGGGGCTTCCAAGTCCTCTTCTGATACATCACCCGCCACACTCTAGCTGTGGTTTCCCCGCTCTTCAGGCTCTGCAATTTATCAGGTGAGATTCTGTACTGAAAAAAAGAGGAAAACGGAGACAGCATCCTCACCTTGCAGATTACAAAAAAAAAATTCTGCCTTCATTATGAAGCCTGGATGGAGTTCATTGTTTTTCTGAATATCTGGTGAAGAAATGAATTTTCCTAATCTCTCCATTAGCATCTGGTCTTCTGTTGTGTTTTGGACGAGGCGCGAGATCTCTCCTAATATTAGTTTGGTCCGGTGCCTTTTGTCGAGGAGCCAAATCCTACTCGTCCTGCTTTGTGGTTCTGTAATGGTTCGCGAGGGACTTCCACGCAGGAGCTTCAAAAAGGGTTTGGCTGGATCGCGTTGTTGATTTGCTGTTGATGATGTTTAGGAGGAATTAATGTGTTTGTTCTTTGGACAAGTGCTGGTAGAAGAAAAAAAAAAACCCGCCCTGCGCCCTAAAAAGAAAAAAGGATTTCATTTCTCTTTTTATTGCCGTCTTCCTTGGCAGATTTGGAAAGCCGAATGGCTTCTTGACGGAAGCAGCTGCTTCAAGCCGAATGGAAAGGTTATCCAAACAGATGATTGGGAAGCTGGAAGTGTTTGACCCAGCTGCACCTACAGAGTCCAGTCGGGACCCTACAGATTTATAGTTGGAGTAGGACCCGGCAAAATGAAGGGCAGGGGGTTACATCGAGAGTCATTTTTGGATGCTAGTAAGGGGAGCAAGAACTGGCGGAGCTCCGAGGGTTGATACGTGTACGCCTGGTTGCAGAATCAACACTTGGGAGCAGGAATGAGATTTTGGGATCTTTGGGATTATAAATCCCATCATTCTGGGAGTTCTATCTGACAGACAGACCCCTTACAGGCACTTTAAAGGTGGCTCGCCTAGAAGAAAGACCTAAATGGGAAGATTTTCAGGCCTAGCTGTAGCCCAAGCGTTCTATGCTAGCTGGGATCTTTCTTGGCCTAGCTAGCCTTAAGTCCTTCCCGTTGAGGCCTTTCTCCCAGGTGAGCCGGATTTAGGTGTGCCTCTGAGAATTATGGGATTTATAGTCCACAATGTCCCCTTTTGCTCTACAATAAAAAGGCTATAGCAGTCGGTGTCCCGTTCAATTCAATTTATGCTCGAGATACAAATCCATTTGTCAGTCCACTTTTCCTTCCGGCCATTCCGCTTTGATCCCGGCCTCATATTTTAAAAAAAAAAATCAGTCTGAATCAGAACAATTGGATTTGAAATCCAGGATTTGCCTGAAACCAGCGCAGAGCCCTAGGCTGTAATGGTTGAAGCTGGTTAGCATGCAAAAAATGGTGAATAACAACAGGAGGCATGATGGAAATAAGTAAAATGATGTGTGTCGTTGTGAAGTTAGGCAGGGAAACATTTAATGATGTGCTAGAATTAAGCGAAAACGTCCTGATTTGCTGAAGCTGAAGACTGGAACATTCAGAACAGGTCAATGGAAGAACCCAAAGTTAAAACTACAGAATTGGGAAACAGCTCTAATTAAATAGCTTCGAAACAACCCATATGTTGAAACGGAACGGAACAAAGTTCCCTTTAAAACAAGCCAAAGGGGGCGAAGAACACAGTTTTTCAACACATCTAAAGCCAGAAGGGAGCGATCTATAACTGGGTAAAGATGGAATGAATCAGTTTTCTCTAGCCGTAAGGGTACCGTTCCCGAAAAGGCCCTGTCCCGTCTCTCCGGCAAGCCGGTTCCTCTACTTGTTGAGATAACCCATCAGAACCATTTGCACGTGAAGAAATAAATCGAGTGGATTTGGACTTCAGGCGGTCTAATCGGATCTCCCGGGTACACGCTTGGTTCCGAATTCAGCACCGTGATCTCGTTGTCAAGGAGAATGTTCTAAATCATCCTTCTTTGGAACTGGTGAGAACTTCAGTTTGCTTCCCTTTTTTTTATTATAAGAAGTTAGCCACATCCCCACATTTCTTCGTATTTGAGAGGAAAGACACTTGAGATTTGAAGAAAATAAATTAGAATTGGAGGAGTGACATTTCAGTTCAATTTGTTTTGAATAATTTACCAAAAATCACCACGTTCAGAATGAAAATAAATTGAGGTTAAACTTCTTGAGCGTTGGAAAAATCAAAAGAGTTGGGCTTGATGTTTCTTCGATTTTGAACTTCTCTCCTTTTTCTTTTTAAATCAAACCCATTGTGACTTCAATTAGCCTGTTTTTCAGGATCCGTGGTGATCTTTCTACCAATGAAAGAGACATGACAGGCTAATATCTGTGGCTAGATTCTAGCTCTGGCTATGTTATTGTCATTGTTTGTTTGGGAAGCTGCAAACTTAATAAGCAGCATTAGTTGGCATTTGATTTAACTTCAGCATATTGGTAACCAGATTAATGTTGGCATTTGCTTTGACTGCAATGCATCTCCATGCTTGCTCAAAGTTGGGAGTGCCGAAAACACACACAGAGAGAGAGATGAAAACAAACAAGAAAGGCTTTCTGCCTTTTGGTTTCCCCAAGACAAAAGAAAAAGTTTATTATTCTTGTTAATCATTTCTATCGGACTTTTATTATGCAAAGTGCTATAAAAACCCTGATGGGATTCATCTCCTAGTGCAAAAACAATACTGTTTGGGGGCGCGTGTGTGTCAATTTATGTGAACAACCAGAATCTTGGTCATGGACAGGAAAAGATGCAAATCCTGATTTAGTTCATTGTCGTGCAATAAATGCGGTAGCTCAAAAAAAAATTAATGATACAAAACAGTGAGATTTATATGCTGTAGACTGTGGAGATTTTGTTCATTTGTCAAGACTGGGTTTTCTCCCCCCGTTCTTCAAATGGTTGATTGAGGGCAAGTCCATTGTTCCCTGTGGCATGAACAAGGGACGTTGTAGCCCTGGATGGGTTGCTTGTGTCTTTCCCCACCACATGTCGGTCTGCGAGACTGATTTTTACCCCATAGCTTGGGCGTACAGCAAAATAGTTGTCTGATGCTGGATAGTGGTTTAGACAGAAGTTGAGGGTGCGATTTGTCATGGTGCCTACTTGATGGAGACTGGACTCAATCATCCAGAGAGTCCCTTCCAGCTCTGCAGGTCTAAGATAAGTTATTATTTCTTCGTCATATGCTCACATTGGTTTCAAGAAGGCAAAAATAATTAATCAAAAATTCAATTTTGTTGTTGCTGTTGTTGTTTTTTTTAAAATTTATTTTAAAATTTCTACTCTGGACGTTCAGCTCTTTTTGGACTTCTGCTCCTATCGGTCCTTGCTGGCCAGGCACAATGGGAGTTGTAGTCACCAAACATCCAGAAAGCTACAGGTTCTTCATCTCTAGGTTAACTTAAGATTGCTCGAGCGTCTGTGGGGAATCAGTGTTCAAAGAGGTGGAGGAGCCCTTAAGGGAGGAGGAAGGAGAAGAGGAGGACAGAGGACAGCTGGCTTGGGGAACGATGGGCTTTGTAATCCAGAGAAGCAATGTTCCCAGGCTCTGAAAGCATGGCAAACTTTTTAGGAGATAAAGCCAGCCGGAAGTAGAATAAATTACCCTATTAAAAAGCAATTGAGTCCATTATCATATTAGAGCAAGTATTGACTAGACAGCTATTTAAAAGTATTTAGAGACAAATTAGAAGCAAGGGCGTGTGTGAAAAGGAGTTCATCCTCCATTAAAGCTCCTTCTGGAGGAAAGTTGCCCAACGTGGTCTGGAGTAGAAACGCTTCTGCCTGCCGGCGGAGGGACCGCGGGAGAGGAGAGCCTCCCTTTGGAGGCAGGTGCCGCAGGCGACGGGCAGCCACCGAGAAGGCCCTGTCCGGTGTCCTCAACAGATGTCCCGGTGGGAAATGGGGGGGGGATCAAATTTAAAGTGTCCCCTGAAAAACCTTAAAACGCAAAGAGCTTCCACAGGCGTGGATGCCCCCTATGCCTCTCCAGAGAGGCACCCTTCCATATGTTTCTTTTTTTTTTCTCTGAGCAGATGCTACTTTCTCCAGGTTCACCCATAAGAATTCCTTAGAAAGGGGCCAGCGATGGCAAGGAAAGGCTTCAGCAACAGATACCTCCGCGTTGCATCCCCCACCTCTTAGGAGTCAGAGAATTCGCCCCTTCTGTGGAGATGACATTCAGACCGTTCAGTCTTCGCTGCACACACTCATCAGACTTCGTAATAACATTAATAATGAAAGGGCAGCTCTTTCAAAGATCTTAGACCTGACATACGTACGATGGCTGATGAGAAGGCCCACATGCAGAATGGCTGCGTGGATTTCATGCCAGACAGAAACCGGAGCGTATGGGGAACCCAAACCGAATATCGGACACCCCTTCTTCAGGCAGCAAGCAGCAAAATGATGAATTCTGATTTTACTCCTTTTTGAACTCCTTGGTGTTTTGAGGTCTGCCTATGTGTTTTATACTGAATCCTACAGCTTTCTCTCCTAAAGAAGTCAAGGGGGAAAGCCCTCTAAAAGCTTGTTCATGTATTTATTAAAAATAAATATTAATCAGATAGATAGATAGATAGATAGATAGATAGATAGATAGATAGATAGATAGATAGATAGATAGATAGATAGATAGATAGATAGATAGATAGATAGATAGATAGATAGATAGATAGATAGATAGATAGATAGATAGATAGATAGATAGATAGATAGATAGATAGATAGATAGATAGATGGGTGGGTGGGTGGGTGGGTGGGTGGGTTTTGGTGAAGGATAGGTAGGTCGGTCGGTCGGTAGGAAGGTAGGTAGGGAGGTAGAGGGGGGCAATGTGTAGCCTGCATAATTACATGGTAAACTACTCAGAGAGTGAAGTATCTACTGTGGGGCAGTATATAAACAGCACACTTTGTTCTTTTTTTGTTTTAAACAACTAACATTGCAAGTTTATTCTCTTGCCTTCTTCTTCTTTTTTCATTTCCCTCATCTACTGCTTGTCCGTACGATGCCTCTGGCCTTTCCCTTCCCTGCCTCCCCCCCCTTTTTTTTCTCTCTCTGTCTCTCATTCTGCCACAGAAGAATATTGATTCCAAGGCCTTGTAATCCATTGTTTCTGTGAAATTTTGGCTTTGAACCGTCCCGGGTGGGAACCGATGGAATCTGCATGGATTAGCCGCTTATTCATATAACAGCATTCATCAGAAAGCTGGGGGGGGGGGTGTGGAGGAAGAGAAGGGAGTGGAAGAAATTGGGGAAGAAGGGTGTCGTTGTTGCCGGAACACAGTTCCAGTAATGAGAAACCGTGTCAGGTTGGTTAGGAAAGGGCGAGAGCTGCCGTCTTCACAATGCCACTCATTTTTTGAAGTGTCCCAATTTCCAAGAAATGGTCGCAATTTTCTTGTCGCTGTCCCTGGTAAAATAATTTCCCAGGCCTGGCCTTTGGAAAAATGGTGTGAATGTTCTTTTTAAAAAGAACACCCTAGAAATTTCTGTAGGCACAGACCTTGTTTCACTGCAGTGTAAGAAATAATCCTTGCTATTTTTCTTTCCTTAGCACAGCTGCTGGCTCGTCTCATGCAGTGGTTTCTAAACGTGGGAACCCCCCCCCCCGGGGTGTTCTTGGACTACCACTCCCAGAAATCCTGGCCAGCCCAGCTAGCAGCAAAGGCTTCTGGGAGTCTTTGTCCAAGAACATTTATGGACCCAAGGTTGGGAACCATGCTTTACACCACGAGACGACATCCTTGAGTTGGTTCAGATGACCCTCTAAACCATGGCCTGGTGTATCATCTACAAACAAACCATAGTCTGGATTGTCACCTGATTAAAAGAAACCATGGTCTAGAGCTGTGGTTCCCAACCTTGAGTCCTCAGATATTCTTGAACTACAGCGCCCAGAAATCCTGGCCAGCATAGCTTAGAGGTGAAGGCTCCTGGGGTTTTCAGTCCAAGAACATCTGGGGTACTCAGATTTACGGCCCCACTTCTCCAGCCCCAAAATGGCTTTCCTTAAACAAAAATGAATAAATGAAAAACAAAGCGCCTTTCTTGGAAACCCCCATGATTCACCTTTTAACTGGGTCACTGGAGGCTCCCCTGGAGCGTTTCATGCCTATTTTTCCGGATCTAAAAGTGGTCCTCCACCCACTTCCGGAGGTTTGCTTTCCAGCATCTTTGGTGGCTGATCTTCGGGGAAGCTCTGGGCCCTGAATACCAGGCACCAGACACCCCGGGGGGGGGATGACCCACATTGCCTTTAATGGCGCGGAGCCACCTGGGCAAACACTGGGTGGGGGCACAAAGAAAAAGGGGGCCATTTCGGTCGGCTTTGGCGGGCGATGACTCAGTGCCTCGGCAGTTAGCAGAGCCAAGGAGAGATCACTTTAGCTTTCCTTTCTGTCAATCTCGTGGGAAAGCCAAACAGGGAGAGAGGATGATTTCTGAAAGGTGAAAAGGACATGATTTAGACAGCTTTCCGAGGGACTTTGCAGGAGAGCGGTTCGTGGTGGCAAGGATGGGGGAAGAAAATACCATTTTGCCTCTGTTTTTTTCCCTATCACAGGAAAGGGAGCTGGTGGACCAGCCGTTAAAAGGACCCCATTATCGGGCTGGTCAGAAACCTCCCCAGGGCAGTGCATTTCATCCGAACCCCCTTCCCCTCTCTCCGTCTCTGGCTGCTATCATGCCGTGTGCCTCCCACTCCACCAGATCTGCCCTTCTGAGGAGAGAGTCGTATGCCATCTATTGTTAATGACAGCAAATGGGCCTTTACTCCGAAAGACACAGGAATAGTTTTAAGGTTTTTCTCTTCTTGGGGGGGGGGGAATAAAAGAGGAGACCACAGCCCTTTCTCTGTTTGCGCATGGAACACAAGTCCCTAAGCGACGGATGGGCGGCGGGCCGAAAAGAAACACAGGCAACAGAAGTGCAATTGAAAAGGTTTCCCTTTATATATATATAAAAACATCACACCTCCCATAATTCCCCTGGGAAAAAATGATGGAGGAATATTTGGACTCCTGCTAGGCACACAGTTCTCCAAACCTGTTCTTTTCTGCATGCACTTTTGGCTAATAACGTCCATTTTTTTTTTGCAAGCAGCTTCCCCATATGACAAAGAAGCATCCTGGGCCAGCTTCCTTTCCAAACCGGAAGTTAGGCCCATCCAAGGCAGGAAGCCGGCCAGCTGGTCCTTCTCTCCAGGCGAGCACAATTTCAGTCCTGTAAGGTCTGGTTTTTTGACAGGTGGGATTCCCAGACAGGAGAATTGTGGGAGCTGCAGTCCAAAGAAGATCCAAAAGGCGCATCCCTAACTGACTGCATGACATCAGTGTGAAAACGTAATAGGATTCCATCCATGGTGTTTTGAAATATTTAGATTTTGAACAGATTCAAATTGTTTTCGTTCCTTTGGTACGATTTTATTGAGTGCATCTGAGAGCTCTTGGCATTGCACAGCTTAGACATATTTTAACACGTTGATAAAACCACAAGGCTGTATATTGGCTAAATCCTGTCCCGCTTCCTCTCTCCTCATGATTACTCCCACCATAGGTGTCCACTCACTGTTCTGAAGCCACCATTCTGACCTAAGGGAGAAGACCTCCAGAGGAGATGGGTGAGTCATTCAATTTTGCTTTCTCTCCTAGTTCAACATTTTAAACCATTTTTTTTTCTTGAATGCAGTCAGGGTGGTATAGTGGATACAGTGACAGACTATGACTCAGGAGTCCCGGATTCAATTCCTCCCTCGGTCATGGAAACTCCTCGGGAGGTTGGTCGTGGTAGCTGCTCTTTGAACGTCTCACATAACTCAAAAGCTGGGTTATGGGCTGCCCTAAGTCAGAAAGGAGTGGGTGGCATGTCAGAACAAGGTTTGGTAAAAGTCTGACCTGCTATAAATCTAAACTTAATTGTAGATGTTTGTGTATGAGGAAATCTACACAGGTGACCGCCACCGCCATGGTGTACGAACCTTGTGGGAGATTCTCGGCTGCTTTTGCCAGGGTCGGTGTGAGTGCTGGCAATAAAAGTAGTTAGCAGCCCCAATGCAAATTAGATTTAAAAAAAAGCAACAACAAAGAGGAGCGAGTCTGTTGTAGAAGATTAATTCTGCAGCTTAATTGAAAATGCAAGAGCAGAACAGGGAGGCGAAGAGGGAGGGGGGGAAAAACACTAAATAAATCTGAGTGAGAGGGGCCAGCGTCTAATAAACTTTCTCGCTTTGGGCTTCTGCACTCAGCAAACATTTCGCCCACAAATGGGGAACGGACGGAGAGGATGGTGGATTATAAATGTTGCTTTTGAGGTACTGTTGTTCTTGCGCTTGTTGATATATCTGTCACGCCTTCCAGAAGAGTGGGTGGCTCGTTATCCTTGGAGGGCATGCGTTCATGGAGAGTCCTCCAGCGAGCCAACAATCAACAAAGGGACACGCTCCGGGATTTCCCTGGCCGGCTGCAAGGTAGGGGATTCCCCGTCACCACAATCTATGTGCAATAAATTTGCAAGTTTTAATACCCCAGAGCCTTTCAACAATAATCCCATTAAACAATAATCCCTTCAGAAATGCTTTGCGTCCATAGGTGTGGAATAGACTTTCCTTGCATGCAGGCTGTGCGGACTCTCGGAGGCAGACTCCACCAATTTCTTGGCCTCCTTCTTCAAGTGCAGCATCCTGAACTGAACACAGGACCCCCGACGAGGCCTAACCAGTGCTGATTTGAGGGGTCATTGATAAAGTCTCTTTCTTTCTCTTTTGCAATGAATGTTAGTTTATTTTTTTGGGGGGGGGGGAATGCTCCTGAAGGAAGCTCTTCTTGCTAAAGCCAGCTGCCGCCAGTCCAGATTTGCTGGAGCTTATTTTCGGGTTTTGGATTCCTGGAGGCAACACACTGTATTAGCTTTCATAATTTTGAAGGAAGCACTTGGCGAGGAATGTCTCCCTTGGCTGAAACTGTGGATTTCCTTTGTTTCTTTGCCTTCTGGATGTGTGCCCTTCCTTTTGAAATATCTTCTGATACGGTGGTTTACGGAAGTTTTAAAGGGGACCTGCCACAAAAGTTCCGAGGCAGCCGTCCCTTCTGTAGAATATTCCATTTCATCTCTTTCCTGCGGCTCAGGGAAGTTCTGTGCTTTGGACTACCAACCCCAGAATCCCCTAGCAGCCACCATGGCCACTGGATTCTGGAGCGGTGGTAGCATGAAACAAAATGGAGCTTACCTTCCCCCCTTTTTCTCCCATGTCCAGATTCCTCTGTTTACTCCAAAGGAAAAATATTTGTACTGTCCCTTACCCATGACCGTTTCGGCTGCCTTGACTTAAGAAGGAAAGTTCTCGATGATGAGTTTGCAAACAGGGCCGCGTGGCTCAAGGCAGAAAACCTGGACAGCTCGGTTTGGCTCAGTTGATTTGCACAAGCCAATGGGTTTTTTGACGAGTAACTTAATCTCTACCATTGCTATTCAAAAGAAGCTTGAACAAGAAAGCTCAGTGTAAGACTACGGTGGCAGATAGGTGGCGTTTTAGATCACTATATTTTTTTCAGTTGTGCAAAATATAATTTGTGTAAAGCTCCTTTTTTTTCCTGCACAAAAGTAGCTCCTTTTCCCATTGTGAAGCTAAGCAATAGGCAAGGGCTTTGTCACAGAAGCTTTTGGAGTAACTCCTAAATATGCAAGTCTACGATGAGCACACAGGGTGAGCCACATGACTGGCTGACTGATTGCTAGGATATGAGCAACCCATCCAAAGCGACTGCGTTTATGACTTCATGTCCAAAGACCCCGATTGCATTTTCCAGCGCTGTGCAAACTCGCCTCAAGGAGAAAAAAATTTGGAGGCTTTCTCCTTTCCTGTGCAATAACTGAAGAAGTCAGGAGGTGAGAGATGCTCTCTCGTCGCCTGCGTTGGAGTAAAATGAAGTGACCCGCTTGTCTGACTTCTGGGTATCATCCGTGTGCTTCTAGCAGATATGTCGGTTCCTAAAATGTTTCAGCTCCTGTGTAACAGCTTCCAGCTCTCCGTATCTGGGGACAGGACGAAGATTTTGAAATAAATGCCTGGAGACAAAACATATCGTCTGTTGCAATAAATAAAAACCCTAAAGGGATCTGCCGCTGGTGTGCGTACCATACATCATATAAATCAATGATAGTCCTTCAGCTCTTATAATGGGAACACCATCCGTTCGCCATTGTGGTTTGTCCTATTACTTTTCTGAGCTGTCATCGCAAACCGTTTCCCTGCATCCTTCTCCTGAAAGCCAGTTACGAGAGAGTCTCCTTGGATCTAGCAAAGACGATGTGTCAACATTCCATCAGCGCTTCTGTTAAAACCTGTGTTCGCCTTATTGGAAACACCGGAGCGGAGTTTATCTTTTGGAAATCCTCTGGGGCATTTCATCAAACTGTCATCAAATCTTTCGGCCGTTGGCACAGGTTTTCGAAAGAAATCTGCAATGAAAGGTTGCCTACACACATGTGCCGGCCACACCCAGCTCCCAAATCAGCTGGGCACAGCCCAAGCATTACATTCCTACCCCCAATATTCTGTTTTTTTTTTTTTTTCCTTTTCGTGCAACAGTGCTGGACGCCGCACTTGAAGAAGGATGCCAACAAACTGGAGCAAGTTGAGAGGAAAGCAACAAGGAGGATCAGGGGGACTGGAAACCAAACCCATATGAGGAAATGCTGGAAAAACTGGGCATGTTTAGCCTTGAGAAAAGAAGACAGATGGGAGGTCAAACTGGATAGGGAGTCCTAAAGAGGAGGGGCAGGATCTGTTCTCGAGCATCCCAGAGTGCAGGACGTGTAAGAATGAGCTCGAGCTATAGGAAGCCAGTTTTAGGCTTGAATATCAGGAAAAATGTCTTAACAGAGCAGTATGACAATGGAACCGGTGACCTCAGGAGGTGGTAAAGCACTTCAACGCTGGAGGCCTTCAAGAGAACATTGGACAGCCCTCTGTCCGATATGGTCTTGAATCTTGGAAATCAACATTCCATAAATTCTGCTTAAGCGTTCTTCATTTCCACTGAGCTGCTTAAGTGTTTTCTTCATTTCGTTTGCAAGGAGAGCTGCCCCTATGCTTAGAAACGCGGTGTGCGCGTTTTTCCTGCCAATCTTGGGAGTTCTCCATCGCATGCTGGTAACCTCCCTCTTGTCCTCAACAGCTGCGTTTCAGCTGCTGGCTCACCGTGTCTGTCTTTCTTATTAAAAGAAGTTAAGTGGCACAAACAGTATCTGTCGCATGACGATGTCTAAGGAAGCTAAGAGTTGTGTCCTTCGTGGTGCCTCCCTTGTTCATTGCTCAGCCTCCTCCTTTCCTGACTCAGCTGCTGGGAGCAACACACACACACAGCTACCTCCCGCCTCCCTCCATTGCCTGGCGTTCCCTTCACAGCTGACCAGAGTCACTTCCATGTTTCTGTTGGAAAAGTGCGCTACAGATGAAGATCCAGAGCCCTCCTCATGTGATGGACCTTAGGAAGCGCTCAGACCAAACTCAGCAACTACAGAAGAACTCCGGTGAGTAAAGGACTCCTTAGAAGGAGAGCCTGTTCTGGAAAACTTGTACATAGACCACAAGTCAAACTGTGTTTGGATTCTGGTAATGGGTGGCATTGCTCTCATCAAGTTACAAATGGACTGCCGTGCAATTATACCTTTGCTATTGGAAAAGGAAAATGGAAGAGATGACAAAAATCTCATGTGTAACACGTTATTTCCAAGATTGCTTCTGCTTCTCCTTTCTGTGGACCTGTGGGGGGGGGACACAAAGGTGGAGGGGGAGAGACCTGGATTTGCCACATGGGAGGAGTTCCCCCATCCATGCACGATCTCTCCGGAATGCCAATCTTTAGCATTTACGGCATAATAAGGCTTCACAGATATGGTGTTTCAGTGCATCCAAAGCCTTTTGCATATATTACATTTTAGAGGAATAATATTATTCCCAATTAGGGTTGCTGCAAACACACACCTTTGCATCCCTTTTGAGAATCCGCATCATCAGTTGACTCTCTCACCTTTCATTCTACCCAGATAAAAGCTTCTTTCCTTTTATGAAGCAAGAGACTGTCAATAGTTTTGTCTAGGATAAAAAAAATATCTTGTAGTGTACGCAGACAGGACAGTTCCCCCCCCCCCCCAATTTTCCCTGCTGTGACCAACTTTAGAACCCCCCACGACGAAAAAGAATGGAGGACACAACAGAAGTCTCCATCTTGTGTCTCATGTGGGGCACCCCCTCTCCAACCCACCAAAGGCCTGTAGCTCAAGGTCAGGAAAATCAGGGTGGGATCCGTTTTCCACCCACTCCAGCCCCCCCCCCCCCGGACTCTCTGGCAGTGCGACTGATTTTGCAGAGGCAATAAATGCAGTCTAGGTTTTTTAAAGTCCAAGCTTTTAAATGGAGCTCTCCAAGGTACTGGTTTGATTTGGGGGATAGGGTTAGGCATTTTTTTTGGTGGCAAGTGGAGGGGTCAATGTGTAGCCTGCATAATTAACTTGTAAACCGCCCAGAGAGTGGTTGAAGCACTGGTGGGGCGGTATATCAGCAGCACGCTATGCTTTGGCTTTACTTTCCGCACGACGAAAGCAGGTGAGGATCTGACGGTCCCCTCGAACCAAGGAAATCCACAAAAGAAAGGATTGCCTATACCTTTGGCTGTTAATAAATCGCAAAGCTTTGGGGGAAGAAGCGGGATTAACGGCGCTCGGCGAGGCCTGCCTCCCAGCACTTTTTCATAAACATATATTTTTAAACGCCCTTGAAGAAGTAAAATAGCAGGAGGATCAAGAGTGACATCGGAGCCCAGCCCGAATGTTTGGAGAGCGCTCTGGCAAAGCCGAGCCAGTTGCAGATGAATATTGCTGTTATAATTGCAGTCTTGGCACGCAGCTTTAGTGCTGTGTCTTTTTGTTTGGGCCTCTGAATGGGTTTCTTCTCAAAAATGGAAGCGAGGGAGGGAGAGAGAGAGAGAGGGGTCTCATTGATTTATTTTATTTTTTTGCTAAATAAGATCAGTAATTGGAATATTTCTCTTTTCCCACCTTTCTTTGATATTTGTCAGTTTGAAAACAAAATTCTGCAGATCGATGGACATTCCATTTTATTTCAGCTCGAATGGTACTGAAAAAAGGCTCCCCCCCCCCCACCTTACTGTTTAATAACAAGCCATGCCATGCTGACAATAAAATGCCCATTACTTTCATGGTTAAAAATACCATGAATCTACAGACAACACTCTCCCACCTTTCTGATATTTGTGAGGAGATAACTTTTGTGAGAAGGACCAACAACCCTGGAGGGGAGTAAGGACATAGATCCAGATATATCTGACATTTTTTTTGGGGGGGGGATGCTTTATTGTGGTTTGTATCAAATGTACCATAAAACTTTCAAAATGAGGTTTCAGATGGAAGGAGAGGCAGAAATACCTTGTGGGCCTGCCTTTTTACAGTAACTTTTTTATTGTGAGTGCATAAAACCTCACAAACATCACTAAAGTAACATTTTACTTTCCAGCTGACAGAAATAGTGGTTGTTTTCTTGAAGACACCAAGGAAAGTCAGCCTTTTAGGAGAAATCGGTGGCCATGTGGTGGTGGCATGTAGGGAGCTGCTGACCACTATTCATTCATTCATTCATTCATTCATTCATTCATTCATTCATTCATTCATTCATTCATTCATTCATTCATTCATTCATTCATTCAATTTTTATTCTGCCCATCTTGCCCATGGTCCCTACTTCCCCATTCTGAGATGAGAAAGACTCTAGAACAAGGATGGGTTAAAAATATGCAAAACGGGATTGATCTGTGACTCAAAGAGCATTAGTCATTGGGAAAGTTATTTTGGTAGATTTCGCCTCTGAGAGTTCCCACAGCCTGCATGCAAGGCAAGCAGACGGCTCTCATGGCAGTGGAAAGTAGGGTTCAGCAGCTTGGAAAAGCCCTTTAAATTTTTGAATAAAACCTGAAGTCAGCTCAGCACCTCGCTGACCTCTGTCTGCATGACCCCATAGCTGCCGGCTAAGGAATCCTACGGGTCCAAATAAGTACCTTTTGCATGTTTGGGGTAAGAAAAGCTGGCTTTGGGCCATGCAAGACAAACTCACCAAGCTTTCCAGAAAAGCCTGCAAGCGAAGCTCGGGAAAGATATTCCCCAAAAAAACTTTCCAGAATTCCTCAGTCAGGACGGTGCAGAGGCGGGTGACTCTCCAGCTTCATGGGGCGGTGAATCCGTTCAGGGTTTTAGTCTGAACTTTATAGGAGCTACCCAAGTTGCTGAATATTATCCCTTCAAATAGGTTCAACCCCACCTCATGAAGTCAGAGCGACGTCTCTCTGTCGCCAGGACAGCTTCTGACCAGTCATATTTTCTCAGCCCGATGTCCCTCACGAGGCTGCTGGAAAGCAGGAGAACTGCATAAACCACTTTCAAGTTTGCTAAAGGGAAGATGGAATATAAATGTAAATGATGATCATGAAGGCTAATTACGACGGAGATGTGGCCCTCCCCCTAATAAGGAGGGGACTTGCACCCACCCCACTGTCTCTCTGTACGAGCTGCCACATTTTAAAATACCTATAATCATTCATAATAATGATTACGAAGTTATTCCTCTTATTATCCAGCACCCAGCAAAGGAATATTTAAAGCCAGAAGCCAATTAACACAACATGACTTAGCATTTCTATGGAACCTCGTTTTTTAAGAATTTCCAAAGCCTTTTGCAAACATTACTGGAGTAAAACTAACAGCATCTACAGGGATGCGTTATTATTCTATTATAATACTAATTCTGGAGGAAAGCACAATGAGATTCTGGGAAGACGAAGCGAATCTAATTCTTCCAATGAAAGGGTCTTTTATCTGTTCTTCCCCCACCTATTCCCTCTTAGCCACGGCAAAGCATCTTGCTGCTTTTCATTACGAATTTTTTTTATTCAAGATTCGTCCAGGAAGCTTTTAATGTGCAAAGTGTTTTACATGCATTGTCTTGCTCATCTCCGCGGCCAGCCCTGTGAAGTGTGATCGTTGCTCGCCTTTGTGACAACTCCCCTTTTTTTTTCCTGTGGAGTGGCAGAATCAAAGCAGCAAGAAGCATCCATCTCCAAGAATTTGGCCCGAGAGAGCTACCACGAAGAAATTAAAGCAGCCCCAGCAACCAAATGTCAGATCAACTCATTATTTTCAAGCTGAAAGATGATAGATAGATATCGAATACTCTGCACTTGGTGGAAACCCTTCCCTCTTTTCAAACCACAAAAACCAAATCCTGAGGATGGTTTTGCTGAATTCTTTGAAAACTTACCTGAAGGCGTGGTTTGACTGGAAATGAATCGAAAGCTACATCAAGGTTTCTGAAGTCGGTGTAAAGTTATGTGGTTTTTTTGGGTATGTGCATCCTCTTGGGACATGGTTGATGGGGCTATATGGGCTTTTTTAAAAAAAAAATTAAATTTGCTGCCCCAGCTTTCTGTGTTTTACCCTCCTGAGGCGATGCATTCCCTAAAGTGAAATGTCTGCACCAAAAACTGAAATAAAATCCTATACCACCGTAGCTACATAAAAATGCTCTGGTTGGTGGCACATCGTACTGCCTTTGAAGTCGCCCACCTGCCACCAGGCCAGCTGCCTCTCCCAGCCACTTGTCACTACCGCCACTAAGAACTCATTTAGTGCTTTGAGTTGACATGGGTAGCAGGGGCAAAAGCAATGTTCTTCTGCAGTGGTGTGAGTTTTAATATTTGTTTTATTTTTTTTACCCTTTTTCCCCAAACTGGCATAGCGCTAGATCAGTGTTACAGATGGGGGAAAAAAACTAACAGATCAGACTGCAAGGTTAGCCTGCAGCCCTCAACCTGTTCTTTTGGCATCCAACACTTGACACATCCCACAGACACATTTTACTCCAGCACAGGGGAGCATACATGCAGAAATGATTCAAAATAAACCACATCATTCATAATTGAGTTAAAATGAACAAGACCCTAGCAGGCGCTTCAAAATCCCTCGGTTTCTGAATAAGAGAAACCCACACACTTCCTGGGCAATTTTTTTTTTTAAAAAAAGCATGCTTCGCTGTAAATGGATATTTTAAAATCAATTTCAAATGTGCTGATTGCAACACAAACCTAAGGAGTATTTTGACATGTAACCGCACCCTGAATTTCTTCAGCAAAAGAGGAAAAGCCATCACTGGGATGTTTCCCCAAAAGATTTGGGAGCTTTGTAATAGGGTTATTTATTTGAGCCAGGCTGAGCGAAGAGCAGCCTCCCAAAAGTTGTTGGACCAAACCTCCAGCTTCCTCTTCACTGGCTTGACTTAGTCGACCTGGCGGGAGTTGCTGTCCAGTCTCTAGAGGTCTACATTTTGTACGCCTTGGCCACGGCTCTCTGGGACAAATCCTCCACGTCAGCCTCCTGAACCCAACACGGGGTCCTTGGTAGTCCGGGAGGCCAACCGTCTGTGGCGGCGGAGACGGTGATGGATGGCTTCCTCCTGTTATAGGACCTGGTGATGCATCTTTGACTCTGTCTGTTCCCGGCAAGTACTGACATGGATCGGCTCCGTAAAGAAAGCCACAGGGCCGAGCAAGTCGCCTTAGACGACCTGTCACAACAGCATTTTTACATGCTTTCGAACGGCTAGGTTGGCAGGAGCTGGGACAAGCGACGGGAGCTCCCTCCGTCACGTGGATTCGATCTTACGACGGCTGGTCTTCCGACCTTGCATCCCTTTGGGTTTCCTAAGACATGCTAAAATGCCTTCTCATTTCACACTTCGGGACATGTCGCCAACGTAACCGAGCAGGCCGTTTTTCTATTAGTCTATACAGTGCAGGCCCCCAAAGTGGGGCGATCCTATCATTTTTTTTAAAAAAAGGTTATTTCTTGATGGGCGCAGAGAAAGCTGCATGTGGTCAGAGCAGGGTTTATCCTCCCACCCACCCTCATTATTTCCCCCTCGATTGTCCACACACACACACACCACATTTCTGCATGCGCCGTTTCTGTGCTGTCAGAGGGTGAAGCCTGATCCATTTGTGAGAATCTCGAGGTATGTGGGGGAAGCTGGTTTTGCCGGGAGAGTGAAATCTGTCTTCGAGCTGTCAGGATGGTTTGTCACCTTGATGGGTTAATCGAAGAATCAGACTTTTGCACAGAGGATTTGAGTTTAGAACGGAGCCTCCACGTTGGCTTTCAAAGCATGCCTGCGCTAGGTAAACGCCAGACATGGTTTCCCCGCACACCCACAGCCCTTCGCTCTGAAAGGATTGCCACAATTAGCAGGGAACCTGGATGGCATTCACAAAACCGTTCAAGCAAGCTCGCTTTTATTCTGGAGGTTCATGATTTATGTGAAGGATTCGCAGGTAATAATAATGATAATCTTAGAACAGCAGAGCTGGAAGTGACCCTGTGGACCGTCATGTCCGGTCCCTTGTCAAGGAACTCTCCAGCAGATGAAGACAGAAGAAACTGCAGACTGGATTTTATGAAAGTGTTGAGTTATCCACAAAAGCTCCCAAAATATAGCCGCGAGTCTTCAAGAACCCTCAACATTTTTGTCTTATTTTTGATTTTTTCTTTTGTTTTGGCTTGATAGAGCCTCTTTCGGACTTTAAAGGAGCTGTCGCAAGGTTCTGCACACGCTTGAGACTAGGACTCAGTGTAGCTTTGAAGAAGTTCGAACTAAAGTCCAGAACGGATTCCTCTCCTTGCCAGAACCAGTGGGAATGGGAGAGACAGTGTTGTTCTATGGATTTTTCTCTCTCTCTCTCTGATGTGCTTTTATTTTATTTTTTATCGTGTTTCAATATTCATGCCGTTCTACTGTGATTTGTCTTTTAACACTATAATTTTCGAGATGGTTCGTGGTGTTGTTGTTTTGATCCTATTGTGAGCTGCCTTGGTTTTCAACTGCAACGATAAAGGCTGGAGATCGGAGCAGAATCAGATAAATAGGCCACTTGACAGGGCAATTTTCTGTTCCCTTTTCGTTTGTTTGTTTAGCATCATTGCTGTTATTCAGCTTCTCTGCGCAGAAGTGAAGAAAGAAAAATCAGGGCTTTTGAGCCCTCCAGGATTGCCCCGTCAAACAGCTTCCCTCCTCACCGGATTCACAACGGCTGGTAAAATAGCTCTTGGCCCCCATTTCAGGCTTTTATGGCGTCGGGTCAGGACTGAAGAGACGCAAGAGGGGATATCCTTTCTCGTCCTCCGTTATTTGCGTAAATGAGATTTCTGGAGCGAAGTGCCATTTCATGGAAGTTGGTCGATCTTTCTGGGAACATACTACGAATAAAAAGGAGGCAGAGGTGAAAATGAAATTCCACCCGGGAAAAACAATGCTTTATTCTCTTCAGAAGTGAAATGGCACACAAGTATTACTTTTCTGACACGACACCACATTCAAGATGAAGATCCACTGTCTGACAGCGAAATTATTAGGAGAGGTGTCAGATAGCCACTTCAATATTCAACCTACGACAAGCCCAGAATTTGGGAAATGTTGCTTTTTATTAAAAAAGGATTAAAACTTCCAGAATCATAGCATCGTAGAATGATGGAGTTGGAAGGGGGCCTCTAAGGCCATCAAGTCCAACCCCCTGCTCATGGCAGGAATCCCAATCCAAGGAGATCGGGCAGATGGTGGTCCAATTTTTCTCCTGAACATCTCCATCACTGGTGCACTCCCAAGGTTGTTGGTTCTGTTGTTGTACTGCTCTAACAGTCTGAAAGTTTTTCCTGATATTCTGAAATCTGGCTTTCTGTGGCTTGAGCCCCTTATACCATGTCCTGCGCTCTGGGATGATGGGGAACCGATCCTGCTCCTCCTGTGTAGGAGGATACCTTTCAAGTATCTGAAAAGGGGCATCCTGTTATCTCACCTCCATCTTCTTCTTTCCTCCAGGCTAAAACCTGCCCAGTTCTTTCAGCCTTTCCTCCTCGGGTTGGGTTTGGTTGATCAGCTGAAGAACGGCGTTCTGTCTTCAGGATTCTGACCGATATATTCCAAAAATGTAACTCTTCCAAACTCTGCACAGGTCCTCCTCCTTTTTCTTAGAGGAAACAGAAATACTTCATCTGGAGGCTTAGCCTCTTCCTGCTTCTGGAGGTCGTGTGACCCTGGAGAGACAATCTTTTTGCTCTGCTCAAGTTCACTTAATGTGACTTCCAAAATTTGCTTTGCTAGCTCAGACTGGACAAAGGCAGAGAAATAAAAAATTGCTCGTGTGAATTTTCTCGAGGCCTGTTAAAGGTTTCAGCAGCAAAGCCAAAATCAGTTTTAATGTTGTTACGACTTTTTTTAAAAAAAAAAAATTCCATTCCTTTCAACTAATTTTTAAAATGTTACTTAGCTATTATTTTAGCCATCAAGAGCCGAGCAATGCTCTTGTGTCATTCCTCATTGCATTAATTTGTTGCAGCCATTTAAAAGCCTGATATTTTAAAGGAATCGGCTAATGAATTTAAACACTCTTAAAGTTCAAAATCGACTAATTAGATTCTCTTCATGTATTCACACCACTAACCGTTCCAAGCCTTACCACGTCAACAAGCACTAAGCTGGCTGTCCTTCAGCCTGTTAATATGTTCCCTGGCCAAAGCAAACAAGATGTACATGATTCAAATCAGAATCCAAGAAGAAGCTAAGGTTGATAATGCTATGTCTTGATGCACAAACCCACGCTGAAATAAATCCATTAAAACATCACAATATTTTGCTTTCTTCCCCCTTTTCTTCCTGCCTTCTTTTCCTCCTTCTGCCTCTTTATTCTTGTCTCCGCTCTGTTTATCTTTCGGATTATTGATTTGATTTGATATTATTTTTGTCCCCCTCTCTCCATCCTCTCCTGGAAAACACACACTTTCCGGTCGTGCAAGGTTTAGCCGGTGCCGCGCTTAAGAAGAGCAGCGGGAAGCTTTAAAAACTCAAAACCATTCCCCGCTGCTCTGGAGACCACATCTGCGGGGACATTTTTGTCAGAAGATCTTTGGGGCCAGGCCTCCTTGGTGGCCGACCGTGCCCGAACCCAACCAGGAGAAGTCCCTCTTTCGGTAGCTCACGTTGTCCAGCCTTTGCTTCAGTGCGCCTACACTCCCTGTGAAGCCTTTTCTCTCCTCCTCAGATTCCTCTCATAGACATCCAAACACTGAACACGGCCCAAATCCCTGCAATAATAGGATCAAGGCTACTGTTTTCCACAGAAATATCGTGTCGGGCGCGCAGCGCTTTCAGCCTGGAGTAATGACATGACAATTTTGCAAGTCAAAACCCCAGCAAGGCATGGGTTCACCAAACTGTGGTTATTCTCTTTCTCAGTCACACACACATACAGAGAGAGATTTTATTAAGTGGCAGCTTCGTAGCGAAGTTAAGGAGTTTAATCCCTTTTACCAGTACAATCAGCTCTACAGACGAGAAGGATTAAGCGCCTAGACTTCGGAGCATACGCTTCTCACCCTCCTGGTCTGGCTGCGTTTTTTTCCAAAGAGCGTCTCCTCCCTGCCTTCTTCTGCCTCCGGTTGTGACTCTTTGGCCCGGATCCCCGTTAAACATTTACTCTGACTGCAGAAGCTGCCGTGGCAGTCCTTCAAGTCAGGTGCCTCATCCTGTCACCCATTCAGATCCCCAATGGCGGCTTCTACAGTTCGAGCCCTGTCTGTGTCAATCCTGAGGCTCAATATCAGCTTTTGAGTTTTTTCATTTCACTTCTCTTTCTTCTCCTTCTTTTTCTTCAAAACACACTTTTCTCTCACTGTTTCAAAAAAAGAGAGCACAGGTAAACACCTGAATGCACTCGTTTTGTATGGATTTTTCTCCCATTCAGTGAAAAAAATAGTTCTGTTTGTGTTTGTGAGGACACTTTTTCCAGCTGGTTTATTCCCCCCCCCCGAAGATCTATTTATAACAGCTAAAGAACAGCAAAAAAGAAGAGCTGCTTGAGAGAAATCGACAGGCAAGACGGATGACGTCATATCGTCCTTCCCAACCATCACTGTAAAATGGAAGATTTTGGTGAGATTTGTACCCCAGATTGCACTCAAAACCCAGCTCCCCTTCCTTCCTCTCCCCATCACATCCTCCCCTTGTGTTTTCCTTCTTTGACCCTTGTCAGCAAGTTTTGACACTGGCATCATCAGGGTTGGCTTTTAGCATCTAAATCAGCAATTCCCAACCTTTTTCGACTCACCCCCCCCTTTTTTAGCCAAGTAATTTGTGATTGGATGAAAAACAATATGCGTACACTGTTGGCCTTAACCGTTCTTGCTACCTAGGTTCATATCCAAAGCACCGTTCCGTGGGATTGCACCAGAAGCTGGAGAGTGACAGGGGTGGGTGAGGGGGAGACGGAGGTGGCCGTCTGTATGATTTTTCTTCATTGCTTAAACCAAGCTGCCAATCGCAACAGGTATATGTGGAATTACTTAATCAGGAGGGGGCAGAGGGTAATTGTGCAGAGACAGGAGAGATAATTTAACTAATGACTTGTAATGGGATACAAAGCCTTTCACCTCTCGTTTATTGGTTTGACTCTTTCTCAGGATGATGAGAACCATCTGTTAATCACCCAGAGACTCTTTGGTGGCTGGTGGCTGGAGACACCTTTCGGGCAGCCTGGGGCCTCTCAAAGGTGCCTCTCCTGGAAAGCAAGGTCAGACAGCCTCCTCCGCGGGTGAATTTTGGGGTGCCGCTGGGAATGGCAGATCGGGAGGTCCGTGGAACTGACCCAGCATGCACCTACCCTGCTTCAGTGAGTGGACGCTGATGGCAGTATCTTTGCATTCTTCCCACTCGAGACATCCAGCTGAATTGCATCTTAGTTTAGAGCAGAGCAGAGCTGAGGAGCATTATGGCTCAGGGACCATTTGGAAGTCTTTTAAAGGGCTGCGTCTCAGAAGAGGTGGAGCTAAAGGCACAGGATGCGGTCAGAACAAAGTGGAAGGAGTTCTACATCGTTCTTGCTCCTTGGAGCATCTTTCCATAAAAATCATAGAAAGCACTGCTCAAATTTCTACTTATCTATTTGGCAATGAAGGCGGCAGCTTAGCTACGACTTCCATCATCTCTGATGTTGTGGACCGATTGTAATTCTAAAACATTGTGTGCACGGGGAGGATGGTGTCTCCCACATGCGGCTACTTGCGGGACAGCCTGCAAACTGGCCTTCTTTTTCCAGGGGTCTGGAGAAGAGAAAAAAAAAAACAACACAAAACGTGTCCTGTCTTTTCTCAGGAAAAAAAATACCTGCTGAGAAATTTTGGCGTGATGACTCTCGAGCAGAGCCGTTGCTTGAGTCAACGGTATCGGGCTGGGTGGATCGATGTTCTGACTGCATCCTTCAGATGAACAAACTTAAAATTAAAAGCTATAGAAAACGAGAAAGCTTAGGAGGGCTTCTTTGATCTCCAGATCTGCTGCGCTGATCAATTCTGGTGAGGTCCTTCCAGACCTATTGATCGCTGGATGGAAATCCAGATTTTCCTATCCGTGAATAAAAGACTCCCCCAGGCCCAGCTAGATCTGATTGGCCTTCCCACTTAGAGTAGACTCATTCAGTCAAGAGAGGTTATTTCAGTTCACATCCAGACCCATTTGCCCTGCGGTAAGCCATTTTATGTGGTCCAGGGGTCAAATGTCTGCCCCCAATACCTTCCTTCTTACGAGGGCTGTACAAAACATTTAGAACAGGCACAGACTTTTCTTACTCCTAGTGTCTACCACTAGCACAGATTTTACAATTTTCATGGGAGATCCTATTGATTCCCCAACCGTAAGAAGCATGTCTGGCGCGGATGTGAGACAGGGCCTCCTTAGTGGCTGCTCCCAGACTCTGCAGCTCCCGGGAGAGGGAGCTGAGGTTGACCCTTTCCCTCTCATCCTTCTTTTGGTGGTGGGGGAAGATTTATCTTTTCAGGCGGGTCTTAATCTGCTCCCGAAGGTCATCTGACTCAGTTGGATGCCAGCCCCATTCCTCTCTCTCTCTCTCTCTCTCTCTTTCACTTGCAATTGTTATGTGCTCCTTTATTTTTCTTCCTCTTTTTCCTATCACCAGTTGCCTTGAGGAATCTTGGAAACAGAAAAAGAGGGGAGGAGAGGAGAGAGGACCATGTCTGCAGAACGTGAGTGGTAAGCCTAATCTGGCCCTCTCTCTCCCTGTCCCCATCTACCAGTCTCGATGGTCTCCTACCCTTTAGTGTATTTGAATGCCCCCCCTTCTGAAAAGCCCTCTCTGGAAAGCTAGAATGCCCCCTGCCCTCAGCCATGCAGCCAAAGGGCCTCTCTCCAATTAGATCTGTCCCTCAGATCTGTCTCCACTTTTAATATTTCAACCCCTCACCTCTTTCTCATGTACGGTTCCCCCTCCCCAGGACCAGAGGAGATTGGGATGAGAGGCGTTAACGACCTTGGTCGTGCCTGGGGTTGCGCCAGCAAGCCCATTAAGGGGGCTTACGGAGGGACCCCAGCTGGGCCAGGGAAGAGAAAGAGCCAGGAAGGCTGGCTCATGACTTTAAAAGGTTTTCTTGAGGTAGAGCCTGCCTCCTTGGGTTCCTTGTCAAAAACTGCTCCTCTGTCCAAGGTTCTGAACCTTCCAGGTAGGTTCAGAACTTTGGAGAGAGCCTTCAAAAACCTGGAGTGAATTCAAGGCCCCCGTGGAATCGGAGTGGTCAGCCTTCCTCATTGCTTCTCCTGCTGCTGCCAGCTTTTGGTATTCAAGGGGATGCCTTCCTTCTTCCTGATGGGTAGAGCCATCGCCGGTGGTCCTGCACTAACATGCTTGGTTTTTGAAGTGAAAATACAGTTGTCATGTATTTCATTAGCCAACGTGTTGCCACTGATTCTTTGCTATTTCCAGGTATTTCCATGTCTTAGAAAATCAACCAGCAGTCTTCCTGTGGAAGACGTGTCGCCTATTAGCTCTAGACTTTTCCTTGTCCTCTTTTTTGTTGTTGTTGTTAAATTAGCTTTCCTTTTGACTAAAACGCTTCTCTCAAATCTTTAAAAACCACTTTGAACCTGGATCGAACACCCTGTCCCTTTAAGAGCTGGGAAGACAGCCCAGCAGAGCAGAAAATGACAAGCAGAGTGTAAATAACATCTTGAGTTTCTCCCTTTCTCATATGGGTTTATTTAGAAAACCTGAACTTTACAAATGTCACAGAATAAGCAAATGTGAGGCCCGGGAATAACTAAATCTCCATTAGAATTCCTCGCGATAAGGTCCCGTTGCTGCCTATCCTGGTATTAGCACGCTGAAGATAATCTGTGCTTAGGCAGAGAGGATCTCGGGCACCACCGAACAAGAGAGGCATTTAATTAGCACCGTCATAAATAAACCGCCAGCAATCCCATGACAGGGAGTAAAGGGCACATTAAATTAGTGGACCGATCACTCTGCAGGCAGGAGGCTAGTCCCTAGTATTGTTTGTTTTTACCAACAGCATGTGCACAACGACACACCCACACACACACAAGTTTTCTTTTGCACGGATAGCTTTTAGGCAAATTGCAGAAAAGGCCGGGGGGGGGGAGGAATCTACCTTGGGTCTCAGTCTTGTGCAGAAATGAGATGTAGAGATTTCTTGGCACGCTGTGCAAAATTAGTGACATTCCCCTTGTTGGACCTAACTGTGGACACCCAAAGCCAGTGAAAAAATAAAGATTTAAAATGTATCACCACCTTGTGGCAAGGAGAATCTTATTAGTATGGTCCTATCGGCTGTACGAGAATGAACCACGTGACCCGATTCACATCCCGCGAAAAACACGTCAGACGGTCAAATCCAAATACGGTTGTCCATGTTTTGTTTACTTCTTGAGAACAACCGAGGGGTTCCGCGTTCTTTTGCATTCCTAACCAGCTTCTCCTCCTGAATCTATGTCATGTTCTTCCCTTTTCCTTTTCCCCTTTTCTTTTTATCTCCCTTTCATCCCTCGGAGCCTCGTGCTCAAGAACAAGGTGGAAGAAAGGGTAAATAAAAGAAAATCTCTCCGGCCTTCACTTCAAAGCTCTGAGCCACACAGAACCCCTGGCTGGGTTTTGTCTCAGACAATAGCCCTGGGCTGGAGCCACCGCACGCATACACACAAACACACACACACCCCCCGAGGGTCTCGTGGCTTTGAACGCAAACCGAGGCCTACCTCTCCACAGAGCCGGAATAATGTGTGCTTTTCTTCAGACGTTTGGCAGTCTCCTCCGACGTTCGGGGTCAGAGTCGATCTGAAAAGTAAACAAGACTGGGCGCGGCGCAAATACAAAAGCCGTTTTGCAAAGATATTTGTTCTGATTTCTAACCCGAGAGCAGATGATGTGTTGAAACAACGCATCAAAACGTTTAGCAGCTACTAAGAAAAGGAGCCTGCTCCAGCAGGTCCAGTGAGAAATCTCTTCCAAGGAGGGAGAGGCAAGAAAACAAGCTTGCCGATAATTGTTGTGGTTGCTACGCGCCATGAAGCCTCCTCTGACTTTTGGTGACCCTGTGACTGAGCGCTCTCTAAAATCTCCTGTCCTCCATGGCTCGGTTCAGTTCTTGCAAACTCAATCCCATGGCTTCTTTGAGGGAGTCCGTCCATCTCACATTCGGTTTTCCTCTTTTCCTACTGCCTTCCACCTTTCCCAGCAGGATGGTCTTTTCCAGAGAATCCTGCCTTCTCAGGATGGACCTGAAAGGAGGACAGCTTCTGCTTCATCATTTTTGCTTCCAGAGATAGCTCAGGCTTGATTTGATCTGGGACATTAACCCTGTTTGTGAAAAGCGGTATAATTATTTATTGTTCAAACGCGATTCTCACATACATCATCATACCACATCCGCAAAGCAGCCTTTCCATGGGTCTGGGGAGAAGAAAGACCCAGAGTAGAGTAACCCACCTTTCTTACCTGCTGGTTTCTGCAGCCTTGGCCAGGAGCAGGAAGGGTGGCCTTTTTCTGCCCGACTGAGCATGAATCGCTCCCACGACAGGAGACAGGGAGTCCTTTCTGGGTGTTAGTCAAACAACGGCCAAAGTTTTCCAAGGAATGGAAGCGAAGTGAGGAAATTGAGTTCAGCACCATGGACGGTTCCCAGAATCTTCACACAACCCTTCCGTCAGATTTCGCTGGAAAATATCTGAGCGTCTCCGCAGGGCTCGGGCTTTGTGCCGGCTCCCTTTGAGAGTCGTAGAGAGTTGTGTTTTACGCACAACCGGCAAGAAATTTATTTGTAGCCTCAGAAGATCTTGTACTCCTTTTTTTAATATATTAACTCGAGTCTTTCCCCTAGATATCTCCTTGATATCTTTCATGAATGGAGTGTTCAGAAGTAAATCTTCTTTTCCAGAAATTTATTTAGCCAGCAAGCACGCTCAAATTTGCCAGCATATTTTTGCATGAAATGTATAAAAATGGATGAGTGTATCTATCTGAGAATCTATGCTCTTCAAAGAGATATCCGGGGGAAAGAGCTGAGTTGATAGGAAAAAGGGCGCAGGATCTTCTGAGACTTCAAATGAATGCCTTGACGACTGGGTGCAAAATGCAACTTTACAAGCGAGTCTGCACAAGCTGGACACCCAGATATTTACCAGCGAAATCTGACACCACTGACATTAGCAAGGATGGGCCATATTGGTTTTTGTGGACTCAGATTCCCAACATCCTCTTGCAATTCCCAGGCAGAATCCCCTTGTTAATTTAACCCCTCCCAATATTGCTAAAAATTGACACTAAGCAGTGATCTAGTTAAGCCCTCTCCTTGGAAGTGACAGGGGTGGGAGCCTTAAAGGGAATGACGGAGCCAGGGACGTTGGTTGCTAGAGATGTGTTTGACTGTGTTAGTCCTGAATTAATAGTTGCCATTTCTTTTCTCTAGAAAGTCTGATCTTTAACACCGTTATGGCAGTTCAGTGCAACATAGTCACCGCCGGGCGAGGAGGACCAGCTGCGGTGCCTTAAACCGTGCAGCAAAGATGGGTGAAAAAATTAATTTCCTTTTGGGAAAAAAAAAGGCTCCAGGTCTTGTATTTGGGATGGGAGGTACTTGAGGCTGAAATAAGTCAGAGGCCGGAGAAAGCTAAATTGACCCATTTGGGATGACTAGATGTTTCATGCACAAATTTAGAAAAAACAAAACCCTCTTGCCAAGTTTGTGACAAAATATGCCAGTTTTGGAGAGTTTGCTTTAAAAAGTGGGGGGACGGATTTCTCACCCACCCCTAGGCCATGTTAGATGTTCCCATCTTTCCAGTCATGGATTGTCTTCTTTTGATTTGAAATGGGGCGGCGGGGGGGAGACCCAGAGATGCAGAACGCTCGCATCCAACGTGGACCTTCATAGCCCCATCCTCTGAGTGTCCTCAAGAGCCTTTGATTTGAGTCCAACCTCAACAGATGCCCTCTCCACCTCAAATGCGATTAAGTCCCCAAATCCTGACTGGTGGATTGATCGGGCGGTTTTTCTCTCCCTCTCCTCCAACCTCTCCACTCAGGCCCTTGTCCCCCCCACCCTCCGATTTAAAAACAACAACAACAACAACTCAGCTGCCAAGCAGAATTGCCAGCTAGAGAATCCAAGCACAATATTCTGAGCAGATCTGTTAGGATTCAGGGAATGCCGATTTTGGGGGGTTAAAAATGACCGAGGGGAGGGGGGGATGAGGATCTTTTTTTTTAAAAAAAAGGAGAAAATCCAGAAGTCCTAGTTAGAGACAAGCAGAGCCATTACCAGACATGTCGGCACCCAACCGCATCTTCTGTGCTTTCTGCTTTGAGACGTGGGTGCGAGTCTCACCAAGAAGTAGGATGAGCAGTGTCCCCCCCCCAAAAAAATAATAATAATAAAGAGGAAGTTTCTGATTCCAAGGAAAACAGAAGGGGAAAAACAACTGGGATGGATCCATCTCTAGATTTTAGGACCTTCTAAATGTTGGCGCTCTCATGCCATAGCCTGGCTAGAGCCTTAAGATTTCGGCCTTAAGGTTGATGCAGTTTCCAGGAACCTCATTCAACAGGTGGGTGGAGATGTCGTGCTGCAGAGCAACAGCTGGCTTGTTGGATGCTGGAGTCCCTAAGGATTCCCCACACTTAGGGGGAACATTTCGAACTTGGAAGTCCTGGGAGGCCGAGATTGAACCACTTTTGCTCTACAACGTTCGCCCCGTAGGATTGAACGGGGAGGTCCAAAGATCTTCAAAATTCAGCCTGTAGACTAAGGGAGGGAAATCACATTTTTGCAAAGTACGTTCTGGGAGTATTAAATTTTTGCAGAATAGTTTAGACTGGCCTGCTTCTCATTAAAAAAATAAAATTACACTGTGAACTCTTTTCCCCTTTGGGCTCCGTATGTCTGTGGAGTGGTCTACTCCAAGACATCTATCCGCTTTGGGTTTAAAAAAAAAAAGTCATACATTTTTCTGTATTGGCGCTCAGTTTTAATAGGAGACACCAAGCAGGTAATTTGAATTTGTCTTGGAGGGGGAAATACAGGATTTTCTATCTAATTCTGTTATTTGCACCCAGATGGTTATTTGAAATGTTAACCTGCCTGGAGCCCTTCGGACAGGCCAGGAATCAAACCAAGGGAGGGAATGTCAAATTAATTGAATTTTGCTAAATCAGATCGGTTTTCAATTGGATGCTGTAGGATTAATTAGGCAAATGAAGGAAGCTAAGTAAGTTTAATTTGGCGACCCGACAAGACAATCGAACGATCAAATACCAAAGACGGAACTAATAGAAGACAAGATTGTGAATTAAGCAGCCCGCAGAACTTGACAATATATTAAGAAGGAAATGTCGGGAGGGATTTCAGATATCCCGGGCGCCACGTCTGTGTCCTGCAATTAAATTTCTGAGTGGGAAGGGAAGGGCTTGGCATTCTCCATAAAATTAAACCAAAAGTGTCCTCTGGACCATGGGTGGCTCATAGTTCAGAGTGTGGGGGGGAACAACTGTCCCCCATCCTGCTCACGAATCCTCATGGCCTTGGAGGTATCCGGAAGAGACACCCATCCGTGCCACACCTTGCTGGAGCCCAGGGCTCACCCTGCGTGCACGCGCAAGCATGCACTCTCGTCAGAAAAGTTACTCTTTCCTGGGACCACCCCTGCAAGAATGTCCTTGGCCATGAAAACTGGAGGATTGTGGATGGTGTGTCCCCCCCCCCCCGCCTTCCTCCCCTCCCAAAAAAAGTAAATCTCTCTCTCTCTCTCTCCAAACACATACAAACCATTTCTCAAGGCTAAATCTGCCCGTTTTTTTCTGTTCTTTCAAGATGTCTGCCCTGAAGGAAAGGACCCACAGCCAGCCTTGCGTACACGCGGTTGGATCGGACCCGTGTTGTTGCACTTCTGAACTTCCCCAAGGCAAAGCGTCCAAGGATATGAATGGAGCCGAGACCCCATCGCTGTTGAATATCCTGCAGAACTCTGGACTCCACCAGGGAGGGGTAAGTGACACTTTGCAGTAGCTTAAAATTATCTACGCATTCAAGACTCTTTAAATGTAAGTCAGGTCTGCTCATGGCAACAAATTCCCAAGTTTCATTTCCTGATTCCATCCTGCGCTTCACGCAAGCCGTCCGAGTGACGCCTGGACTCTGCCTGGAGGTAAATTGAACTGGGGGAGAGTGTCGGCGGCTTCGGGGGATCCAGCATGCCTTCCTTAAGCACCCTTGTTGCTCAGATGGAACAAATCTAACATTTTTCATGGGGTGTGTATGAACAGCAAGGTAAAAGAGAGCAAGAGTGGCCGACTCCGCCTGTGCCTGAACTAAGAAAAGAAACTAAACTAACAGTTTGCTTTCATTTAGAAAACTAAAACAGGTTCAAGTGTTGGACTAGAACTCAAGACAACGGGGTTCCGCACTTCCCTCTTTATTCTCTTTGGACCTGCCTCGCCGGGCGGGTGTGCAGATCAAGTGGGAAGGAGGGGAGGTGGACATGCTGCTTCGATCTTCTTAGGGGGAAGAAGAGGTACGGGGGGCCCTGGGAATGGGCGCTCTCCAAGATCTCCTGTCCTCGGCAACCCTCATCAGTTCTTGCAAACTCAAACCTGTGGCTTCCTTTAAGAAGTCCACCCACCTCACATTGGATCTTCCTCTTTTCCTGCTGCCTTCCACCTTTGCCAGCGTGACAGTCTCTTCCAGGGAATCCTGCCTTCTCGTGATGGGCCTGAAAGTAGGACAACCTCCGCTTCAACATTTTTGACTCCAGAGATGATTCAGGCCTGATTTGCTCGAGGGACCCACTGGTTTGCCTTTCCCGCTACATAGGGTATCCCCAGAGCGTCACATTTGAAATGAATCCATTTTAAAACTAACACCTCTTACTGTTAGTATTTCCCTTCTGACACAGAGTCAAAGGGTCCCTTCTTGTCATTCGAATCCATCATGTTCAGGTTCTTACCTTCCACAGACACAGAAAACAACCCTTCAAATATTTGCAGGCAGGTACCATTGGAGGTTGGGATTAATCTTTCCTCGTGGAAAAGAGATGCTCCTTAAGAAATGTTGGGGTTGTTTGGATTTTTCGGACGGGGAGCAATGTCCTGAATCCATTAAAGGTAAAGGTAAAGGTTCCCCTTGACAATTTTTGTCCAGTCGTGTCCGACTCTAGGGGGCGGCGCTCATCCCGTTCTTCAAGCCATAGAGCCAGCGTTTGTCTGAAGACAATCTTTCCGTGGTCACATGGCCAGTGTGATTTAGACACGGAACGCTGTTTACCTTCCCACCGAGATGGTACCTATTTATCTACTCGCATTTGCATGCTTTCGAACCGCTAGGTTGGCGGGAGCTGGGACAGGCGACGGGTGCTCATTCCGTTGCGTGGATTCGATCTTACGACTGCCGGATCTTCTGACCCTGCAGCACAGGCTTCTGCGGTTTAGCCCACAGCGCCACCACGTCCCTTCTGAATCCATTTGTTCTCCCCAAATAGATTAGTTTTAAACCATTGAGTTAAAGCAATTTATCCGTGGGTCAACTTTGTGTTCAGCAGTCGATTCAACAGGCTCTCCTCCAAACGGATCCGGGCCTCTCTGTTTGCAGAGCAAAATTTTGTTCTCCTTGCCATCGGTAGCCGGAGAGCCTTATTTAAAATGCACCCTGACGTCCCACAGTGTTCTGCCCTGCCTCAACCCATCTCGGATGCCACCAGCAGGTTCTTCCGAGGATGTGCTCGGAATTGCAAAAAAAAGAGAGAGGGAATGGAAGATGCGTGAACGGGCGAACTGCCCCCCAAGGGTGCTGGGAGGGATCGAGAGGAGGGGTGGTGGAGGCGCATCGCCCGCAGGACAGGGGGGGAGGCCAAACAGGACTGATCCTGCCTGAGATGCTGATGATTAAATAACAATGAGAGCCCTTCTCCACCCCTCCCCGCCCTCCATGACTCCCTCTCCCCAGCATCTCTGGTTTTAAAATAAAATTACAGAATTAAAAAAAAACCACACACCACTTGTGGCTTATGGCAGAAGAATATCTGGTGAGGAGAAGCAGGAGGAGGAGGGAGGGAGATGGGAAGAGGCTTCGGAGGACACCTGCTGGTGGCGCATCCTCTCTCCAAACACACACGTTGTGCGGAGGAAGGCCAAGAGGGGAAAGAGGGAGATACTTGTGAGTAACTCACAAGAACTGAAGGATGGGGAGTCCCCAGGCGATAGGAAGAGGAAAACGATGGCTGTGACGAGCCAGGTGTTTGATGCCATGCAGGAGGTAACCTAAGAGTCAAGATTCCACCCAGTGCTCCTTTCCATCTGGAGGAGACCCACTGAATCAATGCTGTTGCTCCGTCCCAACATGTCACCCCCTAGTACAGTCTCTTGAGGTGTGTGACATACCGGGTTGGCTTTCATCGAATCAATGGGATTTACATAAGTCCCATCCGCTCACAGAGTCGCCTGTCCAGCTGGGAGTAACACGCGGCTTTATGTGTCAAATGAAGGAAGACGCAGCAGGATTAACTACAGGGTTGGGGTTTTGGTTAGACATGTTAAGAGGTAGAAGGAGGAGGCAACAAGGTTTGCCCAAGGCTGTATAGGCTGGTTCTCTTCATGGGAGGCACAGTGGAAAATTGAACGTTCAACCAGTGGTTCCACAGCGAGCTAACTAACTGACCTAACTTACTGAGCCATCCAGCCGGCCTTATAGAATCAAAAAATTGTGAAGACGGAAAGGACCCAAGAAATCCACAGCTAAAGCAGCCCAGAGAGACGGCCAACTTTTACAATATGATAAAGAAGGGAGTCCACTACCATCGGGGGAAGACCGTTCCGTCTGGGAACAGCCTCTACTGTTGGGACGTTCTTCTGAATGCTTAGTCCAATTCGGGAGGTGGTGAGCGCTCCAACGCTGGAGGCCTTCGAGAGAAAATTGGACAATCGCCTGCCTGATCTGCTTGGACTCCGATGCCTGCCTTGAGCAGGGGGTTGGACCTGATGGTCTTAGAGGGCCCTTCCAACTCCATCGTTCCATGATTCTGTCAACACAGCTTCTTTGTCATTTGCATGTGTTCATTCAAGCCCTGCTTTCTGGTATGAAAGAAAAGAAACTCTCTCCTTCTGGCATCTCACAGCCTTTCACATACTTGAAGATGAGCATCGTATCCCTTCTCTGTCTTTTCTCCTCCTCCTCCTTCAACGGTTCCTCTCCTCATAGGACATTCACCAGACCCTTTTCCATTTCCGTTGCCCTTCTCTGGAGGGCTTCCAGCATTTCGACATGCTTCTTCAAGGACTCTCTGGTCCAGGTGAGGCAGGAGGCCGTATTTCATGGAACGGATCTGTGCCTTTACAGCCTGGAAATGTTCTTACACGCAACCGAGCTGCTCTTGGCCAACCTGGAAAGCATTAGAGGGACATAGAGCGGAGCGCTGATTTGCATGCCTCAGAGGTGTTGCAGAGGGCTCGCTCCGGCGCAGATAAGCATAAAATCGAGCGGCATGCTTGATGGAAAGAGATCTGAGTCATAAGAGCTACATTTGTACTTTGCTTTGTCTTGCGACCCCATTCCCTCCACCCCACTCGCTGCTGGAATACAGGATCCGTGTCACTCACGAAACTGCAATGTGGGTCTGGAGTCATCCAATGTTTCCCACCTGAGTCGCAGAGATTCCCGCATCTGTCTCGCCTTCCGTCACCGTTTCATGGGGGGAACCCGAACACCACCTCTCGCAAGGGTTAAGAACCTTCCGGGCAGCCGAGTAAAGAATGTTCCTCTGATTTGCTTAATGAACATTAATTAAGAAGACAGAAGATAGCAGATTCCTTCAGGGTAGAGATGAAAGGGCCGTTAATTAAATCTGGAGAGAGAGGGGAAAGATGAGGATGACTGATCCTCCCTCTGATCAGACTTGACAATGCAAGCTATACGGCGTAGAAAGCGAGGTGTGCACGAGGAAGCTGGAAAGACCGCCCTTCCTTTCTGCCGGGTCTTTCCTCCACCCTCCCCTGGTTCCAAAGGAGAACCTCAGCGGGTTTTGGGCCGAACCTGGCTTTTGAAGGGCCGACTTAGAGGTGAGAGAGTTGGAAACCTTCAGCAAGAGCGAGGGGGCTGCTCCGAGGAGCTGCCAGAGACCTGAGCGGGAAGGACAGGAAGGTCCATAATCCACCCAAGCCAGTTTAGACGAGCGCTTCTCCATCTTTCCTGCCCAGATGTTCTAATGACCCTGCTCTTGAAGGACCTGAGCCCCATCATGGCCTCGAAGCCCGCTTTGGCAAGGAAGGATAGGCACGCCTTTTCAGAAATGTTGGTGTCGTGTTCATGGTTTACCAGAGATGAACCGGGTTGGGAAGAAAACTGGTTCAAAACGATGTAGCAGTCCTCACAGATTTCTGCAGCTGATCCGTGCGCGCGGCCAGGTGTTGGAGCGCCAATTCCTTCTCCCCCGTGAGGCCACCGGTTCCAGAGCAGCACGAGATGCTGCCAGATCCCTACCCGCAAGGAGAGGATGAAGCGAGCCGGGTTCCCCACCCCCTGCTCTGTCCGTCACCTTCAAAAATACAAATCAAATCAAAATATTTGGTGTTGATTAACGAAGGTGGAGATGCGTTCGAGCGGCTTCAAAGCTTCGAAGCCACCAGGCCTCAAGGAGACCTACCGATCCCAACATGGGCCAGCTGTTTCCCTCCACGATAGACAGCTAAGCCTCCAAACACAGCTGACAATATCGGGCATCCTTGTGTTAATATGTATTTTCATCACTCAACTCAGCAAGGCCTTGGAAACGGGAAATAATTAAGAATGCAGTGCGTCTCCTGGAGTTTTATTCCCCAAAGGGGAATCTATAGCTAGATGCAGGGAAGAAAATCAAATTAGGCAACAGGTTTGCCTATACAGCTGTGTTATTTATAAGATTTTGCCCATTGCCCATTTTTGGACAGCAGTGGTCAAAACTGCCGCCGTTGTCACCAAATCATAGAGCTGTCAAGTTGCAAGGGGCACCAAAGGTCATCCAGCCCAACCCGGTGGCAGTGCAGGAAACCAGTGGCCTAGGGGATGCATTTTGGTTTCTAAGAAGCGTCCTGAAAGACTCTAAGGCTGGGGGTCTCCTTAAAAGCAAGGGCTGTGGGTGCAATAACATGCCTTGTTTGAATCAAGGGTGAGAAAAGTTACTCCTGTGGAATACACTGCCCAGAATCCCCTAGGCAAAGAGGGCGGGGATACATAATAGGGTCTAGGGAACTGGCATCATTAATCTAGCTTTCCTCTAATGAGCTCAAGGTGGTGCCCTTCACTCTTCTCTCTACTTTATACTCACAACAGACCTGCGAGGTAGGCCAGTCTCAGAGGGAGTGATCCTCCTGCAGTTACCGAGTGAGTTGCGATGCCCAAGAAGGATTGGAATCTGGTCCTCTAAAATCCAAGTAAAAAAGTTTTACAGCCGCTAACCGTTCTCCTCGGAGTTAAACACATTTCTGCCCAAAGACACAGAGCCATGCGAACTGCTTAAATTATGCAAACGGAGCATTGTTGCGTAATTCGCCATGCTTAGGATCATTTGCATGTCTCTGGCTTGCCTAATTTATCTTGCTTTGCTCTTCACCCGGAAGTGTCGCCCGTTATCCCTCGGAAATCGTGTGCCCGAATCTCTCCGGCTTTTGAAATTTCAGGAGCAATTGGAAAAGTTACCTTTTCTGAATGTGTTGGCTGGAGTGTGATCAAGAGCTGTATATATATGTTATATATATCCTTTCAAGCGGAATCTCTAAGCCATGGGGACTAGAAACAGTCCTTTTTTTAAAAAAAATACCCTAAGATTTCCAGGAAGCTGTATTCTGAGTCCAGTATCATCGCGAATGGGTTTTCCCTGCTTGAGCGCAACTGGTGTGGCATACATGCATTCATCTGTTGGCAGTGACAAATTCTCTGTATTTACTATTATTTATTAATTCGTCCTTGAATAAAGAAGTGCAGGTCCATCATGAACCTTTAAATTCTTCTCCCTAAATGAGAAACCCTGCAGATATTAGGGAAGGGTGATGGGTAAACTCTCCCTAGAGTGACTTCATGGCTTTTTTGCACACTTTCCTGGGGGAAATCTGTGCAAGGCACGCTTCCCAGTTTATCATGCCCCCCTCGACTGCCACCTTTGCAGTCGGACGAGCGCCCGTGTTAGGGGACGCGTGGTGGTTTTGTCAGACCCGACGCAGTTGGCACCTTGGCAGGAAGTGCTTTGCTTGTATCTCAAATGGGTTTTGTCATTTTCTTTTTGGTCGGGTTGATTGGCAGCCTGGCCCGGCCGCACAATCTCATCCACATTCCTGCGGCGCTTCACCACCTTCTCCGCCAGGCGCACGGGAAGAGCGATGCATCGAGAGGTGCCGCTAACCAGACGTTAGCTACGGTTACGGGTCACGCCAAGAGCAGCGAGGGGGAGAAAAACGTTGCTGACAAACGGACCCCACCGTTCCGTTGCCAGCAGAAGGAGAAATTTACACCAGGTGAGTCCGGCCCTCATCCATGAAATGGGAAACTTCAGACGGCTGTCAGGGAGCACTTAGGTTTTCTCAGAGCGTGACCAACAGCTTGGCCCTCTGTCTCCTTCGTCTCCAGACTTGTGGGGAAACGCTTGATGAATTGGAGCCTGCCAGGGGAGCCTAATGGCTCCAGATTCACCCAGGGGTGACGGTAAATCCGTTCTGTGTTTTGGTCTGAACTTTAGCAGAAACTATCCACAAGGTCAGTTGGACAAGTCTGGCACCTTTCGGAGATAAATGACGTTGCCTTCTTAACTGAGAAAAGAAAAACAATAAAAAGTTGTTTGGAATTAGAACCTTAAGGTTCAATACGGGACCAAAAACAGGTTTGTTAAGGACCCAAAATAAGTTCAGTACTCTAAACATACGGCACTTTCAAAGTTCGGAATAAAACCCAGATTAGATTCAATGCTCCATTCAAAAGTGAAGTCCTATTAATCCGTGTTTGCTTCATGCTTGAAAGAGTTTTGAGCATAGATTATACATTGTCCATATTGTTTGTTCTTTTTATATCCCCCCCCCCATTCAAACAAAACACATTCATTCTTGACTTGGCCCTCCTACTCATCAGAAGGAGGCAGGTGCCTCAGGTAACAGGCGGAGGCACCTGCATGGATCAAAGTCAAGGTCATGGAAAATTGACGGGACGCTGAGAAAGGGCCCTTTAACGGACTATTGGTCTTCTCGTTTTCTTAATTTAAAAAATTATGTAGGCTGGGTACTCAATTTGCCAGCCTCGGAAGGATGGAAGGCTGAGTCAACCTCAATCTGGCTACTTGAGCCCATTGGATCGAGTCTTGAGCAGAGGCTTGACTGCAGTACTGCAGTTTAGTCGCTGTGCCACTAGTGTTTTTTTTTTAAGGCAACGTGCTGCTAGCCACTAGCCTGTGGCACAAAATGCATCTGAGTAGTGAGGCCACTGTCTCCCATAACTCCAGGGTTAACTAAAAAAAAACCCGGTTAAAATGTGGAGAAAAGGGAACGAATCCCTTGTTATGCATCATAATGGAACTGAGTTTGTTGTGAAAAGGAATTAAGAACAAAGAGCTTGTTGTTTGTAACCTAGTTATCTTCCATCTCCGCTTCTAGTTCTTCTAAAGACTCATTTGTTTTTAAGAGTGCGTTTGTCATCTCAAGAGACGGTATGGTAATTGAAAAAGAAAAATCCCTTCAGTTTTGATCTCCGAGGAATGCATTATTAAATACCTTGCCGTGGACTCGGAATGTATTCCTATTAGATCAATGAGCGCAAAGCAAACCAGCTTCGCTTTCCAGCCTTAAAGCGGTGGGAAGGAAATACACAGAAAAGCCATCTGCTTCTGAAAACAGTCCCCGTGTGATACCAAAAAAAGAGTCAAGAAACGTCCCACGTTCTGAAGTCGATTTCAGTGCCATCCTCACATTGTGGAGTTATCCAAGGTGCCAACCCCGAATAATTTCAGCACCTCGGAGAGCTCTTTCAAAGTTCAGACTGAAAACGGGAGTGGATCTGGTCCCTCCGCATAAAAACAGAGTCACCCGTGTGGCGTCTTGCTCCAGCGAGTCCGGAGAGCTTGTAAGGAGAATCACCTCACTCGGCCCAATTATCAAGCTGCCTGTAATCCCGTCTCTGCTATGCATCATTCGCATGGAGGAGAGGGGAGGCATGCATATAGTTATTCAACAGTTTTGGTCGAAGGGCAAAGGGCTTCCCGTCTTATAATATTGTATTTTGGGGCAGCAGCTTGGACGTTGTCCTTGGACTGAGCCGCCAAGGATGGGCAGGAGAGAAGTCTTCCGTAGATGAAGTGGGGGGAAAATGGACGTTTTTGTCCTTTCCCCCAGGCAGCTTTCTTCCAAGAAAGGTAACACTCTGTTATAGAGCGTCACCTTCCCTGTCTGGCACTGGTTAGGCCTCCTCTCGAGTCCTGCGTCCGGTTGTGGACACCGAACTTTAAGAAGGTTGCCAACAAACCGGAGCAAGTTCAGAGGAGGGCAACAAGGATGATCGGGGATCGGAAAGGAGGAAAGGTGGAAAGATCTGGACCCGTTTAGCCTTGAAAAAAGAAGTTGGAGGGGAGTCAATATAGGTACTCGGGGTGTTTGCATCCTTTCACCAGTTCCGTTTTGCTTTCCTCTGGGTCTGTTTTAACCTGGGTGAAAGCCCCCAGCCCCCCAACCCTGGTTGCAGCTCTGCTGGAAAGTGTCACACACATACCTGTGCCACAAAACGTGGATAAACCTGGCCCTTGCGTCTGAATTCACATCGTGTTTGCAGTCGGTTTGCTTGTGTCTGTTTTGGGCTATTGTGTGCTGTTGCATTGTTAGCCCTCTTGAGCCCCGTTGGAGGGTGGGAAGAAAAGCGGCCTTTCTGTCTGGCAAGCCAAACACCCTTAATTGCGTATTTGCTTTTTAAAAGACAGGTGGCGTGCCCTCCACAGACAAAAAAAACACAGCGCGTCACTTCCAACCTCGGGCCCCGTTTCCATAGGTTGATCTGGATGCCGTACAAGTTGCTACTCTTGCGGCCCCAGCTTCGGGCCGACTCGAGCGATGCCAAACCGGCTTTTCAGCGGTGAAATTGGAACGGCTGAAAGCTTGGGGTGCCAGATGAGCTGTTTATTCAGCCATGCTAAGGAACGGAGCATGACCAGGAAGCCAAAGAGCAGGGATGGTGGGTCGGAGCGAATGCATCTGACACGTCCGCCCGCCCACCTGCAACTTATCAGCTCCACGCTGGCCAGGGCAGAATCGGCATTCGATACAGGAATTGGGGGGGGGGGCTGTTCAGAAGGAAGCAGCGGGAGACACAGACAGTGGACTCGCCTTTGGGTGGTGGGTAGAGGAATAGGTAACAGGGAGGACGATGCAATATCCCCTCTATTCTCTTCTATTCCATACTCCATCGCTCCCTTACGGAGGTGGTTTTGATGGTTTGTTGGAGCTGGGCTGGATGACCAAGTGAAGAGAACCCATCGCAGATTTGCCTTTGGAGGGGGTCCCCCTGAAGCTTCACAACCCCCACCAGATAACCTCGGTTATCTCCTTCAATGAAGTTGTTCCATGATAGATCACCACCATTTTTTTTCAAAAATGTGGACTAAAGTTGCTTCTGAGCCCTCTTCTGGATTAGGGCCCCTGAAACTTAACATTTATATTAGTTTCGTAGCAGATCCGTCACTGGTTACAGCCCCTCGGTTGGCCTGTGTGAGTCATGGACCCTTTTGTGTATGTCCACCCTAAGCAGATTCCATATTAACACAACCATACTGTATAAACCCTATATATAATCCATAGTGTATGGAAACTCAGACCCGAAAACTTCCCAACATCCCTAGAAAAGGACCCTATGAGATCATTGAGTCCATCCCCTATCAAGGAGGGACCATGGGGGAATCGAACATCCAACCTTGGGTCCTGCAGCCGGAGACCTAAATCACTGAGCTATCCATCCAGTCTTGTTTGAAATCCTAGCCAGATGAGCTGGCCTTTTTCAGTCCCGTCCCTTTGAAGAGCAGCGTTGAGGTTCAGCCTTCACGTGGCGCCTTCTTTCATTTCAGCCCACCGAAGGGAAAAAAACTAGAGCCGAGGCTTCTTCAACGCAAGTGTGCGCCCACGCCCGAGGAAGAGGAGCAACTGGACTGACCGGAGCCCACCGGCTCGGCCACGGGCCTTTTCGCCAGGGGCAGCCGTCGCGAACTTTCCCCAGCCTTCTTGAGAATCCACCCCTCATGGATGATTCCGTTCCAGCTCTCCAAAACTCAGGTCAATACATGTTAATGAGGCTTTGAAAGCAGCCGAGCGGTGGGGATCCGTGCTAGACTGCCTAAGACCGTCGTAATGCGCGGTTACTCTCCAGTGCTCTTCCCCTGGCGCTTTGAGAGAGGAGAGAGAGAGGGAGACAGAGAGGAGAAATATATATATTTATATATATAAAAAGAGGGAGAGAGAGAGAGCTAGGGAAGGAGTAGGGGGGGAAATGTTTAAATTATAAATGAAGGCTAAGTTTCCAAAACCGGTTGAGGAGTGTTTATACAGGCAAATGAGGAGATCTGAGATGGTGCCGAGAAGAACGTTAGGCAAATGCACAGCATCGCGGTGGGTGGGTGGGGGTCATCGGAGACCAATTTTATTTCTCCGTTGGTCTATTTTTTGAATACGGAGTGGAGGGGGAGGAGGAGGACTATAAGGATGCTAATCCCGGTCATGACCTCTGCCACGGATTCATGGCAGGTTTTGGGGCAGGCTGTGGACTCGCGTTTACCGCCCACCACTAGTAATACAGTCATAAGTTAGACCAGCCGTGCATGAAGTAAGGATAATTATAATTAGAAGAAGAGGACTGGGTGACTCAGGGGTTCGGGCTTCTGGCTACAAAGCTCGGAGGTCACGCGTTCCGATTCCCCACTGGGTGTTCTTGACAGGGGCTGGAGTCAATCATCTTCCAGCTCTGCAGTTGTACTATCTTTCCCTTATTCACTAGGGGTTTCGCAATCCCAGAATAATCCAATGTTGGTTACAAAAATTTGGAGACGCCAGCCGGCCACGTTTAAAATTTTCAGTTGCACATCTCCCATCTCTCATTTCAACAAGAGCTACCTTATTCTCCTCCCCCACCACCACTATTAGTTTTTCCTTAAGAAAATAATAAAAAAAACCCCAGACCATTTAGGGCTTTCCATCGGCATCCAATAGATTTCCTTTTCCATCAGAAGGTAGGTTTATTTATTTATAAGATGCCTTAGCCACAGGCCGAACAAGAGAGAGAAAAGCAATAATCAAAAATCTGTCAAAACATATTGGCACGTATATATATAACAATATGTTTCGTGCTGTAAAATGTAGTGTGGGAATTATGTAGAATAATGGTACAGTATTTTTTTTACTCCAAATCCCATAATCCCCTAGGCCATAGAAGTTAGCTGATTCTTGAAGTTGTAGTTAAAAAATAAGATTACCAAATGCCGGAGCAATATTGCATAAAATATGTCATATAGTGTAGTTTATTTTAGTCATGGCTAAAATGTAATAATAAATAACTAGGGATAGAGAAGAATTTGGGGGGGGAGGGGGAGTTCATATGTATTTACTAAAATTCACACATTTCTTTATATCTGGGTGGCAAAGAACTTGATATTTTAAAATATCTGATTGTGGGAGAAAAAGAACGTGACCGAGTGCAGGATGTTTCAAGTCCTAAATCTCTTTGCTGAACACAGAGGGATTCAGATAATCTCAGAGTCCAATTGTCAGTTGAAATCCGAGCATATTTCCTCCAGTTGCAATGCTATCCGTGTATTGTTCTGAGTTCACCCTGTCAAAATGCAAAGCATTTCAGAGTGGCCTTGAAGAGGCCATTCAGTCCCGTTAGCTTTACAAAAGGCCTGCTCCTGGTGCTGATGGAAAGCAGCTAGAACACATTCGTTGATCATGCTCCTCTAGGGACTCCCTCTTTTTTTTTTTTCCTTACAAGATTATCTCAAGGAGTGCTTCTGTTTTTTTTTTTTTTTAAAGGACTGCCATTCACTGGCAGGAAGTGTTTTCACAGGGAAAAAAGGAAGAATTTGTCAGAGGAGAAAATCTGTACATCTGTCTGCTTTTGCTGTCGGTTTCTGTTTTCCTGCTGGGTGCACAAACCGGTGTTTTCTTCCAGGCGGCTGCCTCGGGTGGCGCGGTGGCCGAAAGGCTGGAGACGCAACCAGCACGTCCCGGCTCTCCTTGGGGAAGCTGTGTCAGAGCCACTGGCCATCTCGCCTCCCTTGATCCATCAAACCCTTCTTCTGGGAAACACCCCCCCCCCCGCAGGAGAAACACGAGAACCAAGACAAGTGGCTGCAGAAAAGGCCTCGCTTGCGCTTTTATTTGTTGTAAGAAGTCATCGCCTACCCTTGGTTGACGTTCTCGCTTTGCAGAAAGGAAGGGACCATTTTGTCTCGCTCGCGAGAAGTCATGCGCTTAATGGCTGAAGAAGACTATGGAGCAAAAAAACTGCTGAGTAGCTCAGGGGTTGCGGTCTCTGGCTGTGGAGCCAGAGGTGTTGAGAGTTCAATTCCCCCACTGGGCCTCCTTGACAAGGGCTGGACTTCATGATCTCACAGGGTCCAGCTCTGCACTTCTAAACACACTCTGTAGCCAACAGAGGGACTGAGGAATGAGGAGTGTCTAGGTGTGTTTGCATCAGTCAATGGGAATAGCAAGAATGTTGTGCTTATACACAACACAAAGTGCTTTTCCCCCCAACATAAGCACAGTGCTGAAATCCTGTCATGCGGTTAGGCAAAAGGGGTAACTTTGAGAAGTGAATTTCCATGAGTTGATAAACCTACGTTGACAATTACCTGTTGCTCACTGAGTCACGCAACTCACCGTGCAACAAGTAATGTCTACAAAGATTTCTTAACCACCCAGAGCGGCCTTCAGCTAGATGGGTGGTCAATCAATCAATCAATCAATCAATCAATCAATCAATCAATCAATCAATCAATCAATCAATCAATCAATCAATCAATCAATCAAGGGTTCAGCACCTTGGATAGATCCTGTGAAGTCTGGATTAAAAGCAGGAGCCCACTCATCAGCTGCCGATGCCTTTTTATCATCTGCTTCACCCTCTCCTGAAGGCCTTATATAGCTTGTCAACATCCTAGATCTCAAGATTTCTTTGTCCACAACTAATCACTCATAAACCTGCTGTGATCTCACGTCCTTAGCCCCTGGTTCTCCCCAAGCTCATGGAAACAAAACCTAGCATATCCTGCATTCTTTCCACCAACCTCTCCGGGATTTGGTACTAGGTCTATATAGTACTCATCTCGTCATGTCCTGAACCTATAACCACAGAGAGAGGAGGTTAAACTAAGCGAATTCCTAAGGGCCGGACTTCTGCTTCCTATGAACCTCCCCTGGGATCCCGCTTAAGCCCTCCGGTGACCTAGCTTTTCCTCTTCGGAAACACTTCCCCAATTTTCTAAGAACCATCTTTGTTTTCTGTTCATTGTTAATGGCCAGGAAGGATCAAGATGCTTTGCTTCTGCCATCTCGTGGAAGAACTGCTTAGGGGCCTCCCTGTTTGTAATAGAGGCTTTCTCAAGGAAGGGGGGGAAATCACAGAGATTCATGTCGTCTGAGCTTAGGAAGCAATTTTACCTCTGCAGAGATACCTCTGCTGTTTTGTGTCCTTGGGCTGACTTTGCTTTTAATTATTTTCATTTCCATTCTTTCGTTGTTGTTTTTTTTTTGTTTTTGGAACAGAATCTTCCGTAAAAGAGGAGCGAACCCATATCCCTCGGGGGAATCAAATGGAGGACTCTACCCAAGAGTTGAACCAGATCACAAATCCAAGACCAAATTAGCCTGATTTAAAGTGGTTTGTACAAGCCCCGGATCAAAGAGGAATAGTAAGATTCAGTTCTAGGTTAAAATTGTAGCATATTTACAGTTTGCAACTGGAGCAGAAATGGAATCGGATGGGGGCCACAGGTCACTGGATATTTTTTTAAATGCAGATTTTAAAGGCACATACCGCTGAAGCTAGCTGTCTAGAATTTAACACTTTCATGCCCCCCTTTTTAGGGTCTATCATATGTCAGGTTTTCATTTGCCCCAGGCAAAGATAAGTATCAGGAAACCCATTCAGAATAGCGCGGGAGAAAGAACCTTAAACTTGATTACAGAAGCCCCTAAGGCTGACTTCCACGCATCCTTCCAGTGCAATTACAAAAAAAAGGTTTATTATAGCCATTTTGATTTTCTAGTGCATGTCCGTGGAAGGCTTTCAAATTAACTCTGATCCAGCATACAAATCAAACCGGGGAAGTCACCGATATGCTCCGGCTTTATTATCATACATTCGAAAGCCCCGGATTGTTCCCTAGATGAGATCATTCTAATCATGTATCCATTCTAATTAAAAGCATCAATACATGTAATGTATTAGCCTGAACTAGCACAGAGAAAGGCAGAGAGGAATCGCCAACTGGCTTTTGGTCTCTTGTTCCCACTTGTCTCCTCTAAGGGACCGTCGTACCTTCTGCTTCATTGTTAGTCTTTGGTAGAAGAATTTCCTCCCCATTTAGAGAGTGCGCGGAAGTCACCCGTAGGGGCTTCTGTAATAAAGTTTAGGCTTCTTTCTCTTCTGCTACAAATGGGTTGCCTGATGCAGCAAGCATCCTTTTTCTTTTTCCCTGGGGTAAATTGCTTCCTAATGAGTCGAAGTTATTGTCCCGCTTCCTTGTTCATTTATTACTGTTTGTCAAATTGAACCTTTCTGCTCTTTTATTGCCACATGTGGTTACACCACTCCATGTTCCATTTTTCAAGAGCTGTGGCTTCGCAGTTGTTGTTATTCCTGTGCCCTTAAGTCGCCTCCGGATGTGTGACCTCCGAAATGTCCTATAACCAAGAGCCCTACCCAGCTTTTGCGGAGTCTAAGGCTGTGGCTTTCTTTGTCAAGTTCATCTCTCTCATTTTTCCTTCTTCCCCCTTTTCCTGCTCCCTCAACCTTTCCTGGCATCATCATCTTTTCCAGCCACCAGTTTAGCTAAGGCTCGCAACAGGTTCTTCTGCAAACAGATCAGGCACAGTGGAGTCCAGCTTTGGACTCCCTTGGATATTCTCTCCCCGACATAAACAGCAGAAGAAAACAATCAAGATTCTGGAAGTGTCGTGTTTTCCCATGGCATGTGTGTGCCACTGCTTGAGCCAAACCTGACGCACAAAGGAAGGGCTAAAAATAGAACGGTATGCATGCTCACATAACAGAGTTTTCTTTTCTTTTCCTTCCCCCCCCTCGTTCTGCCAATGTGTATGCGTGCAATCTGCATGCACAGAGAATCAAATGAAAGGGGCTGGCAGGTATAGCCGATTCTGCCTGTTTAGTCCTCTGCATAAGACAAAAGAGGGAAAGAATTGGGCGTGTGTAGCCTTGAGAAAAGAAGATGAAACGGAGAGAGGAGAGCCCTTTTCAAAGACTTGAAAGGTGGTCCTACAGAGGAGGGGCAGGATCTGTCCTCAGTCCTCCCAGAGTGCAGGACACGCAATAATGGACTCCAGCGACAGGAAGCCAGATTCGGGCTGAATATCAGGAAAAACTACTTAACTGTTTGAGAAGTACAACAACAGAATCCATGACCTCGGGAGGTTTTGAGCGCTCCAACCCTGGAGGCTTTCAAGAGACAACGGGACCACCCTCTGTCCGATCTGCTTTGATTTGGGTTCCTGCCATAAGCGGGAATTTAGACTCAGAGGCCTTAAAGGCCCCTTCCAACTCCATGATTCTATCATTAGACTTCTGCTTTATCTTAAAGAGAGAGAGAAATTGAGGAACGACACGTTCAGACTAATGAATGAGGAACTCTTAGGATCTATGGAGAAATGTGTTTGAGGAAACCGAGCAGCAGGAGCTGGTGTAAAATAAATGCCAAAACATACATGGGGATTCCTCTGTTTGGCCAAACAAAAAGACACCGGAGCTGTATAAAAGCTTTCTACATCCCCCCTTCTTTTTTTTGAATGGCCTAATAGCGGTATATTTGTGTGAGCAAACAGTCACCAGCCCTGCTGTGGGAGGTGAATATCCGATCGGTAACATTACAGGCCCTGGCCAATAGGTGCCTGCGGCAATCGCCCAGCCCGCTTGCACAGATTCAGGTTCTCCGCAACGGTGGTGCTTTTTATGTACAATAGAAGCTGTCCCCCGAGATGGATTGACTTTCGTTGGCAGGATTTGAGCAGGGACAGTAATCGTGGGACTGTATTTATTTCTTTTGAGGTTGTTCACTGATAGAGGGTTGATGTAACTCAGAAATGACATGAAGGCACGCAATAATAACGATCGAATACGACCGAACTCTGCTTGAGTTCCACAGAGAGACATTTCCACCTCTGTCCACCAGATGGAACTGGGCGAAAGAGGAATGGTGAGCCGTTTCATCGGCAAAGAAGGAAGGAGGAGAGTTTGGGGGAGCTCTCTAGAGCCTGAGACCGTTTGAAGACATTTCAGAAGAGCCTCCGAGCCGAGCATGGCTGGTCTCTTTGGGTCCTTGGTGTGGGTCTTCCTGGAGGTGCTACGCCTGGCCACGGGAGCCATGGACTCCTGCTACAACGCGCAAGGGCGGGCTCAGCGCTGCCTGCCGATCTTCGAGAACGCGGCTTTTGGGAGGCAAGCGCAAGCGTCGAACACGTGCGGCTCTCCGCCGGAGGACTACTGCCTCCAGATGGGCACCAGGGACTCCGGGGCGCTGTGCCACCGCTGCGACGCCCGCCAGGCCTCGCTTCACCACAACGCCACCTATCTGACCGACTTCCATCACCAAGAGGAGCCCACCTGGTGGCAAAGCCAGTCCATGGCTTTTGGGGTTCAGTACCCCCATTCGGTCAACATCACCCTTCACCTGGGTAAGTCTATGATCAACTGGGCTTGATCGCTTCAAAGGTGGTGTTGGAAGGACGTTTGAGATGGTTTTTTTGTTAGCTTGGTTTTGAGGATTCAATGAGTAAGAAGTCCATGGATAATCTTCAGGGCTGAGTTCATTCTGGGACATAGATTGTTGTATTGTCTTTTGTGTGTCATCCGGTCACGTCCGGCCTATGGGGGTCCTAAGAGGGTCTTCAAGGTATGTGAGAGGTTTTTATCTTCGCCAGCCCCAAGGAATGTCAGGGACCAAGCAGGAATTCGAACCCACCTCTCCCGAGTCCTGGTCTGATGCGTACCAAAGGGTGGGAGCAACTGTCTTTTGAAGAGTTGCTATAACATTTGGGATGGTTTTGCTTTGTTTAAAAAGAGAGCGAAATAATGCTATAATGGAATTCACTGCCATAAGATGTACCCATGGTGGTCAACCTCAACTTGAGATGAAACTTTCTCAAAAACTGGGAGCTTGGAGTATATAAGACAGGAGTGGGCAGGGCGGCTTATGTGGCTTCCGGAGTCTCCTCAACCACTCCTTCCTTCCTTTCAAACTTAATGAGCATTTTCTAATAATTGAAAAGTTTGCAGATAGATAGATAGATAAAACTTTATTACAGTCAAAGACCAGCCACGTAGAAATTATCTATCAGCCTATCCTGAATGCCTTGTGAAAATACTTTGTTTAAATTGTGTTTTGCTTACTTTATCTTATATATAAAAAACCTTCCTTGATTTCTAGTCCATTCTGAATGATTTTGTTCTTTTATACCTGAAGCTCCGTGGGATTAAACTATTGATCTCTGATGGGTGCCAAATAAATAACCAGCTGCTATCGTGCTAACCATAGAGGGTAACTAGTTACAAGAATTAGTTACTTTCAGAGCTTCAGTACTGACTTTGTTGACTAAAACTTCTAAAATCCCCAAACTAGTATGGCCATGCGCTGTAAGTTGTAATATATGTAATTCAGATTTCCAATATTTATTTCCAATTCTTTTTATTATTTAATATCAATAGTTCCTTTTTTGATCATTCTTCTCCCCCCCCCCAAGAATTATGGCATACAACAGCTCCAGTGTAGTTGTTCCGTTAAAAGAAATAACTTTGCCCCTTCTGTTGTGAGTAACTGTGTTTTAGTAACTTTTAGAATTACAAGAGGGGGTGGCCGCACTGCTTCAGTGTATTTTCTACCATAGGCCAGCCACTTTTGGAATTCTTCTTCTCGAATCCAACAAAAACAGTAACTCTTTGCTCCTTTTGAATGATGAGGATGGAGAGCTCCCTTTTGCGTCCTTTCCAGCAGGAACGAGCCGAGAAGCAATGAGGTTGAAGGCCAGGAGGTCCAAGCGATGGCGACCGAGTCCCAAGGGACGGTGGGTGGGTGGCTGGCTGGCTGGTGGAGCGATGGAGGGCCCTTCAGGCTCAGAGAAACTGGAACAGCCGGCCTCTGGAAGAGGTCACTCTGTTCCCAGCCCCCTGTGGGTAGGCAAACATCTGTTCCAAATCCACACGGGAAATTCAGAGGGGGCTTCCTGTTTGGAATGAAAGCAAGCAGAGCTGAAATTTGCCTCCTTCCAGACACCGACACCTCTGCTCAGCCAGACTTTCCCCCATCTCCTGTCGGCACGGACGCTTTGCCTCCAGGCGAGGACCTGGTGTCTCTTCGGGACAGCCTGACTCTTTGGAAGCTCTTTGCCGTTGTTTTGAGGAACTGCTGTGTTTTTTTCCAGAAGCTTCTGAGACAGTCCGGGAGCGAGTGGAGCTTTGTTTTCATTTGTTTCTGGTGGGACGATGCTCTCGGGCAGATTGGTTGGTTGGTTGGTTGGTTGGTTGGTTGGTTGGTTGGCTGGTTGGCTGGTTGGCTGGTTGGCTGGTTGGTTGGTTGGTTGGTTGGTTGGTTGGTTGGTTGGTTGGTTGAACCTTGACTCCCATGGTAGCAACTGGGTAGCACGCGCGCACACACACACACACACACTTGAAGGCAGAAGCGTACCTTTGGGGGTGTCCTCCAGGAGACAACAGGCGTGGGGGATTGGGACCTTAGAGAATTAAAACAGCTGGGGCTGCCTTGACCTTTAGGCAGCTTGTCCCTGCTGTCTAACAGTAAGGCCGGGTCTGTTCTCTGCATTCCACACTGGCGTTGTTTTGATGAGTTTAATTAGGCTCGTAAATAAGCCCCAAATGTCCTTGACGCATTCTTACTGGCCTATTTGGCTCCCTCATTCTGTGTGAAGCCTTTGTGCCGAGACAGTGGGAGAGAGAGAGAGGAAACCCATAAAAGGGAGTTAGCCTTTGTAGAGTCTTACAAAATTCCCCCGGGGCCCGTGGTTCCCAATCTTGGGTCCCCAAATGTTCTTGAGCTAAAACTCCCAGAAGCCTTTCCCACTTGCTCTGCTGGCCAGGATTTCTGGGAGTTCTGGTCCAAGGACATCTGAGGCCCCCCATGGATTGGGAATCCATGGCAAGAGGGGACCATGGGTTAGATTGACAGTGGCCTAACAGAACCAGGCACATTTCTTCTCTTTCCTCTCTTGCGCACAAACCTCTGGCAGAAATCAGCGCCTGCTTTTGCAGTAGCGACGGGGGTAACCCCCAACACCCCCAACAGAGTTGTTGTGGCCTTCTTCCAATGGAGCCGCCTCCGCGGCAGACATTCGCCATCTGGGGGCAATTAAGGCTGGGTCGCTTGTTTTCTCCCTGCCCTCCCCGTCTCGCTCCTCTGCCAGAACAATCCCATTTCCCCAACATTTTGGATTCATTACGCGCGTGGATTCTGGAACGAGGTTCACAAACTGAATGCCTGTCTTCATGTTGAGATTTAAGGAACAGTTTTTCCTGTTGCCTTTTTTCCCTTTGAGCCTGACGACTGAGTTTTATATGGATGTGTATATTCCTGAGTTGGTTACTTCAATCCAGCATTGGCATTCTTCTATATATTTAATCTACTCCAGAGACCAATACAGTGTGTATTCTGCTCAGTGTGCTGCTGAAACCCAGAGATGGGCGTCCCCTTCCTTCCAACCTCACATGACCTGCAGTGTGTACAATGACCTAAATTTGAGGGATGGGTCCTGCCCGCCCATGGGTGGCACACGCAGAACCCCAGTGTTCTGGCAAGGGGGCGTCTCTGATCCCTGCTCTGAATTTCCCTTTTCAAAGAACCATCGTTCCAAGGATCTGAATCAGTCAGGTAGACAGTTCTTGCAACTGTCATTTCAGTTTCCTGCAACGTATAAGGCCAACTCTACCGTTGGGTAGACTGGAGAATTGCCCGGTGCCAGCAGAGATCTCATGGGATTTCTGTGCTTCCCTGCCCCAAAGGTGTCTGATGTAGTTTAGTGTTTCAAACACATAAATAAATCCACAACTCTTGAACCATTCCTTATTTATTTTTGCACGATGCCTCCTGGAATCTCTGACCAGCTGGCTGGATGATCCCAGGATTCGTAGTCTGAGTTTCCGAGCCTTGAATTCAATCTAGACCAAGAAGTATTTTATTTTTAATGAAGGGAAGTAATCGTATTTCTAACAAACAAGCAAAAACACAGGTTTTTTTAAATGGCTTTTAATTCCACTCCGTTTTAACTTTGGAATCGATTTAGTGTGTGCTGATACTACACCAGGGTTGGACAGCTAAATATCTTAGGTCTCTGGCTGAGAGTTCGATTCTCCACTCTGCCAACTGGTGTTAACTCTGGGCAAGCTGCACAGTCCCACGTTTCCCCCAGAATTTATTTATTTATTTATTTATTTATTTATTTATTTATTTATTTATTTATTTATTTATTTATTTATTTATTCATTCATTCATTCATTCATTCATTCATTCATTCGATTTATGCCGCGCCCCCCTAGACAGCGTCTACAGAAGAAGGGAATGGTGAATTATTGCTATACCATAAGTCAGAATGGACTTGATGACACATTATTATTATTATATTTATATTATAACATAATTTTTAATGTGTCTGGTTTTTAATCTTTAAGACACACACCCCCCGGAAGGATTAATGAGTGCTGTGCAGGAATTCTTTAAAATATATCAGATACTTTCTTTTAGCAAGGAATGATTTCCAAGAAAAAAACTAGAGATAGGGTATGTCATCTATAGGTCGTCGGGGAACCCCATAGGCTGACTGCATTAGATGTAGGATTCTGGGAACTGGAGTACAGATAAAGGAACTCTCCCACATCTGGGGAAAAGCATCACGGAACATGGTTTATGGAGCTTCTTGGAAAGCCAGCTGCTGGTGGTGGCAGAGTCCTCTGAGGATATAAAGCTTGGGAAACCACAGATTTATACCACGGCAGGATGATCTCTCCCGCTTGAATCCATCTTGGCTCCTTCTTATTATCTCGCTGGCCAAGAGCAGCGCCGGAGAGTCACGACAGCAGCCGGTGCTTTTCTTGGACGGAGCTGCTTTGTTTGTTGATCCAAGGAAGAAAACGTTTGAGGGGAAATAAATATTCCAGTTTAGATGGAAAAGATAGAGAGGGAGAGAAGCCGGTTGGTCTGGGTTTTCATTTCGTTTTGTTTTCATTTCTAGGAGGTTTGAATGGGGCTCATGGAGAGAATATCCAGGAAAGAATTAGAGGGATGTGTTATCTAGAGCTTTGGTTAAAATCCCTTTGCTGCGTAACAGAAGTACAGTTTTGGAAGAGATAGCCATGTTAGCCTGCTGATGTACTTTAGGCATGGGAAGACAGGATTTTGTGGGAAAGGCCATCATGCTTGGGAAGGTGGGAGGCAGCAGGAAAGGAGGAAGACCGCATATGAGATGGGCTTGCACCTTAAAGGAAGCCACAAGTGGTGACTTGAGAGCCTATTACAACTCATTTCCATCTGCTTCGTGCATTAACAAGCATGTTCTCAACACACGTGTTGAACGCATAATACTTGTTAATATAGGAAATCTGCATTGTTTGTCTCACTCTCTCCCATGCATACATGTTGTAATTGTTATGTCACCGCAGTCTTCATAGTTGTGCCCTAAATCTCAGGGCATCAGAAGCTGCTCTTCAGAACTTTTTCCTTCCTTCCTTTCTTTTTTTAAAAGGGAAGTCCTATGAGATCACCTACGTGAGGTTGAAATTTCACACCAGCCGCCCGGAAAGCTTTGCCATCTACAAACGGAGCCGGGAGGACGGTCCGTGGATCCCGTATCAGTACTACAGCGCCTCCTGTGGGAAGACCTATGGGAAGCCGGATCGCCAGTACCTGCGACCCGGCGAGGATGAGAGAGTGGCGTTCTGCACCGATGAGTTCAGTGACATCTCCCCCCTGAACGGAGGCAACGTGGCTTTTTCCACCCTCGAAGCACGCCCTAGTGCCTATAGCTTTGACCAGAGTCCCATTCTTCAGGTAAAAAAGTCTGCGCAGGAGCTCCTTGAATGGACAAGTGTTGACGAGCTAGAATAGCGCTGTGCCACTCTATCGACCAAGGCAGGCCCTTCGTTGCCCAAGGCATCGGTTCTCTTGCAATTCAGGGATGTGGGCAAGTCTTTGGGTCAAGCCTGACTCCTTGGAGGGCTAGATGGGTTCTGAGTCATGTCTTGAGTTCGAGCCATGGGGGGAGGGGAACCCTAAGTTGGGTCCAAGTCAAATCACTGGTGCCACTTCAGTCAGATTTGGCTTCGAGTCCTGCAGCTTGAGTCCCCGTTGCTGCTTAAATTGTTGGCTCCTCAGCATTTTTATCAGCCTCAGAGCTTCGGAAAAACCGTCAGGACCTCCTCCCCCATGGGGGGGCTTCCCTAGGCCTGGCGTGTCGCCCACACACTGATCTTGTGCCTCCACAGGAGTGGGTGACCGGCACGGATCTGCTGATCTCTTTGGACAGGCTCAACACCTTTGGGGACGACATCTTCAAGGATCCCAAAGTGCTGCAGTCTTACTATTACGCCATCTCAGACTTCTCTGTAGGGGGCAGGTGAGACTGACAGAGGAGAGGAGGGAGGGATGAGGATGATGAATGCCAGTCACAAAGCTTTCCTACTCTTTGAGGAAGCTCCTGCTATACGTCCAGTACCTTGGAGAGCTCATGGACAGTACAGGTCAAAGCTGGAGCGGGTCCGTTTCCATCACGCTGAGCGGATTCGGCAGAACAAAGGCACTGGGGGAGGGGTGAGAAGTAGGGATGGGATTTTTTTTAAAAAAATTCCTGTACTACAAAGCCTATAATTCTCCATTCTGTGAGTTCTGTGTCACAGACAGGCACCTAAATGTGGTTTCGGTTGAACGAAAGGCCTCAAACGGGAGACTCTGAGGCCGAGGCAGCCCTCGCTCTGCCTCGTGTCCCGTTCAGGAAGGACATTCCCATTGATCCGGGGAAACCAGAAGCTCGTAGGCAGAGCGAGGCCTCACGCGGCTTCAGAACGGCCCAGGTGAAGCGTTTCCTCCCAGGTTGGCTGCACGGTGTGTGTCCCTAATGCGTCCGCCTGCCAGGTAGGGCTCCCAGAATGGATAATTGTGGGTTTCGTAGCCCAAGAAATGCGTGGAAGGTGAACGTTTCTCAAGTTCTCCTACTCGCAGAGCGTCATCCGGGGAAGCCCAAGGTTTGCGTTGCTGAACATTTGCCTTTATAATAAACTGTGGAAAAGGGGAACGCACATGAAGAGTGTAAGAAAGAGCTGAGAGTGCTCATTAGCCACGCAATAGGGTCGTTTTGGGGGGGCTAACAAATTCATGGAAGCAAACATGTCTGGTTGGCTGGATTCCCAAGAGAAGCCCTCCGTACTGTGACATTTTGTTGCAGATCCACCTGTGATCGCCCTGATTCCAAGCTACGTCTCCCTCCATGAATTATTCAGGCTTTTAATAAAGTCAACATGCAGAGATGGGAACCATATACGCCTTTCCCAGTCGGCACTTCCTTGCAGGAAAGTCTTACCTCTGATCAGCCTCAGGCCAAATTAGGAAACATAAGAATACAATTTATTTATAAATAAATATAATAATAACCATGTGGTTTCATGTCAGTTGATGGATGCACTTCCCAGGGGTTTTTCCCTGGGAAATATATAAAATATTCTAAGACAGTTTGCTGGTCCCCCCTTCTGCTAGTGTTCTGAAACCGTGCAACTTACAGGGTGTTCATATTCAGTCTAAATAATACACAAATACATACATATTTGTTGTTGTTATTAATAATTCTATCCCCACCTTTCTACTGCCACGTAGTGTTCAAGGCAGCTCACAATCATCATAAAGCTCAATAAAACCAGATGGGAAATAGACCAACAGTAGTGTGGTTAAAATAAAACCTAACAAAACGTAGCCATAAAATCCAGTAAAATCAATAAGTCTGCAAACAGTTAATACGATCACTTGTAAAGCTCTGATTGTGAGACAGTTATCATTCTTTCAGTTTGGAAGCAATGTATAGTGTTGGTTTTTTTAAAAAAAAGATTAATCTGCCATAAAACTGTAGTTAAAATTCCTTTTTATTTCTACATCAGGTTTACTCTATACATATCTAAGTACGGATTGGCGTTAACTTTCCGTTTATAAAAATGGCAAGTGTTTTCTATGAAGATTCCCCTTCCTTTCCTTCTTTCTCTCTTTTGAATGCATTCAGCAATATTTTCCCCATCCAGAAACAGAAGATTTTTTAAAAATTCTTTAAAGTGATTTTTATGGTTAAGCACCCCGGGATGCTTTGAAGGAAGTGTGTGGGAGAATTAATAAATTAAGCAAACATGTTCTCTTGCTGGAGAGATGAGGGGGCGGGAAAATATGCCTCGGCTGCTTCCTCTCAGACTTTCCTCTCCTTCCATCCATCCATCCTTCCTTCCTTCCTTCCTTCCTTCCATTTATTCATCCATCCATCCATCCATCCATCCTTCCTTCCTTCCTTCCTTCCTTCCTTCCTTCCTTCCTTCCATTTATTCATCCATCCATCCATCCATCCATCCATCCTTCCTTCCTTCCTTCCTTCCTTCCTTCCTTCCTTCCTTCCTTCCTTCCTTCCTTCCTTCCATTCATTCATCCATCCTTCCTTCCTTCCTTCCTTCCTTCCTTCCTTCCTTCCTTCCTTCCTTCCTTCCATTCATTCATCCATCCTTCCTTCCTTCCTTCCTTCCTTCCTTCCTTCCTTCCTTCCTTCCTTCCTTCCTTCCATTTATTCATCCATCCATCCATCCATCCATCCTTCCTTCCTTCCTTCCTTCCTTCCTTCCTTCCTTCCTTCCATTTATTCATCCATCCATCCATCCATCCATCCATCCATCCATCCTTCCTTCCTTCCTTCCTTCCTTCCTTCCTTCCTTCCTTCCTTCCTTCCTTCCTTCCTTCCTTCCATTTATTCATCCATCCATCCATCCTCCCTTCCTTCCTTCCTTCCTTCCTTCCTTCCTTCCTTCCTTCCATTCATTCATCCATCCTTCCTTCCTTCCTTCCTTCCTTCCTTCCTTCCTTCCTTCCTTCCTTCCTTCCTTCCTTCCTTCCTTCCTTCCTTCCTTCCTTCCTTCCTTCCTTCCTTTTGTTAATCTAACCATATTGCTGAAATAACATGCCAGAGGAAAAAAGGAGCAGAGAGCAAAGGGCTCTTCTTAAAACCTCAACCACGACCACACTCAGTCTATATTTTCATCCTGCCCCAGACCTCTGGGTTGTGTTATTCCCCCATGCAGGCCCACCCTCAAGGCGATGACCCCAGCAGATGCCAAACAGCCCAGAGAGCTGGGATCCGGAGTCAAGGTTAAGTGCACATGAAAAAGCACCAAGACGCCCTATCGCGTGATTTATGATGTTCCACCCGCTCCAACTTTGTGTGTCCTTTGGAGGGGAAAGATACGTTTTATGAATCTCCCACAGATGCTGAGGCAGCCCATAATAAAACAGAATAAATTAAAGAGGTCAGTTGATAGGAGCAGGACGCAAACAGCCCACCCACAAAACCCTTGTCCTTTAATACACTGAGAAAAAAATGTATAGTATTATGGAAGCAAGGACCGGGTGAAAGGGAGCATTGAAATTTGGGTCTCCAGATGTTCTTGAACCAAAACGCCTGGAAGCTTTCACCACTAGCTCTGCTGGCCCGGATTTCTGGGAGTTGCAGTCCAGGAACATGTGATTAGGAAGGACTGCTTTAAGGGGTGTCTTGTTAGGGAGAGAGGCTTTTTTGAACCCCACGTGGAGATGGTTGTGGACTAAACTTTTCCTATTCCAAGCCTATGCTTTCACACCATAGAGCAGTGGAGACTCCTGACTCTTGATTTCTAGGGGACAATGAACGCGCGCTACTATTTACTCCAGATTTTACTGGAGCTCTCCAAAGTGCTGAAATTTGTCCCCAGAACCGGTTCAGCCGTTTTGGTAGACTCAACCTTGGAAATGGATTCAGGGTGAGGGTTTTTGCCCTGTGGGAGTTTTCTGGAGGCTGTGTGAAGCAATGGAGGGTTGAAGAAATATTGAGGTAGTACAAGGCTGAAGAGGACTTGCCTTGCTTTGGGGGTGTCTTCTCTTCTTGGGGTCTTGCGTAGGTGCAAGTGCAACGGCCACGCTAGCGAATGCATCCCAAACGAAGCCGATCAGCTGGTCTGCCTCTGCCAGCACAACACCACCGGGGTGGACTGCGAGAGGTGCCAGCCGTTTTATCAGGACCGTCCGTGGGCACGAGGAACGGCCGAGTCTGCCAACGAATGCCTCCGTAAGTCATATGTACGCTTCTCCCTTGAATTGCATGAGTTTGAACAGCGCCGTTTGGTTTGGACATTAGGACCCCCTTATCCGCGGGATCAATATCCGCTGATAGTGGCAGTGGCTCTAGATTCGCTCTCTGCTGTGAAGCTAGAGCCACGACCAAACATTTTAAGCTGATCCAGTTTTGGCAATTGAGTGTGGGTCTGCACACGCATACGTATGTGTGCATCACATGTGCCTGAAGATTGGCAGGAAGGATTCCCCAGAAGTGTTGCACTTGGGACGGAGTGTCGCATATTGCCCAGAAGACAACTCCAAAAAATGTGCAGGCTTGGGCCTTCTCGATGTCCCTGCGTTTTCCAGCCGGCATCATCAGCGATCAGGGTGAAGGGTTAGGGTAACCACTCTTGATTTTGCACGAGTGGCCTATCCACCCCGGCTTTTAGTCCAAACTTTCAAGGACCTGTCCGAGCCGAACTTATTTTAGAGACAGAGATCAGCACCTTAGAGAGCTCCTTCAAGTTCGGACCAGAACTGGGGTCCTTGAAAGAGGAAACGGTCGGCCTCGTTTGGGGCAGAGTTGTGGGCGCTGCGGTCCAGAATACCTGCGTTGACCAAGGTGGGGAGAACCGGCTCCGAGAGGTTGACTCTCGTTCCCCTTTTGGGGGTTCCCCCCCCTCTCTTAATGATCTCTACGCAGCATGCAACTGCAGCGGCCGGTCGGACGAGTGCTTTTACGACTGGGAGCTCTACCGCAGCACCGGGCACGGGGGCCATTGCCGGAACTGCAGGGAGAACACGGCTGGCCCCCATTGTGAGCACTGCCGCCAGAACTTCTACCGCTGGGACGCCCAGGTGGCCTGTCAGCCCTGCAACTGTAACCCCGCAGGTGGGTAGTTTTGGGGAGCCCGGAAGGTGACGCAGAGCTCTGGGTTGTCTTCGAGGGGCGCCCCTAACATGCTTTTTGCTGTTATGCTTTGTTGTTCTTTTGACATAATAAATAAACAGCAGTTTATTTACTAGGATCCCCCGTATCCACAGGATCAGCATCCGCTGATTCACTTATCCACAGTGTGAAAATACAAAAAGAAAAATCCTAGAAATATATCTGTCTAAAGATGACGTTACCAGAACTGGCCACTAGTGGGAGCCAGAAACCATGCTATCTGTAGCATTCGCTATTTAATATAGCGTTTCCTACCATCCACGTTTTTCAGCATCCACAGGGTGGGGCTTGGAATCCGTCCCATATATCTGTGGGAACATGGGGGTCTGATAGACTCGAAGATCTCCTACATCTCCTTTGTCTCCTCAGGTTCCTTGAACCCCCAGTGTGACAGCTCAGGCACGTGTGAGTGCAAAGACACCGTGACCGGCTGGAAGTGCGAGCGTTGCCAAGAAGGGTTCCACTCTCTCAGCGAAGGCGGGTGCAGGTGAGGCAGGGGTAGCGCCGCAAACCTGCTCTGATTTGAGGCCAAACATTGAACGGACTATAGAAGAGGCTGGCTTTATATATGGGGTAGGGCTCTGCATCGTAGGGAAATCCTACGGAAGTTCACACTCAAACCCGGACGGGACCAACCCCTTCTGACACTCCAGAGTGACTGGGCTGTACTGCTCCTCACCGGCTTTTCCTCCGCAACCATTTCCCTTCTCCTTGGCCATCCTCTTGGCTGCACCCTCGTTTCTTTTCGTGCCAACTCCGGCGCCTGGGCAACCTTCCCCCCCCACCGCCGATCCTTCTTGAACAGCGCCCTTGGCCGTAACCCTGCCTGTCTCCTTGGTCTCCTTCCTCGCAGGCCTTGTTTGTGTGACCCAGCTGGCAGCGTGGGCGCGTGTGACGCTAACACCGGACGGTGCGCGTGCAAGGAGGAGGTGGAAGGGTCCCTATGCAACAGGTGAGGTCCATGCCTACCTTTCCCCGTTCCTGCCCTGTGAACCCTTCCGTCCCTATGGTCTCCGGGGCTCTTGACTAATTTTACTTCCACTTCCGTTCCTCACTTTGAGAACACGGAGCCTTCCTGCTCCTCCCCAAAATCTCCTGTCTTTAGATCAGAAGCTCCTGCCACTCCTCTCAGTTCTTTTTTTCCTTCAAAAATGGTTGTTTTTCACTGAAGATACAAGTTTGTGGTCTGTTTCAGTGTACGTTAGGAAGAGGAACGGTGGGAAGCGGCAGCCTTTTCCCTCGCCCTGTTCAACCCTTCAGAAACCCAGGGGGTTGACCACAAACCATCCAACGATGGGCAGAGGTGGGGAGAGAGGAGCGAGGGGAGGAAGGGGCTGCCTCACGGTGGATTGTAATGGAAGTTGAGGTGCAAATCAAACCCCCAGCCATGCCAAAACACCCTGATTCCACTTGCCGGCCCAGTTGGGGCTGAAGATCGATGCTACATAAAAGTAAGCTCTTCTCTGTTGGTTCGCCGTGACATGGATTCTCTCTTCAGGTGCCGACCGGGGAGCTTCAACCTTCAGCCCGACAACCCGGCCGGCTGCACCCGCTGCTTTTGCTACGGCCACTCGACGGCCTGCACCGCGTCCTCAGGATACGAAATCCATCCTGTCCTCTCCAACTTCAGCGAAGGTAGCTGGGAATGTTTTCTGCGGTTACATCAACATAGCGAAGCCACATCCATTTGGCACCACTTTTAACAACCTAAACGGTTGGGAGTTTTGACAACCTCGCGTGCTGCCTTTAGTAGGGTTTGGCTGAGCGGGATCTTTCTGGGGTGGCGGGGGGGGAGAAGACTGTCATTCTGTCCAGCCCTAACCCATTGTTCCCTCCTGCCTTCTGAATTCAAAGAGAGCCACACCTCTATGCTATGTACTTTTTCCCTGTCCTGAGTCTGCTGAAAGCAATGAGTCTTTTGAGGTCCGTTGCTGAAAGCATTCATGTCTGTCTGTTTGCTGTTTCATCCGTTCAATTGTAAGTAAGGAAACCTTTTATTCTTTCTCCTACTAATGTCTCAGGGTGAGTTACTGAGACTGTAAGTGCCAGTTAATGAGAAAAAGAAAGGTGGGCTCCTCTGGTGAACTTGACGCTATTCTGCTACACTGCCAAGGGCTTCTGGGAGCTCCTTCTGGCGGGCGGGTGTGTCACACCCTGCGTCCTTTTTGCCCTAAATGATTTGGCATTAAGTTCCCCGAAAGGTCCCTGTCAGCTTTCCAGCTCAGCCGATCTGCCAGGCTGCGTCGACCCTCTTTGGACCTTGTCCCAGTCGGCCTGCAGAGGGGAGAAACCAAGCCATGGCAGGCTAGTCTCCCCCAGAGCATCCTTGCCAACATGGAAGGAAAGAATCCGCTCCCAAATCCATGGATGGCTTGTAGAGAGACCCATTGCAAAACGATTCGAGGACTGGGAAAGGCAGCTGTGTCAACCTGCCTGCAACGTTTATTTTCGTTCTAAGCCACAGGCGGCCAGACTTTCGCTGTTATGTTTAGGGGGAAAGAAGTGGGGAGGGAGGAGAAACACAGCTGGGGATCCCAAATAAATTTAGTGGCCTATTAAAACTTTGCGTTGAAGTCTACCTCCTGCTTTCCCTTCAGCGTTTTGTTTATTCTCCAGCCGGAAAGGCCCTCTTGGTGAACCCGGCTGAAGACCGCAGTGGCTGAGAGTTTGCTGAGCCACTGGCCCGGCATGCAGGAATCTGGGGGGAGTGGACGACCCTTGCTCACATGCCCCCCCCCGTTGCAAAATACCTCCCTTTGCCAAGAGGTCCAGGAGCTACAACCTGGACCCCTCCAAACGCATTCAATCCCCACCCACCCTACTATGCCAGTAGCTGGGGTTACTGCTTCCCTGAGTATCTCTTCTGATTTATGGACCATAGGTATCCTAATTTGACCTTAGCATCACCCTATGTGTGTGCTTTTCTCTCTCTCTTTTTTTTTTTTAAAGAAGAAGTAGGGGGTGGCATGAAATGTCATCCTATTAAAATCTCCACTGATTATATTTAAAATAGAATGTGAATTGCCACATTAATTTTAATGCATTCCCCGAGTTTGTCTTGAAACTGGCCTTTTAGACTGTGTAATTGCTCGGTGCGTGAACGGCAGATGGTTTCTGCTTGGCCACTTAAGGGCAAAGTCTTAGAGCGCTCGGATAATTGTATTTTTTGAAAAAACCCAAACGCTCCCGGTTCCCAGTACAGCATGTAGTTAAAGGTGCATCGTCTGGAGCTTTCTGTGAGTGAGAGGTTATTAGATACTGCTAGGTACCGATTTCCCGTTCAAACCACCGGCCGGCCTAGATAAGTGGTTTTCTTGCCAGACTCTTGCAGTCGGTGGAGTGGAAGTCAGAGAAGCCAACCATTGGCAGAGAATGTATCAAAAACTGGAGAGAAGAAAAAACATACCTTGCTCTGTAATTAGAAAAGTGTGCACTAGGGGGTGCCGGTCTCATTTTGGGGCAGTTGACTTATTCAGTCATATGCATTCTCGCATTTTCTTTCTTCTCCTCTCCCTGAAATACCCAGAGTGTAAGGAGGCTGGGAGTTCAGCCAGAGAGGGAGAATGACTTGCCCCTTCGCCTTGGGAAGGCAGGCAGGTTGGAATAGGGCTGGCAGGTGTCACGGACAGAGCATCAGACAAAGGCTCTGGAGGCGAGGGTTCAAATCCCCGCACCGGCGCGGAAACTCACCAAGGGGGACGCGGGTAAAAGCCTCCCTTCGATTCATCCCATGCCTCAGAATCCTTCGTAGGATCGTCAGGACTTGGAATCAACATCGCAGGGCGCAAGGGAACCCAATCCCTTTGTGTCCCCTGTTTGTTCGCTTCCCATTTTCTGTGTCTTTCTCTGAACCAGGGCCCGAAGGCTGGAGAGCAGAGGACCCCGATGGGAAACAGACGCAGCTTCACTGGTCTGACGGAGAAATCTCTGTGGAGCAAAGCAGGCAGAAGAGGGTGGATTTTTTGGCTCCAGGTATGGCGTTCCCAAACGGGAAGGTGGGGTCCTTTTTTCCCTCCCCCTCCCCAAGACAATGTTGTCAGTTCGAGCTGAGCCTGTTTCCCAGATCCGTCTCCCACGGAGGGACAAACTGGCTTCACAGATAGCCCATGAGTCGAAGCTAAGACCCGTTGGCCCATCAGAGATGCCCTTCCAGCCTCCGCGGGGCATCAGAAATCCATTTGCTTTCCTTTCCTTTCTACCCGCCCAATTCACAGCGAAATTCCTCCACGACCAGCGTTTCAGCTATGGGCAGCTGCTCTCGGTGGTCTCCCTTTTCGAAGCGGATACGGCCATTTCCTATTCTTTCCCCCTCCGGCTGGTTTTGGAAGGAGACGGTCTCCTGGTATCGGCGCATCACAGTGACATGAGAAGCACCGGGAATGACACATGCTGCGAACATCGCACGGCGACATTCAGGTATCTTCCTTCCGATACCCTTTTTCGCTCGCCCTTCTGACGAGCGGAGATGTCTCCTGTCGCAAACTCCTTAACATTCCCGAGGGTGGAAGCGGGCGAGAATAGCAGCTACCAGATGGGAAGTAAAAAACAGGACGAGCTGCCATCAACCTAGGTACCTATTTTCATTTGAAATTAAAGTGTTGTCATTAAAACATGTTTGATTTGATGGCTCGTTTGATCGATTCAGTTTTACATCCTGCCTTTCTCCCAACCCTGGGGATGCAAAGCGGCTCACGATATGATTTAAAAAAAACCCAGAGAAACTAAAAACAAAGTACATAATAGAATAAAAGACAGTTTAGCAGCTTATTGCATTAGCCATAAAAACAACGCACAGCCGCTTCTTCAATGCACTTTTATTCAATGAACTCTTAGTTACCAACAAGAAAGAAATTTCCCTGGTCAGTCCTTCTGGAAGGAGGTATAAATCACTCCTAAATGCTCCTAAATCCAGAACTGCTGGATAGCTCGGTGGTTTGGACGCCTGGCTGTGGATCCAAGCGGTTGGGAGTTTGATTCCCCACTGCTCCTCCTTGACTGGATGATCCATAAGGGTCCCTTGCAGTTTTAAGATTATTCTTATTAGTAGGCACTAGGGCCTAAAAGAAAAACAAGAAGAAGCCAGGTTCAAGGTCTTATAGTTTAGGCGATGAGATCTCTGTTTATTTGCTCTGCCTGCGCTTCAAATTCTGGACTGCTCTCCCACAGGCTTCAAGAGGGAGAGATGCAGCCTGCTCTGTCAGCTTTCCAATTTCAGCGCCTGCTCTCCAACCTGACGGGGCTTCGGATCCGGGCGGAAAGCAACCACAGTTGGAGTAAGTCATCAGAAAAACGGTGAAACTAGCAAAAAACCCCACAAAACCCTAATTCTTTGCTGAAACTTAAGAGAAACTTCCTAATCGTGAATTGACCGCTTTCGGAGCTGATGGGGTCTTCTTCGCTGGAGGGGTTTTAGCGAAATTCTGTTTAAATGCTCCAGAGCATTCCGGCAGAACATTTTATATCCCCAAGACTCTGTCGGATGGGGCTGTCCTGTTCCAGGGGTATCAAACTGCTGCATTTTGTGTAAAAAAAAGAATCGCTCTTGATCAGTTACCTCATTCCACAGATTGCAACCCGGGGGTCGCTTTGTTTTTGCGATGCGCAAAGACTGACATTCACGAGCATCCTTGCTTTTGAACGATGCTTGAGCCTTATTCCTCTGAACCCCCCCCCCATTTCTCTCCCTTTCCTGCAGGACGGATTTCCTTGAAGGAGGTCCGACTCGTGTCTGCCCGCCCGGGATTCTCCCCGCCTGCCCTGTGGGTAGAAGACTGCCTCTGCCCCCGAGGTTACGTGGGCCAATTTTGCCAGTCCTGCGCTCCGGGCTTCAAGCGGGAAGCGCCCTTCGGAGGTCCCTTGACCAGCTGTGTTCCCTGTTCTTGCAACCAACATGGCGACTGTGATCCTGACACAGGTCCGTTCTGTCTCTGCCTATTCATAGATTCTGAGAATGATGGAGTTGGAAGGGGTCTAACAAGGCCATCGAGTCCAACCCCCCCCCAAGAATTCAAGTCAACGTCTGTCCGAAAGAGGGTTGTCTGTTTTTATCTTGAGCGCCCCAATGTTGGCGCGCTCGCCACCTCCCAAGGTCGCAGGTTCCATTCTCATACTGCTCTAACCGTTAAGAAGTTTTTTGTATTAGCCTAAATCTGGCTTCCTGTAGCCCATTATTTATGCACCCTGCACTCTGGGATGATCGAGGACAGAGAACAGGGCTAAGATCACTGATTTCACAGTGTCGATGAATCTTCTGTTGTTCAGTTTTGTTCCGCCTCCGGACCAAAAATTCATCCTGAAATTTACCTTACACTGTAGTTTACCTCTGCCTATGATTTTTCTCGTTCAACAAGCTGATCAGCGCCCATTTATCTCCAGAGGCCCATGGAGCTTTCTAATTACTGGGCAATTACACTGTAAATTGCTCGTAATATAGCTGCATGATTTTATCATCTTAGAGGAGGTGGGGAATGGCACTTGAAACTACAGGACCCCGTTCGGGAAAGGAAAATGCCTTCTAATATGGCATCTGTGTGGGTGTGGGTGATGTCATGGGCCTCCCACATTTGGAAAAGATTCCTATGTGGATAATAATCTCCTAACATTTCAAAGGGAAGTTTTCATAAGCATACCAAGAGAGAGAGAGAGAGAGAGAGAGAGAGAGAGAGAGAAGCTGCGCTACCAAGAAGAACAGGACAAACATCTTATTCCATTTTAAGCAGTTTTAATTAACAACACTGTTAATGGAGCATTGACTCATATTGTAGCTGATACACGTCTAACCGTATCAGTTTTTTCCCCACCCTCCAAGCGATGCCAGGCTCATCTTGAGTCCTACACGGTGTCAAACCCATGTCTTGCTATGATGCTTTCCTTACTTTTGAGGGGCTAAACTTGGGTTGCGGCACGCAGTGGTCAGACAAGGAGCAGCGGCCGACAAAATGTCTTTACCCCACAACGTTATGGTGGAAGATCTTCCCAGTGTCCCTGTTTAGGAGCAGGACAGGTGGCCCCGAGTTCCCTGAAATGAATTTTCCATTGGCTGCACAAGATAATAGTCTCTGTGTTTACTTTATTTAAAAAACCCATACAAAGTTTGGGACTTGACTCCATAATACAAGTCACTCAGTGTCTGTCTGTTTTTATGTGCATTTAGGACTTACTCTGTTCCAAATATGTGACTCCACCGCAACCATGCCCTGAGGTTGCCAGGATGCTGCGGATGCTCTAGTTTCTCTCCTTCCGACATCTGGATTGTTCTCTTCCATTTTAGTGCAAGTTGTGTGTGTCCCCCCCCCCCAGTAGAAGCTTCTTCTTCCAAGCTTTGTTCCTCTGGTGAAATAAAAATCGCACTGTCTTTTTGAGTTCAGCCTTTCCTCTCCCTCCACCGACAGGCTTTTTCTGTTATGGGTTTCCACCACATCTGGTCTCGCTTTTGGGTTTTGAAGAAACCCTGGCTACAGTTCTCAGGCTTTGATCTCTCGGCTCTCGTTTCCACCCGCCAGGCCGTGCATCCACCAGAGAGAGAAGCTTCCTGGGCTTTCTCTCTCCCTCCTCTCCCTGCACAAGGCCTGTTCTTTCTTCTTCCTTCAGATGTTCTTTTCTCCGCCCTTCTGTCACTCCTTTTCTGGTACACCTCCAAAGCAAAACAGCTTCTGTTCCCGTCTTGTCTCTTCTGGTTTCCACGATAGTACTAAACGGTCCTTTAGGAAAATTGCTTCCAAGTGGTGCTCTCCCCCAACTACTCCCAACTTGGCTTCTTTAATATACAGTAGGACCCACATATATTTCCATGAAGTCATTACCAGAACTGGCCACTAGAGAGAGCCAGAGACCATGCTACGTATAGCGTTTGCTATTATCCACAGATTTCAGTATTCGCGGAGGGCTTGGAACCCATCCCCGGCGGATCTGGGAGGTCCTGCTGTACTGCAGAAGGAGAAGGAGGAAAAACAGCATTGGTACCATTATACAGAAAATAATGTTAGATAACCACATTCAGTAATAGGACTCTCGAGCTGTAGTCAACTCATTTTCAAAGTAGCTAATGAAAAGGAGTCATTATATCTGTTTCTTCTGGTGTTTAATAAAGGAAGCTGTAGCTTTCTTTAAAAGAGTTAATGCAATTTGATCAACCACTCTGTAATCGCTAAAAGATGCAATTTAATGACATACAATTTCATTCTTTGTTTTCCTCTCTTGTTTCTTCTTCCGTATCCATTTTTAACAGCACAAAACTATTGATATTTAATAGGTTTTCGTGCGTGTGTAGTGTATGTGCGTGCATGTTGTTTTACAGAAGAAAATTGTGATGGATTTTGTTCCCCTATATTAGGTCTCTTTGTTTCTATCCTCTGCTTACCAAAATGACATCCAGATTTTGCCACCCGAGACAGAGATCATCTCACGAGAGAAGCAGGAAACTATTAGCTCCTTTCACCCTCTCTCTCTCTCTCTCTCTCTCTCGTGGCTTGCCTGATCCTCTCCTCCTCTCCCCCAGGTCTCTGCCAATGCCTGCACAACACGGAGGGGCCTTCCTGCGAGCGCTGCGTGGCTGGCTTCTATGGCAGCCCCTTCTTGGGCTCCTTCAATGACTGCAAACCCTGCCCCTGCCCAGCCCAGGGCCCTTGCACCACCATCCCTGAGAGCGGAGAGGTGGTATGTACGCACTGTCCTCCAAGACAGAGAGGTAGGTACGACCGTGTGGGCTTCTGTCCTCTGCAGATAGAACGGGAGGGTCCCTCCGGATCCTCATTTCACCTTTATTTTCTAATCAAACAGATTTGGTAGGCTTTTCTGTTTCAAAAACCTGCCGCACCTGTTTGACCAGGAAGTGGCGACCACACATACGTACCCGTGTGGAAAGCAACGTTGTTGTTGTTGTTTTGGGCAGCCCTTCTTTAAACTCTGATGAACCCCCTCTGAAGTCCCCAGACATGATGGATCGGCTATGTAAACCTCACGATCCTTCTGACTCCTTCTCGCTTGCTCCAGGAAGACTCTGTGAGCTGTGTGAGGATGGCTTCTTCGGGGACCCCCTAGGAAAGAACGGACCGGTTCGCCCTTGTGAACCTTGTGAATGCAGCGGCAACGTGGACCCCAATGCAGTGGGCAATTGCGATGCTGCCTCGGGCCGGTGTCTACGCTGCCTGTACAACACGGCGGGGGAGCGCTGCGAGGCGTGCCTGGAGGGCTTCTACGGGAACCCACTAGCCGCCAGCCCGACTAAGAAATGCACACGTGAGTACAGGCTGCCCATTCAGTCCAAGAGATGCCCTGAAGCCTGTTTTCCTAGATAATAGGACACACACACACACACACACACACACACACACACACACACACACACACAGAGTACCCAGGGGCACAGTATCTGCTGATTTACTGACCCATGGTCATAAATTATTTAAAATATTAAAAGAAAAATGGTAGAAATACATATTTCCACAGCGTTGTTACTGGAACTGGCCACTTGAGGGAGCCAGAGACCATGCTGTGGATGGCATGGGCTCTTAAATTAATGTTCTTTATAATCTGCATTTTTCAGCCTCCGCAGAGGGAGTTGTCTTGGAACTGAACCCCAGCAGATACTGGGGTCCTTATACTGTTTTAGGCCCTGACTCCTCATTGCCTGCCGTCGTCACCCTCGATCTGATGGCTTTCTGAGGTCTTCAAGCTGATTCCCCCGTCATCCCTGTCAGAAAACAGACGAATGACCGCGTTCGAGGTGTGACGGTCATGTAAAGGGGGGATCTCTTCCTCTCTCTCTTTCTCTAGCCTGCGAGTGTAATCCAAGGGGCTCTACCCATGGGCCAGAGGTTTGCGATGGGGTCACGGGTCAGTGCCGCTGCCTCCCCCATGTGACTGGCCGAGACTGCGGCCGGTGCGAAGATGGCTATTTTGACCTGCAGCAAGGAAGCGGGTGCAAAAGGTAATGGATATGAGACGGCTAGAAGGGGAGGAAACAAGAGAATGAAACTGAACAAGGGCAAAGCCGTACGCCTAAAGTGGGTGGGACCCAAATGCACAGGTACAAGGTGAGCGATTCTTGGCTGTGTAATACTACAAACGAGAAGGATCTGGGGGTTATTGTAGGTCACCAGCTGAGTAGGAGCCAGCCGCGTGATGTGGCTGCAAAAAAGGCCATCCTACCGAGATGGTTTGTTCTTGATTGGGCAGTCAAGACCCGTTGGCTTCACAAAAGACCTGCATGTGGGAGAGAGGAGGGCTTATACCCGTCGTTCTCCTTTACTTCCTGCCTCTTTTTCCTTCCCTGCAAGATGCCAGTGCCACACCGTGGGTGCCCAGCACAACCTTTGCCACCCGGTCACAGGCCAATGCGTCTGCCGCCCGGGGGTCGAAGGAGCATCGTGTGATCGGTGCCAGTCCGGCTTCTTTGGCTTCTCCTTCCAAGGTTGCAGAGGTAAAGTCCGTCGAGGCGGAAACAATTATATTTGCAAATATATTCTTTTCGTTTTCGCGTCCTGGCCAAAGGGAGACCGGGCCTCTCTTCTCGTGCCGTGTGATTTGCTATCATCGGGGACCCAAATGCAACCCACAAGCACTGCCCCACTGTTTCATCCACTTTTGTTAAATTTTCCAATTCTTTATCTATAGCTCTGGCATCCCCTGGAATAGCAATGTCACTGATCCAGACATTTCTTCGTTCTAGGACTGTTATGTCTGGTATATTGTATTCAAAGTGTGTTGTTGTTAAAATGTTGCCATCTCAAAAAAAAATATAAATTCTCTTTCTTCCCTGTATGGGGGGCTGGTTCTTTGGGGGCAGTTCCAGCGTACCTCGTTTTAAATCATTAATATGTATTTTTTGGCCACTAGCGTCTTGTGGTTTGAATTAGAGATGGGTTTGTCGGTTTGTGCCAGTTCGTCCTTGGGGTGAACAGGAGTTCGGCGCCTCCCAGCCCCGCCCCCTCCAGCAGGCGCCCACTCAAGAGGCAGCTCCCAGAGGAGGCGGGGCAGGGAAGCCAGGGCACCGCCTCTGAGGAGGCGGGGCTAGGAACTACCGGACACCTGCTCATCCAAAGGACGAACCGCCACGAACTGCCAAACCAGTAGTTCGTGCCCATCTCTAGTTTGAGTCATCACAGAGACACACAGATTAGTGGCATATTCCCATTCTTCTAGCATGCAACTGCTCCCAGATGGGCTCTGTGTCCGCCCAGTGCCACGAGAACAGCACGTGTGTGTGCAAAAGGGGGTTTGTGGGCTACAAGTGCGACCGGTGCGAAGCCAACTACTTCTACGACCTTGGGAGCAGGGAGTGCCGGGAGTGTCCCCTGTGCTACGGCCTCGTGAAGGAGGAAGTAAGTTTTCCTGTTACTGAGCTATTCTGCTTGCTTGTTTTAATCTGCAATCAGCCCTTTCCTCTACTTGTATTACGCAGCTGTACTACATTCACCATTCATACTAGATGTGATGTGATTTTTAGCTCTCAGCCCCCACCTTCTTTCCTTCCTTCCTCTAGTCCTGCCTCTGTTAATCCTCCCTTCCTCTGGTCCCACCTCTGCCGATCTGATGGGGAAATAACAGGGCCATAAATATGGGAAGTAATAATAACGATGACCCAGTGATAAGGTGATAGGGTGATTTAGCACTAATCTCATATATGTAAGTATTTTTTTAAAAAAAGTCAGAGGCCAAATGGGGGAAAGGAGAGAATGCGAGGTTGTGTTCTAGAGAGTCAATGAGCCTTTAATTCTTTGAATTTTTCTCCTCCAAGGCCGACTCATCCTGACCTCTTTCTGTTCCAGGCAGATAAGCTGAAGGCCCAGCTCACAGAGGCAGAACTGTGGTTGCAGAAACCGAGCTGTGACAGGCCAAGGGAGGGCTATGACTATGCCACGCGAGGAGAGGTACCACGGGGAGACAACCTACATAACCAGTACCTTCTGAAAGGTAAAGAGGCAGGAGGCGGAAATGGTTTTAGCAGAACGGGATGTAGCGTTTCAGATAGCCATCTCCACATACGGTCTCTTTCGTTAGGATTCTACTCCCACATTCTGTCTTGACCGCCCCCAATGCCGGCTTGTTTGCTGAATATTAGTTTGTGTGTTACATGCCGTCAAGTCGGAACTGACCTACGGTGACTCTAACAGGGATTTCAAGGTAAGTGAGGGATTTGAGGAGTCGTTTGACCAGTTCCACTCCCACTGCCCAGGGAGCTTCCATGGCTGAGCAGGGGATTTGAACCATGTTCTCCAGGGCCGTAGTCCGTTCCTCTGTTTGCTACACCACGCTGGGCATATTAGCTAGTTTTTAACGAATCCGTGGTGCTTGCCACACAATCGGAGACACCTCGGCCGTTTTTGTGCTTTAACTGTACCTGTGTTTAATAGAGGTGGGCAAAATCTGGAACTAGAACAGTGGCTATCTGATTTGATGGGAACACAACGATAAAGCACTCCTAGAAAATTTCACTTACCTCAAAACCCCTTTTAGAGTTGCTGTGAGCTGGAAACAACTTGATAGCATATAACGGCGATGACGTAATTTAGCGGGGATCCTCTGAACTGCAACTGGCAGCTTTTAAAAAAATTGAATTTTCCAAGAAATCTGATGACAGAGACGTACTCATCTGGAGTTGTTGGGATCGGGGGCTCACAACGGCAACAGATAACATATATATATTTTAGAAGGAGCTTTTCCGAACGTTGAGAGAGGAAATCTCAGACCCTCTTTCCCCTCCCTGTGCTATAACCCCCATCGTCTTCAGCCCAGGGCCCCAACGTGGGGGTCCAGGAGAAGCCACCACCAATGCTGATGGTCTTCCTTGCAGGGGCCAAGTTGGCTTTTCTAGAGGAGACAGCCGAACTAGAGGAGATGGTGCGCGAGGCACAGATCCGGCTGAGCAGCGCCCGTCGACTGGCCGGCTGTGACGGTCGGGAAGGAACCGCCAAGGGCTGTGTCCTTTTCTCGGACATCCAGTCCACCCTGCAATCCACGCATCTGAACATCCAGCTGACATCTGAGATTTTGGGTGCAATGGTATCTAAGACCTACCTACCTGCCTCTCTCTTGCCTTGTCCGGCAACATTCATATTCCTTATTACGGGGGGGGGGGGCTTATTCCCCAAGGGCTAAGCTCCTTCGGTGGGCAAATACGCAGTAACTGAGCCAACTCTTTCTATCGTCTCCCTCCCGCATCCCCCTCTCTTTGTCTCCTCCGCTAAATGAAAATAAGAATAAAAACATTCTGAGTCACCCCGTGCTTCCCGCAGGGTGTGCCTAAATCTTTTGTACGCAGAGTGGGAGCGGCTGGAGGCAGGGCTTTCCAAGAAGAAGCTGTGATCGCTAACTGAGAAATGTATTTTCCTCCCCCTCCCCTTCCCTGATTTCCATCAAGGAATTTCCTCCAGAGATTTCTCACCCACCCACAAACTGGTCGCGTGCTGCGCTGGAGTCCAGACAGCTATCCCGGAGGTACGTTTCCATATCTCTGCAACGCAAAAATCTATAGTAGGACCACCTTATCCATGGGATCAATATCCGCTGATTCACTTTATCCACAGTCTGGAAATATTAAAAACATTAAAAGAAAAATCCTAGAGAGATATATTTCTAATGATGAAGTTACCAGAATTGGCCACTAGAGGGGGACAGAAACCAGACTATTGTATAGTTTTCAGTAGAATAATATATTTCCACGATGGCATTACCAGAACTGGCCACTAGAGGGGGACAGAGACCACGCTATGTATAGTGTTATTAAAATAGCATTGGCTATGACCCGCGTTTTTCAGCATCTTTTGGGGGGGGGCTTCGAATTGATCCTGCTGTAACTCAAATGTTCATTGTTAAGCGAGTGAGTCGTTCACGAGCGAACAAAGGCTTCTCTCCATAGCCTCATGAAAGCCGCAGACGTGGTGGAAGACACTGCCAGGAAGGCGTTGCGCACGGCCAACGCCAGCTCCCACCTTCTGCCGGGCATCGTAGAGGAGGAGGCTCTGCTGGAGTTTAGGAGACAAATGGAAGAGAGGTACGTGGGGAAGGGGCGAAACCGATCCCGAGGAGGGCCGGCCCTATCGCGAGACAAAGTGAGGCAGCCTCGTCTGGTGGCAGAGGCGGAAGGACAGAGGCCTGCGTACCAAGTCCTGAGTTCTAATCCAAGTCTTGGGTTCCAGGTCTTGACTTCCAAGCCCCAAGTCTCCGTCCTTATTAAAAACAAGCTTTTCCCCCCAGAAAAAAGGGAGTCACAATTCAAGCCCGATTCAATGAAAACAAAAACCCAAATTGAGTCACCAGTGTGACTAAAGTTTGACTTGATGGCCAGTCCCATAATTCAAATCCCCATCCCCGGAAATCAGAACCGGTAATGTCTTTGTTAGACCATGCAAATATATCCTGCAGGACTATTGAGCCTAGCGTTTCGAACTTGGGGGGGGGGGGAGAGAGAAAAGTCCAAAACTCCAGGCCAGATGTTGAGGTCTCTGGGTCTATAAGGTGAAATCTCACGATAGAAGCTTCTAGAACCAGCCGTAGGTGAATTAATGTTTTTTCCCTCCATCTTTACAGAGAAGGGGCTGCCAGACATTCTATACCTTCCCCTTTAGCCCCCAGAGACAGGATAATCCCTGGATCAGAAAAGTTTATTTAAATCCATTGATACTCTAGACAAAGCAAAAAAAAGAAAAGAGAGAAAGCATTTTGGGACAGATCGGGAGTGTTAGATAAGAGTTGAAAGGAGGCAGAGTCCTCAGTATGGTGCAGTCCTTTCCTGAGCAATGCAAGAGCAATACAGTCCTACAACTTTTCAGCAAAAGCAAGCCATGACCAGGACCTCTTGGCTAGCGCCTGTGACGCCAATCCATGTGATCTCTCTCTAGGTCCATTCAGAATCTGTTTAGAGTTGTGCAAAAAACAAACAAACAAAACACACACACTACAAACCCCCCCCCAAACACAAACACATCCATAATTTTTTTGCCAGTCTTTTGCCTCTTAGACATCTCCCCCCTGAAGAGTAATCAATAACAACTGCTTTGGAGGCAGCTTTCATTAGCTCTGAAATAGTGACTCTGATTTTATCTACAGTTACAGCAATTTGATATCACTTTTACTGCCATGGCTCCCGTCCTACATAATTCCTAAGATTTGTAGTTTAGTGACATTTAACAAGTTCTCTGCTTGAGAGCTTCGGCGCATCTGCCTGAATTATAGCTCAGAGAATACTAAGCGCCTCGCCGTATCGCAAAACCCAGGCTTTCGTAAGAAGAAGCCGTGACATCTGAAATTGTACCAAACTGTTCTAACTGCAGTCATGTAGATACACTTTTAAAGTTCGTCACAAAAGCCGATCAACAGGAAGAAAAAAAAATGGACTTTTCTCGGGAACTTTAATCCATGTCCATCTCTGGACCTTACTGGTCTTCTCCTGCAAAATCATCATCATCATCATCACCATCATCCATTTCTCTCTTCTTTTAACTGGTTTCTGTTATCCTTTCCGTGCAGGTACCAGAAAATCCAAGAGGCACAAGAAAAACTCCTTTCTGAGATGGAAGGGGCAACAGAGGAAGCCAAGAAAACGTTGGCTTCCGTCCATCGGACTAACGTGGAAATGGCGAAGAAGCTCTCCTGGATCTCCACCCTGGAGCTGGTGAGCTCTAGAAAAGTTATAAAACAAGAGCAAATTGAGCAAACAGGAAATGCAAATATAGTTATTTTCTGTTCTTTTTTAAATGATAACTCCACCATCCATCCCGCTTAGAAACTAAGAACCAGAGGTGGTTTTTTTTCAATTTCACCTTCCCTCACATCTCGGCTTTTAAAAACATGCAAGTTCTTTCTGTTTCGAACATAATGGAATCTGTAGTCATTGATCGCTCAATGTATTACGTCTCTGGCTGCAGAGCCAGACGTTGGGAGTTCGATTCCCCCACTGGGGCCTCCTTGACAGGGCCCGGACGTGATGATCCGTGTAGGGTCCCTTCCTGCTCTGCAGCTTTAAAATTATATATCAGAAATTAATAGAAATGAAATTATTCCTCAACTACTTTGGCCAAATACACTAGGTGTAGCTGTTCCCACTATAGATGGGCACGAACTGGTTCGCTTTGTGTCCAAACAGGTGTTTGGCGCTTCCCAGCCCCGCCTCCTCCAGCAGGCACCCACTCAAGGGGCAGCTCCCAGGGGAGGCAGGGCCTCTTGAGTGGGCGCCTGCTGGAGGAGGCAAGGCTTGGAAGCCTCAAACACTAGTTCGGCCAAGAAACAAAACGGCACGAATCGCCAAATCCAGCATTTCGTGCCCATCACTAGTTCCCAGAAACATTCTGTTTTGTTTTGTTTTGTTTTGCTCTGGAATCCAGGAGCAGGTTGCAGTTGGAGTGAGCCCGTTTAATCAAGACTCACCAAATCTCTCTGTTTCAGTGAACCTGATCTCTTTGCAGCTTATTTCTGCATTTCAGCCAAGGAGTTGTTAGAGCTGTGGAGCATCTCAAGAAGAAAAAGAAAAGAAAAGGGGTTTGTGTGTGTGTGCTAAAACCACACAAATTTCCAAAGCCGTCTTTCAAAGAGCTGAGACGTTGGCCTGGGAGGGCTCCAGAAGTCCCGTTTTAAAATAAACACATGTTGCTATTCATTACTTCTCGTGGGGCGAGTTGCTCTTAATCACTGTTGTTGGGTCTGATTGCACAAAAGTTTACATAATGAGTTGCACATTTTTGAAGATGTTGTGCTGTTGTTGCCAGCAGGGCAGGAAAAAAAATACTGTACAGGGAAATGTTCTTTGGCTTCCTCTGACGCTGCCCTTGAAAAGATTTGTAAAATCAAATCAAATCAACATACCACTTATCGTTGATAAGAATATTGCATAAAACCTGAAAAATCAGTATCAAAATGCCTCTAAAGATATCCTTAAAATGTCCTTAAGTAGTAACTACCAAAAGTAACTAGGTGTTATTCATGACACTTAAATAACCTAGGTATTTCTCATTATAGAAAAATAATGTTTGTTTGTTTAATTTGATTTATATGCTGCTCCATTAGCACAAGGCACTTGAGAGCTTCAAGTTTACAACAATAGGTAAAACATACAGTACTAAGCACGAAATACACAAGAATTAAAACATTAATAAAATAAGAACAGGACGCACCAAGGCCAATTGGCTTTACTATTTATTAACCAAAAGTAACTAGTTACTTGTACTAGTTACAGTGTTATTGAACAAGTAACTAGGTGGTTGCAACTAGTTACATCCTAGCTCCAAAGCTGGATCTTGGCTGACTCTCTCGCTGCCAGCGTCTCTCACATTTGAATTTTTTAAACTCTTGGGTTCTTGCCCTCTGGCGAAGGAACGTGAGGTCAACCCCGCTCCCAATCAGATGGGAAGGAGACTCTTGTTCCTCTCTGCTAGAAACCCAACTTTCTCTGGTATTTGATCCTGCAGCGCCCCCTGGTGCATCGAGCCGAGAAGTTGAATCAGGAGGTCCGCGGGCTGGCCCGGGACGTAGCGCTGAGAGGCCACCAGGGAGCCAACGGATCCTTCATGGTCCAGGCTGGGCTGCAAGGCGAAATTCAACAGGTGCAGCAGCTGGAACAGGTAAACATCCTCCCCGGAAGGTGGAGCGCCTACCCCTCTCCATTTGAATTGGGGGGAGGGAGGGAAAAATTGCAATACAATAAAACACACATTCATATAGTAATCTTCCCCCATTTGTAGTTTTGTACTACAAATCCCATAATGTCTTCTGCATGCCTGCTGGCAGGGGAGGGTTGGTTTTGTAGTCCAAAATGTCAGGGGAGCGTCAGCTTGCCGAAGGCTGCTCTAAAGCAACCCTTCTCGACTGGCACATTTTAAAGAGGAGCCGCAGACTGGAAACGGATCGGGAAATTCTAGATGAACCTGAACTGTTGGGGTTTCTGCTTCCGCCGTGGTGGCTAGCCTGAGTTTTGATACCTCCCTCTCTGCCGTTAATATACATATAAAAATCCTAGAGAAGAAGAGCAGGGGAATCCCGCCCTTCTAGCTTACAATCTGAAAAGCCATGACACAAAAGGAAAAGGCGAGGAGGAGGGAAGAGGAAAAGAAGAAACCTCCGGTAGAAGTTTTGAATGTCGACTCTTGAGCCTCCTCCGCTTACAGGGGGGGGGGGGCGTATGGCTGCTGAAGGAGCCGTCTGAGATAAGGCAGGGAGATGTGTTGTGTGCGTGGATGGTTTCAATCCTGCCCTGTTTTTGCTCTCCACAGCTCTGGCAAAGGGCAGAGGATGCCCATGCGCTGGCAGCCTCGGCCGTCTCCAAGGGAGAAGACGTGGTCTCCGAAGCCAAGGCCTTATTGACCAGCCTGGAGGGTAACCCAGTTCATTGACTCGAACTAACCAGGACCACAGTTTTCGGTTTTTTCTCTTTTGCAGGAAGGAAGACAAGTTGCAATATGGATTTAAAAGCAGGTAGGAAAAAGACAACCCTGTTCTCCTTCCTCCTCCTCTGTTAACAGGGCTCAAGAAGCTGGCAACCCGTCACGGCAGGGGCCAGAGCCCCACCAGGAGGAAGATGGCCCTCGTGCGGGACCGGACCCTCGCAGAGGCCCAGAGGAAGGTGGGGCAGGCCCGAGGGATGCTGGGGGATTCGGCGTCTGCCTCTGCTGCGGCGCAGAAAACGGCGAGGGAGGCTGATCGGGTTGCGAAGGAAAGCGCGCAGGTATGAACAGGCGGGGACCCACGTGTGGCCTTTCACCGCTGACCAAACTCAGGTGTTGGTTTTTCCCCCCAATGAGTCAGATTCAAATTGCAATTCGGAACCCACTCGTCCCTCCCTTTTTCCCTCGGGGGGGGGGGAGCTTGTTTTTAAAAGGGTCCCGGGGCTTGGGACTTGGTCCCCTCCCAGCCCCCAAGAAAGGAGACGCCCGGCGAATTCCCTCTCCCCCCCCCCCCGGGCTTGGCTGTCTTTTCCCTGCAGGTGGCCCAGGATGTAGTCAGAGGGGCAAAAGAGGAGAAGAGGCGCGCCGGTCAGCTGAAGATGCGCGTCGCACTGACCGTGGAGAAGACCTCCCGCCAGGAGCAAGAGGCTGAAGAGCTGGGAAAGACGCTTGGGGGGCTCGGCCAGGTCAGTGGCGTTTCTCCTCCATCAATCTTGGCCTTTTTAAGGTGATCATCCACCCCTTCTCTGTCCCTTCCGAAATCCGGCTGGCTCCCCGTGGCCTGCAGTGGCCTCTTCGAGGTCCATGTTTTCGGCTAAGCCCGGTCCTCCACTTGTGGTCTGCATTCCACTGGGGGATCAAAGGTCATCTCCTGGGACACAGGACCCTCCTCCTGACGAAACTGCCTTTCCTTTGAAAAACTGCCTTTTTCCTTCTCTTTTAAGGCCTGGGAGATCGAATGAGCTTCCGCCCAGTTTGCTTGCTGGCTTATACAAACCGGCGATCCGTCAACAGCTAGAGGCTGGTGCAAATCCCCCCCCCCCAGCCCCCATGTAGAATTAATGAGTTTGAGCTCAGCTTTTTTCAGTACCAGAACTGAATGAAGCTTACAGACCTTCTGTGCAAAAATATATTCATTTATTTGCTCATTTAGGGCAGGGTGCATTGGGGGGGGGGGATCCTTTTCTAGCTACTCCTGTTAGCTAAGAATCAGAGATCCTTGACCGTCTGTTGCAGAATGCCCGGAGATCTGTCAGTCGATCTAGACCTTTGAACTAACCTAAGAACCCCCCTTTTTTTGAAGGTTGCAGTGGAGATGAATGCTCTCAACCAGAGCCTCCAGGATACTCAGCGCTCTTTGGAGCAGGACATTGCAACTCTAAACAGCCTGCTCAGCAGCCTAGGTGAGTGGTTGGAAGCATGCAGGCGTGATTTTTTCTTTCTTTTCTTTTTTCACTGTTTCCTTTGGGGGCCAGCAATAAGTAGCCAGAAACATGCCCGCCTAGCTGAACTCTCACGATAGCAGAGATGGACGGCGGATGGATTTTTTCCCCCCCATTAAGGATGCGATGGTGTGTGCTGTCCCAGGCTGTTGGCATGGATGCGAGACTGTCGTTCTTTTTTCTGGCAGATTGGTCTGGAAAGAAGAATTAGGAGCCATTAGCTTTACAAAAGACATGTTCCTGGTGGAAATGAACAACCGCAGAACTGGTTTACTGGTTTGTCAAGGTGGATCAAAGCTGCCACTTCAACTCTGAAATTTTTTTTCTTTTTCTTTTTTCTTTTTTCTTTTTTTCTTTTTTTTTTTTTTTTTTTTTGCTTTTATATTTCTATGCTGGTTTTCATTTTGGAGGGGAAGAAGTGCCCCACTTTTCTTTATTTTATTTTATTTTATTTTATTTTATTAGGATTGTATTTTGTTTTTTGAAAAAGAGATCAGGGGCGTGCAATAGCATCTAACCTGTAGTTTCCCTTCTAGCGATTATTTCAGTTCTGCTCCAGCATGGAAAGCCAGCCAGTGCCAGATAGCACCACGAGAGGGCAATCTTCACTTTGTTAACAAATTCCTTTGTGTTTTTTTTCTTTGTTTCAAATGGGTTTGAATTTCTGTAGTAAACCTTCCTCAGTTAAGTTTCTGCAGTTAAGAGGGTTTGCATCAAGCCGTCCTCAGACTTCTTGGGTGGCTGAAGCTCAACAAAAATAGAGCTTCCAGAGGTTGCGACAAAGAAGTCAAAACACATCTGACAGACGGCAGTCCCATTAGCGCTCGCCACCTCCCCCTGAGGTCCCAGGTCCCCTTGTCGTACCGCTCTAACAGTTAAGAAAAATGTCCTAATACTCAGCCTAAATCTGGCTTCCTTTGGCTTGAGCCCATCCGTTGGACGTCCTTATGCTCTGGGATGATGGAGGACAGATCCTGCCCCTCCTCTGTAGGACGACCGGCCTTTGCAGCCCTCCGTGGAGCGTAAGACACTCATTTCCCTTCCCTCCAGGTGATCTAAAGGACACGGCTCCATCCGAAGCTGTGCTGAGCGCCAGCCGGATCCAGCTAGAAAACCTGCAGGTGCACCTGACGGAGCCCGGTGTCTTGGGGCGGAAGCTGAGCGCTCTGCAGGATGAGGCCAAGCAGCAGCAGCTGAGGATTGAGGCGTATGAGGAGGACCTGGAGGAGATCCGAAGGGATAAGCAGAACCTAGAAGCCATCCTTCGGAGTCTGCCTGTGGGCTGTTCAAGGCGGAAGTGAACCAGCGCCCGGGAGGGTCTCCGAACCCTCTTCTTGGCCATTTCAGAGACTGCAGATCTAAAGTAAACCGGAGAGCAGATGGGGCAGGGTATACAGTTAGGAGATCTGCCAGCATTTCCTCCTTGGAGATGTTCCCACAGCCAACATTGGCCCGGGGAGTGTCCGCACACCAAAATGGCATGCGGACATTGAGCATGCAGTGGGTACAAAGCCGTAGTTTTAGATGCTATACGTTGCTTCCTTCTGCAAGAAAACAAATCCAGAATTTGAAAAGCTACCAAAAAATATAAAGCTTCCACCAGGCATTGCAGTTTTCAAACCTTTCTTTTTTCAACTTTAAGGGCTGGAAATATTAAATAAATAAAAGATGAATGCTCAGGATGTTGAATGCTGTGGCTTTTCTGACTGTCTTTTTTTTTTTTCCGTATCTTACCTGGGTCACTGGATGAAACTGTTTCTGCCAGGCGTTCGCAGAGCTTCGTCCTTGACCCCGAGAAAGAGAAAACCGAAGTCCCAGGAATGAGGTTGGCATTTGCCAAAATAAATACAGGTACGTCCTGCTGTGGTCGTTGTGCAGAGTCAAGCCCGAAGGGCATCAACCTTTCCCTTTTTATCTCCTGTCTGCCATCCGTTTGGGTATAACTCTTAAGGTTTCCTTTCCCTTAAAGTGTTTTTTTTTTTTAAAGGAACTTGTACAGTTTTCTGTGGTGTGAAATTGACTATCCCACAGCTGTGAAATTGACAGAATCAGGAAACTGACTGAACCAAACACTCTTCGAGAGCTCCACTAGTCCATTTTCAGCATCCAGTTCATGTTGATGACACAATAGTTGCTCTTTTGATTGTTGGCTTGTCTAGCTAGGCATTCCTTCTCTCTGAAGACTCACAATGAGACTCCAAAGTCTGAGAATTAATCACAGGCCCAGAAGCGAATGAGACCTTCATACTTCACTGGTCATGGAAAGCCCTTATATATACACACACATATATTTATATGATATACAAATATGTGTGTGTGTGTGTATATATATATATATATATATATATATATATATATATATATATATATATATATATATATATATATATATATATATATATATATATATATATACACACAGAGACACACACAAACACACACACTTGTCTTTCCTTAACATACAGTTTTGTTACTTGTATTGTCATTTTTCTGACCAAAGGCACTCCAAACCACATATAGCATAATTACATCTATTATAAAAATTACAATCTGAAAGGGAAAATACTTCGCCACATAAGTGAAAAGAATACAACTGAAATTAGCGATAACCACAAATCGACCAAAACAGTTGATGGGTTCCACCACCTAACACCACATTGCATAATCCTTCCCACACAAGGGGAGAAATAATAATTTAACATGGAGGGGAAAAAAAAAGACACTAAAATCTGATGCTACATGAGCCAGGAAAGTTATTTTGCAAAGTAACTTGTTTCCCTTGCGGTTCTAGTGTTTAAAAAGACACCTGCTGCTAGGTTGAAATGGAACTTCTTGAATTGTTTGTTATACTTCCCATTTGTATTTTGAACAAAAAATTAAGATTGATGAAACAAGGGCATCCGATTTTAAAAACTGCTATCAAAAGGCCTTCAAAAATGGATGAAAATGCCCTTTATAAAAGGAACTGGAAAGTAATTGGAAGATGTTACTCATTACACAGGTAAGGTAACTTTATTCCTACTTGCTATTTTTGAACTGTATGTTCACGACACCAAGTAGCCAATTACAAGTTACTTGTAACTCATGACTTCTGAGTTCTGGATATTACAGGGCTGGTGCTACCAGGAGGCAGAATGAATCAGGATCCGACCAAGGCAGAAAAGGGTGAGATGTTTCATTTGTTATTATTGCATTGTACTGCCCATGGGTGGAAAAGATATTTTGTGAGGTTTTCTGCCGCATGTTGCCCGAAAGATCTGGGCTGACTTTGGCAGGGGGAGGACGCCGTTTTTCTGTGTCGGACGGCCCACCGTCCTGGACAGCCCTGAGATGCGTGGCTTCCACGTTCCCCCCTTTTCCTCTCCTCCAAGGGCAGCCTTCCAACAGCCGAGCAGTGTTACAAAACAAAAACATACACGGACAAAAACAAACACTAATTATCAGGCCTGGAGATTCCAGTTTGCTGACAAGCGTGTCTTGTTTGCGATGATTTCGCCTCCCTCAGGAAATGACTCGCGCTCCAAAATTCTTATATAAACTGTATTAGATCACTCCTTGCTTATTCAGTGCAGGGGGAAAAGGAACGGTCAGATCCTTCCTCCTACAACAGCCATGACCCTACAGTACAGCTGCCTGGCGGGGCTAAGAGGGTCGGGACTACAGTTCCCATGCGATCTGACCTAAGCTGGTCAGGAATTATGGAAGTCATCGCGAATTAAACATTTAAAAAATGCCCGGCAAGAGTGTTAGGGAACCTCTGGATCATCAGGAGGACGAACAGGTGGGTCTTAGATCAAATTCTTAGTATGAGTTTCTAGTATAATCGTAGAACGGCGGAGCTGGAAGGGACCCTCAAGATCATCCAGTCCAGCCCCTCGTCAAGGAAGACCCAGCAGGGGAATCGAACTCCCAATGCCCAGCAGCCTTTGCTCTTAGCCGCAGCCTGGAGGGCCGACTTTGGCCAACCAAGACCTTCTTCGGAGGAAGGTCACAACAACAACAACACAATGGGCGGTGGGCCTTCCCAGCGATGATTCAGAACCTTGGCTTGGAGGGAGGTGGCGGCAGCCAGCTTGTGAGAGCCTCGCCCCAACGGGTATTGTTCCTTTGAGTTGGGCTGGGGGGAAAAAAAATAAGATCTGTAACTTCGGAAACCTTTTGAACAGCAAAACAAAACTAGATTTCCTTACCCTTTTGTGTATTTTTTTTAATGCACTCTCAAGTTGTTTCCGTGATCCTGATTTTTTGGAGATCCGAGCTGTTTAAGGAACGGTTTCTCACTGCCCCGCCTGCCCATGAGTTTTCCGCCTTGGGAGGGGGGGGGTCCCCCCCACCGACTTCACCCCGAGGCTCCCGGCCCGCGGCGACCATCTCCTCCTCCGGGCGCTCCAAGCAGCGCAATAGCCCGCAAGCGGCCGCCGCGGCCAGTGCAGCCACCGATGCGCGCGGGTGGGACCCAGGAGGGAAAGGGTTAAAGGGGGGGCGGCTGGGGCCGGGGGGGGCGGCGGGGGGGGAGGTGTCTCCGGCAGCGCCGCCTTCCCCCCCCCCCGGAGGAGGGAGGGAGGCCGCCTGGATGAATGGCCCCATTGAGGAGCCGGGAGCGCTACTGGACGGGGCCAGGCTCCCCTGCGCGCTCTTCCCGGCGGAGGAGGAGGAGGAGGCGCTCCGGCTCCCTTTGGTGGTCTTTCCCCTTTTGGGGGGGGGATCGGCGAGCGGCCCCCCCTCCTCGCCCCCCCGATCCTCCTCCTCCTCCTCCCCCCCCCCGCCAGGACCCTCTTCTTCTTCCTCCCACCATGTCCCTGATGCTCAACCGCGCCTACCAAGGTACTGCCTGGGGTCGGGCGAGGGGGGGGGAAGCGCCGCAGCCTGGGGAAGGGGGGGGGGCTCTTCCTTTTTTTTTTTCCCCTTTTATCTTTTTTATTTTGCACACCCCCCAGGGGGAGGTCATCCTGGGAGTCCCGGAATCAAACTGTTCTCTCCTCTGGAAGGGGGTTGAGGGTTGGGGGGGGGAGATCTGCTTTATTTCTGTTGCTTTTTCACGCGGAAAAAAAGATATTAAGGCGTCTTCTCACCCTGTAGAGAGTCCCGAAAAGTTCCAGACGAGTTCTCTTTTTTTAAAAAAAAAATCGAACTTTTCCCGTGTTTTCCTTGGCACTGAAGAGGCTCCCAAATCACCCCCCCGGCGGTCTTCCCTGGAGACTGGGGAGGGATGGGGGTGGCTTCCAAACCTCTAAGGAACCAGCCTGGCTTGTACTTTGGGGGGGGGGGGGGAGAGAGGGAGGGGGGAAGCCCCTTCCTCCTGCTTCTCTGGAGAGGAGACACCCCCCCCAGCACCTGTTGCGGCAAAGTTCAGCTGCGGCGGGGCAGCTGCCGCTTGCCCGCCTTGGGAGACATCATCCGCTTTTCTGCTTACTCGTCCTAGGAGGGAAAGCCTACGGATTACTCAAAGCCAAGCAGGAAGGGAGGCTGGAAGAGATCAACAAGGTAGGTGATCCCTCCCTCTCTTTCCTCTGTGGGAAATGAGGTCCCTCGGCCCCTTCCTTTCTCCAGGGGCTCAAAAGCACTTCCCAACTCTTGATTCCTTGGGATCTTAAAGATCCTCAGCCTTCATAGATCTGGTGGAGAGCTCAGTGGTTTAGGCTATGGATCCAGAGGGTTGGGAGTTCGAATTCCCCCCAGGTGCCTCCATGATGATCCACACAGGGTCCAGCCTTTTCCAGCTCTGCAGTCCTAAAAGGACTATGATGATGAATCATTTTGTCCCCTTAGTGGGTCCCCGCCACCATGTCACCTGCCCGTCTTTATCTCTCTTCCCCCCCCCTCCTTTCCCAAAACTGCCGAGGTCTAAGCACCCCTGCCTGGCCCCCAGCTTGAGAAATCCCGCCTGGGGAGGATGGGACTTAAAATATATATCCTATCTGGGGACGATCGGAGTTGTAATACCGCTAGGGGAGGAGAAGCCGGTTGTAATTAATAGCGTGCAGCTTGAAGGGGGTCAAAGAGAGCAGGTGAGGTCAAAACAAGAAGAATGAACTTAAAGTCTGTTTTTTTTTAATGTGTAAAATGTTTAAAATGTACGTATTTGGATAGCTCGTGAGGTTGTTGGACTGGGATTTGAAAGATTTAGGTTCAGCGTCCTCGCTTGGCCGTGAAAACACACGGTGTGACCCGGAACCAACCCCTTCGCTCTCAACCTGCCACGCCTCACAGGGCTGTTGTGTCGGTACAAGGGAGAAGAGGGATAACTACCGTGTCTTCAGCTCATGGAAAAAGTGAAATCAAAAGATAACCGAGGGGATATGGGAGCCTGGCATGGCTCTAATAGCTTTCACTACCTTTGCTCCTGTTTCTGTGTTCTTCCTAAGCTTAGCTGTGGTCTTCATCGCGGATGGGATAGAGATGGATGTGGAGGGGACATTGTTCGAATCCACCCCCGTTGCTGTGCAAAGTATTTGTGGGTGTTTAAGGTCTTGGATGGGCCATCTAGAGCCATTAACTGTGCCAAAGACCTGCTTCTCAGAGGTTTATCTGCACTCATCCAGCTCCTGTTAAGTTTGATCAGTCTCTCTCTTGATCTCTCTCCGTATGGGGCCAGGTGCTCACAGGGGGTTTCAAGTGACCCACACTTCCAGATAAACACCACACCCCCAAATGCCACCCACAGTGGGTCATGTTCGAATTGGGAACAATTTTAGGGGGGGCGAGAGTGTCTTGGTTCGGTTAACTTCGAAACATGAGTCCCAATTGTCATTTATAGGCAGCCGTGTGCTGTTCAATAAAGAGACGCTGGCAAGTTGGTGATGATGATCATGATGATGATCATGATCAGAGAACCGTCCGTCACTTGCATTAGGAATATTTGCTGCTAATTGGAACAGATGGAGAGGATGTTGCAGAACGAAGAGAGAACAGGATGTAGAGCTCGTTCCGGTGGGTGGCGATGATCAGGATGCGTCTCCAGCGGAACACAGAAAAGTTCCTTTCGGTAACCAATAACAATCGTGTGTCTTCATGGCAGTTTTGTCTTATGGAAACCCTTTTTTCCAGGTAGAGAGTTTTCAGAAGTGGTTTTCCCCTTCCCTTCTTCTGGGACGGTGCCGCTGGCCCAAGGCTACCCAGGCTGGCTCTACTCTCAGGAAGCACAGCGGGGAATCGAACTCCCGACCAAACCTAAGCCATTGAGCTATCCAGCAGATGAGTCAGTGGCTGGACTGCAGTCTTGCAGTCTTAGAAAGTAGAGACGTCAATCCCATCAATGCCGCCTTCTCACAACACGAGAGGAAAAGAGGAGGAGGAGGGAAGAGGAAAAAAAGCCAAACAGGCACCATTTCTTAGACTGAAGGAGTAACTCTTAAGGAGGACTAACTGGGATAGAAAGAGGTCTGAAAGAGCTTGATGGGGCTCATCTCTGAGTAAGGCTTAAGAAATGGCTTGGTTGAAATCTCTACCATTAATTGACAGCTGAGAGGAGATCCCAAGGGATCTGGTCATTCCACAGCTTTAAGACTGCCAATTCTCTCCCTCTCCCAGTGCTTCTGCGCCAACCCTGATGCTCCCTCCAATAGCAAGGTGTCAGGGGTGAAGCCTGGCCTCTTATAACCGTTGTTCCTTCACAGATTGCAGCTCCCATCAAGCCGTCCCCTACCAAATTTCTTCCCGCCCAACTTCTGTTAATTTTTTTTTTTTTGAAGATTTAGCATCGTTGGCAACACAACAAGCATTGAGCGTTCCAACAGCACAAGAACAGGGCTAGCCGCCTTCATGGCAATCCTTTGCTGACGTGGGAATATGAGGATCTGCGCCTGATGTTGTGTGGGTGGTTCCGGACGGAGGCTGCAGTTCCTGTTGGGCCCGGGGACCACGAAGCTGGCGTAGCTCAAGATTTAAAACGTCTCTAACACCAAGGGCTTGTCTCAAAATGCAACAATGAAAGGTTTCGGTGTCTCCCGGTCCGTTCCTATTCTTTGCAAACTGCAGTTGCTAGTAAAAAATTGCCTGATCGGTAGCTTCGGATGCTGGTATCAAGCCACAGCGGGCGGAAAACCCAGCTTGAGAAACTCTGGATACAGCGACAGGTCCCCTGTTATGGAGAATGAGATTTTAAAACAAGAGGGCTCTCCAGAGGCAGCTGGGGTATTTATGACCGTGCTGCCTGGGGATTCTGGGGTTTTGTAGTCAAAAAATTAACATTTCCCATCTCTGCCCAAGTTTGTCGAAAGGTGCAAGCCTTAATTCCCCCCTCCCACATTTTTGAGTGGGGGAACCTCTGGAAGAGATTTGTTTTTAAAACAGCTGTCTGTCTCTGCAAAAAATGCAACTTAAATCCCTTTTCCTGTTGCACGTTCTCTAACGCTTTGCCCTTTGAAGCTCCTTGCGTCTCGTTCTCCCCCCCCCCGCCTTCCTCTCTGAAAACCACCACTCATCCTAACTGGCCCCCACTCTGCCAGGTTTTAATTACTTTCTTTTTTAAAAATTCAAGCAACTTCGTCCCGAGCCTGCCTTAGAGAGGGAAGATAAAAAGATCTAAGCTACAGATACAAAAATGTTTCATTATGTTTCTCTGAACTTTCTTCCCCTTTCTTCCCAACCTTGTGCCATATCGCGTTGTGTGGCTTTTTAAAAAAAAATCCTGCGTTCAAATTCATATACATTTCGGAAGAGTTTATTTCTTCTAATGTATGCATTTACCATACTCATGCATTGTACCTAATTTATGCACATGGATACTAAACATCCAGAATGAGTTCATTAGAAAGCCACAGTTCATAGGGTCATCTTTTCAACCATTGATCTATCTTTTATTTCCTTTAATTACTCCAGAACTCTTGAGGTTTTGGAGTATTGTGGCTGGCTAGCTCAGTGGGTTACGTATTTGGCTCCAGAGATTGCCAGTTCAATTCCCTACTCAGGGATTTGACAGAATCGGCTTGACTGCGCACGATGCTCAATGGTTTGGTTATCTGGTTGGGAGTTCGAATCCTCCTTGTGTCTCCTGGGAGAAAAGCCAGCCTGGGTAGCCTTGGGCAAGCTGTACAATCCCAGGGCGCCTCCTAGAGGAAGGGAAGAGTAAAGCACTTCTGAGTCTTCCTGGAAAGGGTCTCCATGAATCAGAACTGACTTGACAACACACGATTGTTTTGTGATATTGTCGTTCTTAGAACGATTGTTAGACGCTCAGTTTAAAACAAGGGAAACCTAGTCTATGTTGTTTATGCTGGGCTTCTGCAGTCTTGCCAGACGGCTTTAAAAAATGAGCAGATCTCTCCGAGTAAACTTTATGGACCTCAGTTCTCAGGCACCGCCGATAGACAATGCCTCCATTGCGATCGACAGCACGTGCACAAAATTGTGTAGGTTCTTGAGCTTAGTGGAAGACTTCACACTCGTTCTTTTGTGTGTGTGTTTTAAAGAAGAGGAAGGGAAAACAACACTGAAATCCGGATACTTGGTTGTTACGGGCCGACAAAGGAACCTCTGTCCCAAGTTAAGGCTTGACAGCTTGCAGGATCACGCACCACCGGATCGCCTGAGGGTCGTCCCTGGGGAGACAAAGGCGACACGCCGCCTCTCCGACTCTGGGTGAAACCGCCCGGGTTCCTTTGTCGGACGCGGCAAGGATGCAGAAGAAAGCCCAGGCCGGGCTGAGCAAAGGAGATTAAATGTAATTTGCAGGTCAGTTCAGGCCAATTTCCCGAAGGCAAAGGAGTCACGTCAGGCCAGTTTCTCCCCCTTTTCCGATTTTTCACACCTACACCCCCCCACCCCCAGCCTGATGAAGGATTCTGTACAGCCAAGGGCTCCCCTGTTTTCTGCATTGACCATTGACCCCGATACAGGCGTCACCCACTTCCACGGATTCTGGAATTTGCACGGGGTCTCACTCTGCAGAGAGGGTCGACAGAGCCTCGTCCTTCTCTGTTCCCTCCCACCCACCCCAAACCCTCGGACCAGTGTTCCCAGTCCAACCGACTGGTCTCCCAGCAGATTTTCAGCCCCCCAACCAGCAGACTCCCCCTCTTTTGCTTTGAAATCCAGGGAATAACATATGCCTCCCAGAGTGGTCGAGAAAGCTGTTGTAGGAACACCCTGGCGGCTTTTTCTTGCTCTTTGGAACGGTGGTCCTCGCTCTCGTGATCTTTTATCCTTCTTTCCAGCGCTGCTTCTCTCTCGGGACAGAGAAGCCAGAGATAGCGGTTTCTGCTTCTCCCCTCTTGCCTTTTGCTTTATTATTAGTATTATTATCTTTTCAATTACGAGAGAGCCCAAACTCGATCTCGCCCCCCGGGCCTCCAACATCGCGGTGGCATAGCTGACATACCAGCCTTGCCCGTGGATGGTGGGGGCAAAGGTCGCCGCCCGCCTCTGGGGCCGGACAGGACCTGATGGGGAAGAACAGAAGCTTTTCTCAAGAGTCCAGACGGGTGGACTGTGAAGCGGGGTGGGTGGGAGAGAGAAGAGGACCTCAGTAAATACGGTGCCCCCCGCCATCCAGAACCCCGTGAGTTCAACACCGAAGGCGTTGACGTGGCCTGGTTGCCCCCAAACTCGCCTTTAATTCAGCCCCTCGATCAGGGGGTCCGGAGGACCTTGAAGGCTGACGACACAGCGTACTGCGTGGAAAGGATGGTCAGTGTGACGGAAAGGAACCCCGGTAGAGAGAGCGGTTCTCTGCGTGCGTGTGAATGTCAATCCAGTGTCCATGCTTTGTAGTTACATTGGGGGGGCATAAGAGTTATGCACAGATTTTGAATCGCAATGCAGGCACCCCTAAACCCGGCATCCTTAAAGGGAAAAGTCTAATGCAGTTTTTAGTCCAATAAAGGGACTCTTCTGAGCTCCATCCACCTGAAGAATGGATTGCTCAGGGGTTTAGCTCTCCGGCTGTGGAGCCAGAGGGTTAGGAGTTCGAATCCCCCCCACGGGGCCTCCCTGACAAGGAGCTGGACTGGATGACCCCACAGGGTCCCTTCCAGCTCTGCAGTCCTAAAATGATGATTCTGGCCAACTTTTACAGGCAGGAAGTCCAGATTTCTGCACCTAAAACTCTTGGCACTCGAAGGTTGGGATGGAAACCCCCCCTGAAAAAGAGGAAGACGGGACCAGAAGTGTCCAGATGTCCACCGTCCTCTTGAGGTCACCTGCTTCGGCAAGGCTGATTTGCGCACTGTCGTGATCCGAGTCTGTGTGTCGCAAACCACCCGGCTCTCCCGCGGCCTGCACATGTTCCTCGTTAAAATTTCACAGCCCGCCTTGGAAAAGAGACACGTGGGCTGGGCCGCATCCTGCCAGCAGAGCGAGAGCGTGGAGGGTGCTTGTTCTGTACAGGGAGAGGAGGAGGAGGAGGGAAACCGGGCTCACCCCCAAATGGACAGCAGATGTCCGAGATTTCTGCCGTGTGGAAACGCAGGGGAGGGACCGGAGCCATGAAATTCCTCGGGGCTCTTAAGGGCAGGGGTGTGGGTGCCGGAAAGGAAGGACGCGGCTCTCCGCCTGCAGCTGCAGATGGAGGGGGCCAAGCGAGAGGGTCCCCTCCCTCCGGGTGTGGGTGTGTGTACACGCCACAACACCTGCGCTGGGTCTCTGGGAGCATGCCCGCTGGCATGTCGCCCCCCAAAAAGGGGGCTTGGCAACGGGCACCAACGAGCATAAGGGGGCCGAGGCTTGAAAAGGTCGTGGACCCTTCCTTCACTTCCGAAAGGAGGATTGTGGGTTTTTGGACCGTCCTTTAAAGAGAGGAGTGTGATCTCTAAAAGGGGGGATCTGTGGCCACCCTGGGCTTCGCCTGCCCGCTCCTCTTGCTCTACCCATTTGAATGGAATGGCTGGGCTAGGGCTACAGAAACTCTTCCTCTCTCTCTTTTTCATTAGAGGTTGTGTCCATATTTTGTGTCTTTCGGTTGCGATTCCCCGAATTCCCGAGGCTGATCGTATTATTACAAACAATCCCGGGGGGTCACGCAGAATGATTTGGGGTAACTTGAATGGGGAATTAAGACCCATTAGCTTTACAAAAGACCTGCCCCCCATGGAGAGGGACCAACACGTCGGCCTCGGTTTGAGAGCAGCGATAGAGGGACAGACTCAAAGATTGCTTGTCCTCCTTAATTTGTTGTTTTATTTTTTTAATAGCATTCATATCCCACATGAAGCCCCTATAAAATGCCACTTTGGAGTTTATTTTGTTTTATTTGTTCAGGTTTATTTTCTATATTTCCATTTAGGCAGGGCGGCTGTATGACAAAAATGAATCCTGGGCCAGAAGCCATCTGTGTCACTGTGAGAGGATATTGAAAGTTTTGTTGCTTTTTAATACCTCTTGAGGCTCTTTTTTATTTTTATTTTTTTTTTCATTTCAACAACGGGTTTTATTAATCCGTCCGGAAGGTTTGTGACTTCCTGAAATGTCTTGAGGGCTTTAAAAAAAACCAATTTCTCTCCCTCTCTTTTTTTTCTTTCTTTTTTCCCTTTCAGGAGTTTCTCTGTGACCCAAAGTTCAGCGATGAAGAGGATTTGGAAGAAAAACTTGCCGTTTTTAAAGGTAATCTGTCCGTGGGCTTTAGAAAGACCCCCCCCCAAGGGGAGAACTGGGAAGGAGGGACCTAAATGGGCCGTTTGCCTGCTTTAATTAGGTTTCCAAACATGGATCTCGGGGCTAAAATCAGGAATAGAGAGCGCTGGTTCTTCCAAGTCTGTTCTTACCAAGCAACTGTTATCTTCTGCTTGTAAGACCCCCCAGTTATTACCTTTTAAATCCTATTAACTTTTTAAATTCTTTGTTTGCTATTTCCATTTATATGCTGCTTTTCTCCAGCAAGCTCCAGGGAGCGGATTTAAATATCAAAGAGAAATCATAATACTTTGAGAAGGGAGGAGTACAGGGCGTCCTGGAAGATGGGGAACAAAGTTTGCCATGCAGTGGTCACCCTCCCAAAAAACTCGCCTTCTCTCCCCCAAACCCTTGGCCACCTCGTGCGGTTTTTATTCCGGAGCAATGGGAGGTCTTGTCCGGTCGCTCTCGGCCCTGCCACCATGCCAAACGCCTCCTCGCGGGGGCTCAACAATTGGCCAATTGTTCCAACCGCTATGGTTTGGGGGGGGGATGTGTGGAGAGAAAGACTTTGCAGCATTGTGCCGAAGCCATTCGGATGTGCGTGTGAGCGAGGGAGTGAAGGAGCGAGCATGCATGCATACTAGGGCAGGATTGCACCCCATTGAACAGGGGAGGAAAAGGAGATGTGGTTCCTCTTAGAGTAAGTGGACTAAACCCAGCATCATTCGGGGATTTTCAGGAGGGAGAGAGAATGTGGGGGGCTGCAGAAGGTTTTCAAAATGTATTCTCAAGGGGCAGAGAATTTAAGTATTCCTATTCATATGCGCCTTGCACCTTTCCCAGCATGGCAGTCTCTTCTGGGGAATCCTGCCTTCTCGTGAGGTGTCCCAAATAGGACAGACCCGGGTTCAACATTTTTTTTCCCCTCTGGAGAGAATTCAGGCTTGATTTGATCCAGGACCCACTTGTTTGTCTTTCTGCCAGTCCAGGTTGTCCACAAAGCTCTCCTCCAGCGCCAAATCATTTTGTCTGCCAGTATCTAGTGGTGGGAACGATAATTTCTATGACATGTCACGCTTTCTCTGCAACCTTTTCTTGAACCCACGAGCCAGTTCCAACATGTTTATGAGTAAGCTGGCCTTTCTCACCAGGTTACTCGGATACATGTCCAAAACTACTTATAAATTCAAACATAGGCTGCAGAAGAAAATATGACATGTCTCTACGTTGCAAGTCTGTTCTGAGCAACAGACCCTCCGACTCCCAAAATAATTATCCCCCACCAGGAGCGGGATGGCTTGCTTGCAGCTTTGCTCCCTGTTTTCAAAGTCTGTGATCCTCTCTCTCTTTTTTTGTAATACGGGAAGGGCGCCAGGTCTGAAGAAAGGGATCTCAAGTATCTGGGCTTAAAAGGGTGCCACAGTGAAACCAGAAATTTAAGATGAAGATGAAGAAGAAGGTTAGGGGGTGGGGGGGGGAGAAGGGAACCTGGAGGTATTTTGAGAAACAATGCGGAAGAAAGCAAGAAAAACCAGTTAAGGGCATTTTCCAGCTTGCAGGCGGTGGGGGGGGGAGAAACAGAGCGGGGGGGGGGGGGGAGAGGCAGGTCCTGGAGAGCTCAGGGCTTGAAATCTCTGGCTGCAGAATTAGAGACTAGGAGTTTGATTCCCCCACGGGGCCTCTTTCACAAGGGTTGAACTCAATGATCTGCAGAAATCCACGCATCGGCCACGACCGACCGACAGGATGGGCTCGGAGTCCTAAGACATAAGAAACGGGGGAAAATCATAATTTTTGGACTGTCGGATTAACCACAACACTCTTGCTGTTTAGAGTCGGGGAAATATTGGCAGGGAAATTTCAACAGGAACCAGACGGACCTGTTTCTAAAAACACATGCCGATTCCCCCTTTGAGTTACTAACAAATGTTTATTTATTATTACTTACTTATTTAAAATATTTTTAGCCTGCCTTTCTCCTTAAAAGGACCAGAGGCGGCTTACATCATTAAAAGGACAGTACTTGAAAGCTGAAAAACAAGAGGTATAAAAATATTTTAAAAGAATCAAACGATTAGATGTTAGACTGTTCATTGGATGTCTGGATCTAGCCCTTGACTGGACTTGAAGCCGACAGCCGCTGAGTCCATATGAAAGAGTTTGGCATCGCTTAGAGGGATCCCGGGCCTGGCAGAAGCACGGCTATACGGACACACTAGGGAAAAACCCAAATACTGTACAGTAGATGAAACTGGGCGTGCTTGCAAATAAGATTCCATGTATTGATATGTGCTCATGGTATGTCTCAGTTTTAACTTGCGATTGCATCAGTAAACGTATTTGCATCTTTACAGGGGCTTAGGGAACGGCATTTGGGGCCAGCTGGCAGGGTCTCTCTCTCTCTCCGAAGCCGTTCCAACTGGCCCTGCCAAGCGCTGCAACCTTAAAATCCCTCAGAGGCCCGTCCTGAGCTCCCCTTTGGCCAAATTCCTATTTTACACCATCCTCTTGTTCTAACATCATTGCATTGTCAGAGGCTGATTCGTCCCCAGGGAGCCTTTGGTCCCTCTTCTTTTTTCCCCTCCTGGCCCTGCCTCGCAGGGCGGTTGTGAGAGTCAAGGAGGAAACACCCCGGAATCCGAAGAGCCCGTGACGGGTGGGAGGGCTGATTTTGATGACTGTCCTTGTCTGTCCACAGAGAAATACATGGAGTTTGACTTGAATAACCAAGGGGAAATCGGTGAGTAGATTTTTATGGGGTGGTACACCTACTGTTTCCCGTGTGAGGTGGAGCACCAGCTAATGAAGACAGTCACGGCGGTGCAGGGGGGAGTCTTTTTGGGTGCTGGTGAACTCCAACTCCCATTAGCCACAGCCAGCATAACCAGCATTCAGGCATGATGGGGAATCAGTTAAGGAGTGAGGAACTCTCTCCCGCCTCCTGTTATTTTCTTTTAAGTGCGGGAGAAATATCTCACATGCATCTCAAGGTCTAAATATCCGTGGAATCCTAGGATGATGGAGTTGGAAGGGAGCCTCGAAGGCCATCTAGTCCAGCCCCCTGCTCAAGGCAGGAACCCAAATCCAAGCAGATCGGACAGATCCAGCGGTCCAGTTTTCTCTTGAAGGCCTCCAGTGTTGGAGAGCTTTTTGATACTAAACCAGAAAGAAAGAAAATCGCCTCCTATGCCATATTAACTCTCCGGTCTCATTGTTTGTATGTAGATCTGATGTCAGTCAAAAGGATGATGGAGAAACTGGGAGCCCCTAAGACCCACCTTGAGCTAAAGAAAATGATCTCAGAAGTGACCGGTGGAGTCAGCGACACCATCTCGTACCAAGATTTTGTCAACGTGATGCTTGGCAAACGATCCGCAGTCCTCAAGTTGTGAGTATTGGCGGAGCCTCCATGTTTGGGTGCAGTCTATCTATGGATGTTTATTTAATACTCTTATGAATCGCCCTTTTACTTAGCTTCGCCGGCACTTGGGGGCAATGCAGAAATGAAACCAAACAATAGGAAGGGTCTCCGAGGCGAGTAAGACATTCTCCCTCCACCTTTTTGAGTTTCCATGCCAAGAAAAGATTTGAACCCAGGTCTCTTGAATTTTCATTATACTACAGTTTCTGTCTTCTTCGCATGTGTACCTGGGACAGTCTTTGAGTCCCGTTTGGAGTGGGAAATTCTGGCTTAAATACCCGTGACAAAGACTGCCCTCTAGTGCTTTATCTGAGACACAAACATAAGCAAGGAAAAAAATCCAGGTCACTTCATCATCATCATCATGATGTGTGGTCAAGCCAGTTTTCATTCATGGAGACCCTTTTCAGGGTTTTCCGGGTAGAGAATCCTCAGAAGTGGTTTCCCTTTCCTCTTCTTCTGGGCGGTTTGCAATTTTTAATGATGCAGGCTACACCTGGTCAGAGATCATCCTTCTGTGTTGATGGACCCAGTCCTCCGTCTTCCTGGCGGATTCCACCTTCTCTGGAAAAAGACCGTCCTGCTGGCAAAGGTGGAAGGCAGCAGGAGAAGAGGAAGACCCAATAGGGGATGGGTTGCAAGAGCTGGGCCAGGCTGTTGAAGATTGCTCGTCCATAGGGTCACCCTAAATTGGGGGTAACCCGGTGGCCCATAATAACGACAGCATGACTCTCCAGAATAAGAATGTGGATCCAAAGTCTACAGGCATTGAGAAGAGCTATTTTAGGTTCATCTCTCTTTGTCCGTTCTCCTTTTCTTTCAGGGTCATGATGTTTGAAGGAAAAGCCAACGAAAGCACCCCGAGGCGTTCGGGTCCACCTCCGGAGAGAGACATCTCCAGCCTTCCTTGAAGGGAAAGACGCTTTCCTCAAAGCCAAACCCCCTCCCTTTGACCTGACCCCCCCCTCATCCTGGGCCCTATGTGTCGTAGGGCCTTCCTGCTAGGCTGCCTTGATACCTGATGGTCTTAGAAAGCAATAAACTAACCCATCTTAGCAAAAGGAATAACAAGGGAAATGTCTAGGGACATTCGCCAGAAGAAGCGTCTCTAGCTATCGTCGTCGTTTTATTTTTTTTAACCGTTGTCTGCAATAGCTTGCCGTGTTTCTCTTCTCGGTAGTGAAAAACGAAACCGTGGAGCCAAAAGGAAAACAAGGGTTTCCTAATTTTAAAAAACAATCTGGATTATTTTCTGGAGCAAACTAGGGTAACTTGGATGTTTCCTCTGCAGCAGAGTGTCACCCAGGCAGGCAAAACTACAATCCAAAATGCTCAAGTGCCTTCTTAGAGTTTTAAGCTACTTTTCCCAGACTTCTGGCAGTGTGGTTGCCCGCTCCCTTTTCAACAGCCTGCCTCTTGGCGGTATCTTTCACTTGTTTGACCCCCTTTGAGCAGAGTTTATTTAAGCAAATTGAGTATACTCATCCCGCTGCGCTCCTCTGAGCACACAGAGTCGAAAATCAGAGACTATTTGGCATTCTTAAAGAGAAACGCCGCCAGGTAAATCTAGATTTTAGGCTTCGTAGTCGTACACCTTCCGCTCTGCCGCCTGGAGAATCCGCATTAATCTTATTCCAAAATGCCTTCATGGCAACCGTCTGTGTTTGGGGTGTTCCTGTTCCTTGTACAGAGTGGGACCCTAGATATCAGCCTCAAAAATCTCATTTCTAATGGCACCATTAGTCCATCATTCCTATCTGTTGTACTGAACTCTCTCTGGGTTTTACTCCCCGGGGAGCAAAAGAGGGAATATTGGCTATGAGATCCCCCTTCAGCACTCGTCATTTGAAGACGGACAGGTACCGATGCCCCTGAGGATGATGAGGGCTGGGGAAAGTATCCAAACTCTGAATTATTTCATTTCATTTGCGGGGAGCAACCCCCTCTGTTCCTCAAGTGGAAGAGTCCCAGACTTCTATCGAAATGTCACACATTCTTCGGTTTGAGCAGATATTCTGTGACCTGCCGATAAAGCCCAGAACCCTCATTTCCATCCCTCCACATTTCCATCCCGCTCTCATTTTCACCGGTTGAAAGGAGAACAGGAGCCATCCGGGTGCCCCAAAATGCTGGGAACGGATAAAGAGGTTTTGCTAGAAAGGGCCTGGACAATCTATCGGATTGACCATCGGATGGGGACCCATCCTGGTTGTGTTGGTCTTGTCACGAAGACACCTCCCTTTAGCTCCCTTCTCTTCTGAAAATCAGCTTCACGATAAAGGGCGCAGTAGAAGGATTCGTCCGGGGGGCCCATTCTGGCCACATCACGGAAGCCCTGCAGGTATTTTGTGGACGCGATGGGGTCCAGCCAGCTAAACGTTATTCTGCGCTTTTGCTGTGTCAGCGCTCGTTGTTTATTTTATACCCAGTCAATCTCTTGTTTGCCCCAGAAACCATACTGCTCGGCACCAAGCTTAGCTTCAAATAGAGTGGATAAGTTATTTTATCGATCTTCATGCTTCAGCACATGCTTAAGGGGGAAACCTGGATCTTTCAACGGAGTGTGTCTTTCTGTGGATGTTTAATTTATTTCTCTGTTGACCTGAGTGAGAATTAGAAGCCTGAATTTTATAATCCAAGCTTCTTTCCCTGTCTGCTCCAGCCCAGCAACCAGTTTCTCTGAGCCTTCTGGAAATAAGATTATTCTTTGCTGCCTCTTGGACATTGGAGGGATCATGATTGCTTGTTACTCCCATCACTCGCCTTTGCTGCTGCTTTTCCGGTTCTTTCTCCTGTTCTCCTCTTTCCTCTCCCATCTTCTTTTGGTTTGTTTCTGTGCTTGTAAATCAAAGATTTTAAATAAAATTTAGCAAATCGAGACTCTGTGGTTAACTGTTGTGCTTCTAGGGACACAGATGGACAAAATCCCGCTGTTACCACCTTTCTTTCTACAGAATGATCACCAAATATGAAGGTAGTGTGACAAGTATAAAGAGAAATTTTAAAAAAAGAATTAGAACTGTACACTCATTTCTCCTTTCTTGTACTGTAATTTGGTTCCACCAATAAACTCAGGAGCCCAAAAAAGAAGCTTGCCTTGTCAAGGAGGCATGGGGTGGTGGTGGTTTCGAAGTCCTAACCTCCTAAACTCAGCCAGCCAGCCAGCTAAATCACTGAACCTTAATTTGGATGTTTCACATCCTCATCACTGCATTGCTAGAAGGGATCTCATAGATCATCAAGTCCAACCTCTTTCAAGGAGGGGGAGTGGGGTTTCGAACTCAGGACTGTACCACAGAACCTTCATTTTAAGACTTCTCTCGCATTGAATAAAGCGGGACACGCAGAGGACGTAAAATACACAAATCTGTATTCAAACCAGCCACAGTGCGCGATCTTTACCGTCTTCCACCTGGCAAGTCTCTGGTGCAAAAAAAGAATGGGCAAAGAACCCGGAAGGAGGCTGCTGGATGAGTCTATTTCATAAGTCTATGGTCTGCGGCGTTCCGTCTCCCTGGGATCTCGCCATAGAAATGGGAAGCCGGGCCTAGAGCTACCGGAAGCGCTTGGGCTTGTGTCTCTTTATTATTTCCCCCTCCCTCTGGCATTTGTCTCGCTCGCCCACCGCGCTGAGGGAACAGATAAACGCCTCAGCCAAGGCGCCAAAAGCTTAAAAGGCGGCGGGGGGAGGAGAAGGGGATACTTGCGCAGTTGCCTTTCCTACGTCATTTCCATAGAGGTTTAGCGGGGGATTGGCTAGAGCGTCGCCGGAAACAGAAGTGCCCGTCCCTCTTTGTGTTCCCTCCGACTTCCTGGGGGAAGAAAAAAAGCAACGGGACGTTGTGTGTGTGTTCGTGTGTGAGAGAAAATTCTGGTTGTGCGGAGCGAACTGTGTCGGGGCCGGGGGCGCGCCGGGCCGGTGTGTCCCCCCCCTCCCTCCGCCCTCAGTCCGTCATGGGGGACGACATGGACGTCATCCCCGAGCGGGAGATGAAGGTGAGGAGGAAGGCCCGGCCTGGGGCATGGAGGCGGTGCCCTGAGGGAACGCGCGTTCCTTTAACGTTACTCCCCAGTTCCCTTTGGTCCTCCCGTTCCATTCCCTCGGGGAAGAATAGCAACCTCCCGAGCGGGAGGCCTTCGAAGGCGCGGCCCTCGCTTAAGAAACGGTCCCTTTTTACCTCAGACTCCTTTTCCCGCCTTTTTAAAAAAAAATTACCTCAGGGTTCCGGGCCCGGTTTAGCCAAGAGGGAAGGAGAGGCACGTCCGTCACGGAGTCGGTTGTTTAAAAGGGTTGTATATGTGTTTACCCCGCCTTTTCCCCTCAGAAAGGACCCGAGGCGGCTTAATTCCTTGGGAGGAGACCCTTGAAACGCTAAACAAACAAAAAACAAGGATGCCGATGTATAAGAAAGGAATCCCGCCCAGATAGCTGGGTTTCTGAGGGAAAACCTTGTCCGAGGAGAAAGGTCTTTTAGCTGCTTGCAGAAGGAGAGCAAAAAGACGGTGCCCAGCCCGGCCTCCAGTGGGAGGGAGTTCCACGGCCTTTGGGAGGGAAGGCCCTCCTCTCCCAGGTCCCCACCAACCCCCCCTGAGAGGATGATGGGAAGGTGAGGAAGGCCTCCCCTCACTTGTCACTGAAGGAACTAATGAACCTAGCCCATTAAGATGCGATGTAACCGGTAAATACGTTCTGTTTGTATTCTGGTATGAAAATTTTGTAAGTAAAAGAGGTTTTAAAATTCTTTCTCAAGACCGGAGCCTCGGACTGAATATATATATTGAGATTCTGTTGTGCCGTTGAATGTGTTCTTGTTTGTAATCCGATATGAAGATTTTGTAAGTAAAAGAGACACTGTTTTATTCTTCCTCACTATCAGAGACTCAGATTTTTTGAGATTATATCAATGAGGTAAAATATAATTAATTTACAATGAGGGGTAGTCTGTTTGAAGGAGACTTCTTAATAATCTGCTCTGTAGGTCTCTGGACATTTTCTTCTGCTGTGTAGCTGGATTAAAAAAAAAAATTACCAGCAATTTTATGACATATTCTGCCCTATTTCAGGCGTATGGTAATGACGCTACCTGTTTGCTCGTGTGTGTTTGTTGTTGTTTTTTGTATATTTAGAAGTAAACAAGCTCCAGAACATCTGGACAGCCTAACGTTTAAAAATAATTTTAAAATATGACCGTCCACAGGATTTTCAGTTCCGAGCCCTGAAGAAAGTACGGATCTTTGAGACCCCTGAAGAACTGCCCAAAGAGCGCTCCAGCCTTCTTGCAGTGTCCAACAAATATGGATTAGTATTTGCAGGTTGCACAGCCGGGCTGAAGATCTTTCAGACCAAAAACCTTCTGATGCAGATCCAAGCTGGTGATTCGCCGAATAAAATTGGTAAATGGCGTGTGGTTTTTTTTACACTTGGGCAAGGCGGCACGTGCAAAGTAGTTCTAATGCCTGGAAGCGTTATATAAATTAGCAGAATAATTAAATAATTATTCTGCTAATTTAAGCCTCTAGATTGGGGTGCGCTCCCCAAGACCTGCCAAAGATAGTATTTCACTGACCATCTCTTGTGTGAACTACCACATACAAAATATACAGCTACCCAGCCACTGTTCTAGCTTCGTAGTAACTACAGTGGTGCCTCGCTTAACGACAATAATCCGTTCCAGGTAAATGCCGTTAAGTGAAAACATCGTAAAGCAAAATTAAAAACCCCACTGAAACACATTGAAACCCGTTCAGTGATCTGTATCTGAGGACTTGTAGTGCTCTCCACAGTCCTAAATCTCTCTCTCTCTCTCTTTTAACTCTTTTTAAAAAACTGAGTGTGTTGTGTTCTCTTGACAGTTGCTTGTGTTTTTCCCTGACACTTGTCTCTGTTTATTTTTAAAGTTGAGGACGTGCAGAGCCTTTTTGTTCCCACAAAGTTCCGTGTGCACCATCTGGCGCTCAGCTGCGATAACCTCACACTCTCCGTCTGCATGGCCTCCAGCGAAGTCGGCTCCTTCATTGCTTTTTACGATGTCCGCACCTTTGTGAATCAGGTGAGTGGCCTGGTTTCGAAACATCTTGACCCAGCCATCCCCAGAATTTTCACATCAACCATAGAGGAGCAGAGGGAGGAATCTTGTAAAAGTCAGAAGTATTCTAGAGTCTTTTAAGAAAGTTAGTAAGGTGCTAAAATTCTACTTGTGGTGAGAGTTGACAACATACACAAAACACATGTACAAGATGGTTCTTGGGATAGATATTCTGAATCTTTGATCAACCACAGTTTAGCATTGAACACTAAACTATAGTTGATCTTAACTATGGTTTGTTGCGACAAACAATGTTCACAGCCATGATTGCGAAAGCTATGGTTTATTTCTCAAAAGGACTTGAAGCTGAAAGAATCACGCCTTCAATTGAGAGGCAAGAGAAGGTAGTACTGAGCTGGGAAGAGGTTGGAGGCCAGGCTCATGCGGCGGCCTGTGTTAATGTGTAACTACAGGCCAGAAGCTGCTCTTTCATGGCCATGTGGATTTCTTCCTGACAGGCAAAACAGCAAAAGCGTCCATTTGCCTATCAGAAGATGGCTGTGGCGCTGATCAACGACCTGAAATGGAACCCCATGAACGCCTCTCTCTTGGCCGTCTCTCTGTCTGACGGAAGCGTCTCAGTCCTGCAGGTGACGGACGGGGTGAAGGTGTATGCCACTCTCCCTGCCTCGGTGGCTGTTACATCAGGTAGGTTGCCTGGCTTTGAGGCGAGTGTAGAAAGCCAGCCAGTTCATGTGCTGAATAGTTCTCTGTAATTTTTTTAACCTATTGAAAAAGCTTCCTCATGCCATCTTGTGGCCACATTTTTAAAAAAGAGAGAGAGTAGCTGGAGGAGCCTGGAATGCTCTAGGGGCCTGACACATGGCAGAATTACCTCTCATGTTCCTTGGGAAGTCAGAAGGAGACCTTCTGGGCAATTAAAATATAAATGAGGAACTGGCGGTTTCGATTTGGGCCCTTTGCCAGTTGGGGGGAGTCTAGAAATCTGTGACGCCTTGACCCGATCCTCCCTGCCATGCATTCACCCATGACAATCCAAAGTTCTTCCTTGCTCTCTGCAAAATTTGAGGTCAGTTTTGGACTTCGCTATTTGGACATGAATTCTGGGTCGTCTTCCACACTGTCCTGATTAGCTTGTTGATGTTCCTTTTTCTGCTGCCGTTGCTAATGAAGGCCTCTCTCTTTTTTTCCCCTTCCCCCCCCCCCCCAGTGTGCTGGAGTCCCAAAGGAAAGCAATTGGCGGTGGGCAAACAAGATGGCACTGTAGTCCAGTACCTACCAGTAAGGCTTTGAATCCCTGCTCCTCTTTCGTTCTTGTCGTTTCTTTTTCTCTCTCTCCTGGTTTCCCCCCCACCTTCCCCTCTGCTACCCACCTCTGAGTCCATGATTCAGGAATTCATCGTGAAGCCTGTAGGTAACAAAAATGCACGCAGAAACTCACTGACCGGTGTGGAAAACTTATCCACGCACTGCGTAAGCAAAGGTTAATTAGCGGCTAGACTTTCAGACAAGGACCAAGGAGATCTGCCTTCTTGTTCTCTCAGCCGCTTCTTTCTGGGTAGCGGCGAAAGTGGACAGTATGGATTTTGTTCAAAGGTTTTAAACATTTTTGAAGCCCTTGTGAGGGAACCCAAGAGTGTCAGCCCTGAATTCCAGGGTTTCTTCTCTGAAATGAAGCCTACAATTGTAGATTGGCCTTTGCTGATGCCGATGGAGGAGAAGGAATTGTAAAGTGTTTTTAAATAAAAAGGTTTTAAATTTAATGATTCATGAATAATGTATAAAAAAAATTTAAAACGTGTATTTTTCATTTGATATGAATGCACCTATTATCCTCAGTTGTGTCCTATTTAGCCTATTAAGTCCCTGGGTAGTACTGGTGAGGCTATAGTCATTCTGCTTCTTTGTGTATGGAATGAGCAAAATAACTTGCCTTGTGTCTAGAGACGGGATTGGTGGTTTGTCCTGGCTCGTTTTTCAGCCAAAGATGGATTTGGCGCTTCCCAGCTCCGCCTCCTTTGGGGGGCACCCACTCAGAGGCAGCACCTGGAGGAAGTGGGGCAGGGAAGCCTCTGAGCGGGCACCTGGCGGAGGGAGCAGGGCTTGGGAGCACCAAACACCTGTTCGGCCAAAATACAAACCAGCACGAATGAAATTGTGAACCACCCAGAGAGGGCTTTTAAGTGCAATGGAGTAGGAAATAAGCAGCGCACATTGCTTTCTTGTTCCCGTAATCTTAAGCACCCTCTTCGTTCTGTGTTTCAGAACCTACAGGAAAAGAAGACTATTCCGTGCCCTCCCTTCTATGATTCGGACAATCCTGTCAAAGGTATCGCATTCCCTTTTGTTGGGGTGGGGGGCTTTGTTGGGCTGGTAAAATAACTTGTGAAAATTGGGCTCCTTTGCTTCCACTTCTCATTTCTAGTCTTGGACGTCTTGTGGATTGGCACCTACGTCTTCATGATCGTGTATGCGGCGGCCGACGGCACTTTGGAGACCGCCCCCGAAGTGGTGGTGGCTCTCCTTCCGGTACGTAAATGGCGCGTGGCCAGGGAAAGGCCCCGTCCGCTGTGCGTGTCTGTTGTACTGTGGGTGGCTTCCAGTTGTTTGCTGGCTCGTTGTTACCCTTCCCGAGTTTCTTCCAGCTCGCTGAAGGGCCACCTGACAAAGTGGAATCCCAGCGGAGAGGGGTCTGGTCGTCCAGTCTTGTCGGAGAGTGAAAGCACAAGGCTTTCTCCTAAGGCTGGCTTCACTCTTCGGACATTGTAAGGGGTTTCGGTTTTTTAGCAACCGACGCGCCTTGTCCCTTGGCGACCTACGAGGGCCCTTGTTTGTCTCCCTATGTTGCCTCTGACGTGTATGTGTGTGTGTGTGTGTGTGTGTGTGTGTGGGAAGCCTCTTCACAGGCCCTTTCCCGTCCCGTCCTGCTTTTCAGAAAAAGGAAGAGAAGAGGCCCGAGATGTTCGTTAATTTTATGGAGCCCTGCTACGGCAGCTGCACAGAGCGGCAGCACCACTACTTCCTGAACTATGTCGAAGATTGGTAAGTGGTCTTGAGTAGCAATAAAACCCCATTGGCTTTCCAGGGCTGTCCAAATCATTTTCGTATTTGCACAAGGGAAGTCAGTGCGATGGTGACCGTGCAGGGCACAATGTTCAGGAAACGTTTACAGCGAGATTGTCATGTTTTGGTTATTAGTTCATTGTTTGTTCTTCACGCTGTTTCAGCAGTTGGGCATGTGTGTGTGTTTCTCTTGTTTCTTAGGGACCTGATCCTGGCCGCCTCGGCTGCTTCCGCAGAAGTCAGCATCCTTGCAAGACAAGGAGATCAGGTAGCCTTTGGCGGATCTGTTTTGTAATCTCTGACCAAACGACTTTGCTGCCGCTGAGACACCGAAGGTGACCAAAGAACAGGAACCAATTAAAAATGATCCTCTTTCAGAACAACTGGGAGCTGTGGGTGCTGGAAGACTCAAGCCGGGCAGAGCTGCCCGTCACAGAGAAGAGCGACGACACTTTGCCGGTCGGCCTGGCCGTCGATTACACGAACAACATGCCCATAACTATCAGTAAGTATGTCACACACTTGGTGGGCAGACATGGAAGAGGAGGTCTTCTCTGTGGCTCCTCCCGGACTCTGGAACTCCCTGCCACAAGAGGTCAAGCTGCCCCCCCGGCTCTTCTTTGTCCTGGGATGCTGTATTTGACCGTGGCTTTAGTTTTGTACTGTTCATTTGGTTTACCACATAATTGTTTTTAAGTACAGCGCATCCCCTTTACCTGTGGGATCAGTATCTGCTGATTCACTTATCCAGGGTCTGAAAATGTTAAGAGGTATTAAAAGAAAAAATCCTAGAAATATCTATTTCTGAAGATGAAGTGACCAGAACTGGCCACTAGAGGGAGTCAGAGACCCTGCTGTGTATAGGTTTCATTGTTAAAATAGTGTTTGCTATAATCTGTGTGGGAGAGTGGGGGGCTTCGGAACCAACCCCCCCCACACACACACACACTGATATGGGGGTCCTAATGTAACTAGATCACCTGGTGAATTTCGCAGCTCAGTGGAGACTAGAACTCACATCTCCCAAATCCCAGGCTAGCTTCCTGGTCCTTTCCCAGTTTTGTATTTTAAGGGTGACTTAATAAAGAAATAAAATCTTTCTGCCTTTCTGTGATTTTTCTCACAGGTGAGGAGAAGACTCTGGATCCCGCTCCGGTCCTGCTCCTGTTGTCGACGGATGGCGTCCTGTGCCCCTTTTTCATGGTCAATCAAAACCCTGGTGTTCGGTCTCTCCTTACGCCACCCGAACCTCTGTCTGCAGAAGGGGACAGAGGGGCGAAGTCAGCGGGTAAGTGCTGGTTCGTCCTAATAACAAAAGAGCTGCTTATTCATGTGAAGGCTAGGGTACAGACAGCAGCGGAAAGAAACTTTTGCGATGCTGGTAATAACCTGAAAGGTCTTCGTCCTTGGAGCGCAGGAGACGACAAGAACTATTTGTGGATTATAAAACCCATCTGTTGGACCTTGCCTGCGATGGCCGCCACCTTTCCTGTCCCTGCCCTTACACTTCCCGTTGGTTAGAGAATCCCTCCATCTCACACAGGCGCCTTCCTCCTTCCCCAGTGCCAGCCGGCTCGCTTCCAGGCAGGCTGTTCGATTCAGGCCGACACGCTCGCTTCCATAATCGATGGAGGTGGCGCGAGGTCTTCCGGCAGCTCTTCCCAGCTCAATTAAAAGCAACTTGACTTAGGAAATTGCGGTATCGATTGAGCCTCGGCCTTTGGGCAGGCGGGGTCATGTAGGTCGGGCTGGCTTACCAGGCAGAGGGCCTCTCTCCTGTGTTTTAAGCCAATGTTTTCTGTTTCTACGTTGCCCTGTCTGTCGTAGCTCTGATGTGTGTGTGTGTGTGTGTGTCTATGCGTGTGTGCCTATAAACACATTTTTATATATACGTAAATACTCGCGTGTACAGATTTCTCCCTCAAGTCAGCTGAATTCTGCCCTTGGCAGGCTCTCAAGGTTACCAAAAAGCGCTCCATTTGCCATAACTTTAATCTGTGGGTATTGTTGTTCCTTTTATTTGTTATCTTTCTGTCCTACCTTTCATTTGTTGAACGTGAGGCAGCGTGTACATGACTCTCTTGCTGCCGCTTTCTGAACTTGGAAATAACACGGTCAATATGCCATGTTAAAATAATTAGAATTGGCACTTTGTGTTAATGCAACAAGCTGCACAATGAGTAATACAATGGCGCCTCACTGCGTTCCCATTGCATCTTCATCCCAGCTTCTCCCACCCTTAAGCCACCTTGCTTTGACGCGACGTTCACAATCACCTCGGCACATGCCGCTTTTCCAGCTACAAAGCATCTTAAGGGTCATCAAGTAATCTCCGGTTGCTTTCTTTTGATCCTCTCACCCCAGGAAGTACGCCTCCCGCTTCAGCCTCTCCTGCTACTCCTTCAAAAGTGGAAACGGCCCCGCCAGCTGCTGCTCCTCCGGCTGCAGCTTCAGCGTCAGGCACTGGAGCAACTGCCTTCTCCTTTTCGTCCAACGATTTGAAAGCGACCGGGTCTGCTGGGGATTCCTCTCAGCCCTATCCGTTCCCACCAGACACTTCCAAGCCGCCTCCGCCGGCTTCCCATCTAAGCGGAGCAGCCGTCTTCTCCTCGTCGGCTGCCTCCAAAGTGCCCCAAACGCCGGCACCCTCGGCCGGTCCCATGCCAGGCTCTGCCGCCTCATTCTCGTTCGGCTCTGGGGTTTTCAAAACCAGCGCAGAAAGCCCAGCGGGTCCTCCGGCCTCTGCCGCTCCTGTTGGGCCAAAACAAAGTTTTACCCCTTCGGCTTCCTCCGTCAAGGTTAACCTCAGCGAAAAGTAAGTCCTCCGTTTGAGCAGCCTTGCCCAAGTGATGGGTTGCCGTTTTGAAGAAGTGGCTGGGTCGTAGTGTCATCGGGTTTTGTCGGGTTGGAATTGGGCCCCTAGAATCCACAGCTCAGTGATCTCAGATGAAAAAGATCCCGGTCTTTTCCCCTGTCAAGCAGATCTTAGCATCAGGACGTTCTCTCTAATGTTTAGTCAGAATCTCTTAGTTAAAAACCATTAGTTTGTGACCCAGTTGGCAAAAAGCAAGCTTGCATTGTTCTATCACAGAAGGTCGTTCGCTCACCTTTTCTCCTGCAGAGTACCGATAGTTACCTGCCTGACCGCCCTCCTCCTGAGGTGCTCAGATTCTGTACCACCTGATTTAATTGGAGGAGGTGCACAAGGTCAAGCCTGGCTGGGACTTGGAGGGGAGTCTGTCAGGGGTGTGCAGCTCTGTGTTTTTGGACTACGGCTCCGAAAATTCCCGAGGCGCCCCAAAAACACAAACTTGCTCTCCTCTTTTTGGCAGTGGCTGCTGCATATTCTGCCACAACACTCAGACCCAGCTGTGAGGGCGACCCCACGCGGAGCGTCCTGCGGGTTTTTTTGCTCTGCCGGGGAGATGCAGCCGCTCCCCTACTGGCCAGAGCACTCTCCTAGTGGAGGCCGTTTGCTCTGTGGTTCAATGGGCAAGGCCTAGATCCTTGCCTCTTGACAATCTAGCCAATTGCTCACGTGTTGCCGGAGCCTCGAACGAGATGGTCTGAGATGGGTGACCGCGGGGGGCGGGCAGTCCTCCCTGAGAGCAGGTGGAAGCCTCCTTATCCCTACCAGGTGAAACATGCCTTAGTCTTTGCTTCTTGCCCTTCCTCTCTGAGGTTCACAGCTCTGGAATCGTCTGCTCCCGTCACCACCGCCATCACCGCTGGCCAAAGCGCCGCCATGTTCTCCTTCTCTCCGGCTGCAAAGCCGGCCTCTACAGGACCTCAGATCCAGACTGTTCTGCTCTCCTCTCCAGCTGCACCGATAAAGACTTCCACTCCAGTATCTTCTGCTAGTAGGTTCCTTCTTTTTTGCTTGCCTTTTGTAAAAAAAAAAAAAAAAAGCATTAAATGTGTCGGTTCCTTTTTAAAAAAAAGCTGTTGCTGAAGACTAGAAGCTTTTAGGGAGATGAAAATTCAGTCTGCAACTTTCACTGACGAGTTATTTCTTCAGGGCCAGACAGATATGATTGCTGCCGTGCTATGAGCCCGTCAGCCCAGGGCATTCACGTGTACCTTCAGAACTCTTCAGAGGGTCTGCCTTCTCTCTGACAGAATATTGCTCTGGGCTTTCAGCGTCCATACCGCAGTGCCCGTCTTGTGTTGGTGCAACAGAACAAGGAATTGCCTCAAGGGCTTAGCCTCTGACCTTATGTTTCAGCTTCCAAAATCCTGATCTTTTTGCTTTTATGTTTTGGAATCCAGCGGTCCGTTCCTCTCAGAACGTTCCCTCGGCTTTCGTGCTCCAAAAAACATCCAAGGTTTCTCCAGCTGTGTCCAAATCAGGTTCTTCCCAGGTAAGGGGCAAACTGGATTTGTTGTTGCTGTTGTAGTCTTAGGTGAATGCGAAAAGATGTTACGAGTTACTCTCGCCTTAATGTTAACCATTAACATTGAGAATGTTTTCTGCCTTTAATCTTTGCTGGCCCAAAACATTCAATCCTAAAAAATTCTGCATCGGGCAGGGTTTTTCCCCTTCTTCCCCTTTTTTGAAACTTTGTTCTTCCCAGGCCCGTCAACCACCTCTGAGTGCTGGGACAGAGAAGCCGCTTCATCAGTGGACAGATTCAGATCCTGTCATTGCAGGGATCAGAGAGGAGGTGAGAGAGACACTTTGGTCATCTTTTGAAGCGTCTTCTGGCCAGTGGTTAGAAATTTCAAAACTGGAATCAAGTGCAGTAGTCAGCAAGGAGTTTGCCAAGTAAAAACAGCTCATGCAGTGCAAGGAACCAAGAGTAAATTCAAGTCTTTAGTTTAGAGGAAGCCGCCCAGAGCTGGCAATGGAGGTCAGCGTGGTCCGATACTGACCAAGGCTGCTCCTTAAGGATGGGTGAGGAAGAAGCCACGACGGTGCCTCTGCCCAGTAAGAATTTTTTGCATCAGTTACGTTCAGCTTGTTCAGCCGTTCCTGGTACCAGAGACGCAGCAGAATCTTCTTCCGGCAGAGGAGCCTGCCTGTTGTGCCGCTCCGTGAGAGTCGGCGCGGCACTCTGAGAGCGCCTCGTTCAGGGGAGAAAGGACACGTGGAATAATGGAGGGAATCAGACTCGTCCTGGTGGGGTTAATTCTTATTTTTTTCCACAATCCCAACTTGGCTTGGGTGTGTGAATGGCATTTAACCTCCCCTTTGAATTCAGGGATGAAAAAAAGAATGTGCCTCTCTTGATTAGAATCAGTTGGGTAGGAAATTGGACCTCGTTTCAACAGTATCGGGTTCATTTCGAACGCTGTGGGCAAGCGATGAAGCACAGGCCTGTTTTTCCCCCCCCTTTCCGCTGGTTGCCTTAAAATATTCCTAGGGAGACAGGCCCCCCCTTGCTTCTCAAGTTGCATCTGAAAAGCTAAACAAGCCGGGCTTGCCTCCACAGATCGCACACTTCCAGAAGGAGATGGAAGAGTTGAAAGGGAGGACGTCGAAGGCCTCTTTCCAGGTGGGCACAGAGGAGGAGAAGAAGATGCTGAGGACGGAGTCCAACGACCTTCACACCTTCCTCTTGGAGATCAAGGAGACCACTGAGGTGAGAGGCTTCTGGGGCGGAGGAGCAGGGAAGGCAGAACGGTGAAGTGCATTCAGTTCCTCCCTGAGGGGTCTGAACTGCCGTCAGTGGTTTGTGTTTCATTATGTCGAGAGGATGCCATGCGAGTGGAGTTCGGGGAAAGTCTGTGGCAGGAAAAAAAAATATCATTCTCTAAGCCCTGCATAGTGGGGTGAGGAACATTTTGATGTATTTTGTCATAGATTTTCAAACTCTCCTTCCCATTGATTTGGGTCATGGTTTTCCTCGTTTCTTACATGTGCACTACTGTGAAGGTTCTGATGTCAGCAGGGTGGTGTTCCCCCCCCCCCGAAAAATCCCATCCTGATACGCCACTGGAGTGAATGCCAGCTTAGTCTCTACATTCTTGATCCACAGCAGTCCGCTGTTTCTGTGGAAAGCCACATTATTTGCTTTGACAGAGAAATTCACCGTCGTTTGGTGGACTTTCCTCACTTTTAAAAAAAAAATCTCTTGCTTGTAGTCACTTCATGGAGACATCAGCCTCCTGAAGACAAGCCTGCTGGAGGGCTATGCCGGGGTGGAAGACGCAAGAGAGAAGAATGAGCGGGCTCACAACTCCGAGTATTTACACCTCCTCTATAAGAAGCCCTTGGACCCCAAGAGCGAAGCCCAGCTTCAGGTATTTCTTTTATCTGAGGCTCTTTGATTAATACAGCTCACGGGTATTAAGGGTATGTGTGGCCTGCGGGGTTTTGTTGGACTGGAAAACCTTGAGTTGTGGAAGGCAGAGTTCTTTTTAGGAAATGTCACTTTAAAAACTTAAGTCCATTTTCCTTAAACCGGCGCTGGAGATGGCTTTATTGTCACCCAGCCGCTGTGCTGTTGCTGTTCCAACACAATGACTCATAAGGAATGGAGCGGTTGCAGTTAATTTCATGGATGGCAAAGCTTAAAGCCAGATGGGCTCGTAAAGACTGCCTCGCAGGCGGAAGTGCCTGCCGGTGTGGAAAACGGGCTTTGGAATGAGATGGAGAGCAGGATGCCCTGTGGGGTGGATGGAGGGGGGGGGTCAGAATTAAACAAGTTATTCCTCCCCTCTTGCGCCAGAGATCGAACGGAGCCCTGGTGCTCTGATATAATTGACTCAGCTTGGATGCATACGGATAATATGGGATGCGTCCTCTGTGCAGAAGCCGTAATTAAAACAGCAGCGAGAGGGCTAAAAATAGGTCTCTTAATTCCCCCCCCCCCCCGCTTTCTAAGTACTTGCTTTTTTGTGAGGGGTCTTGCAACCCCACCCACCCATCCCTGTTTTGGAGAAATTGCTTTATGGTTTTAGGGCCAACCTAGACATCCAGGAAAGCCACACCTGTTAGAATCCTGCAAGGACTGGACAAGCTGAGGGAAGCACTTATTTCTCCCACCCGCCCCAAGGAAAAGGATAGCCAGCAAGACGTGGAAATCCACCACTCAGTTGCCCTTACGGCCACAGTTTTGGTGAACCAGCAAACTCTTTAGGAGGTCCCTTAAAAGGTTGCTGTGCAGTGAAATCTTCTCTTGTTTGGGCAGGAAATCCGCCGCTTGCACCAGTACGTGAAATTTGCTGTTCAGGACGTGAACGATGTGCTTGATTTAGAATGGGATCGTCATCTGGAGCAGCAGAAGAAGCAGAAGTAAGTGGCTTGACCTTTGGGTGAATAAGGTCTGGTATCAGGAAGTGGATCGGCAGGTACAAGACCCTTGTAAGTCCAGCTGGCATATCGAAGTGTCTGCACGAGGCTGAGCCCCTTGTGTACCATTAGAGGTGTGTTAAGATAAGTTTCACTTAAAGGCTGTGTTCCTCTGCTCATATCTTGGCTTGATTAGCTATAACATGACTAAGCAGCTTGGCATCTGCACTTTTCTATTTGCGGGATCCAACTGGGCAGTCTTCCATTGACTATAATTTCCCCTTTTTGCCCAGTCATGAAGGCTAGACCTGGCCAGTATACACAAGCAGAAGGGTTGCAAGCCTGAGGGAAGAAATCTGTATCAAAATAAGAAGCTATCTCAGTCACACTTCCTGAAACCTGATTGAAGTAGCTAGGGTTAGATATCGTTCCCTCTTCTGAGTTCTAAGCTAGGTGTTCCGGTGGAAAACTTCATGAAAAATGCCTTTTGTTGGCAGAAGAAAGTTTACACCAGCCTGGGTTGCCTTGGTCCAGCTGCACAGTAGTCCAAGGGCACCACCCTTCGCCTCTTGTCTCTTGCTGCCAAAAGTTAAGTTTTGATTCTCCCTCCGTGTCCATCTATATATTTGACTAGGCGCTTAATGGTCCCAGAGCGGGAGACTCTTTTCAGTGCCCTCACGAACAATCGGGAGATCATCAACCAGCAGAGGAAGAGGCTGAAGCACTTGGTGGACAGCCTGCAGGAGCTCCGCTTGTACAACCAGACTTCCCCCTGGCATCTCTCGGCTCCCCTCTCCTCCTCCCCCCACAGCAGCGTGCAAAGGTGGGTACGTGTCCCCAGCGAGTTCTGGGAAGCTGTCTTGTTGCCCCACCTCAAAGCGGGCAAAGTTGTTAAGTCTCTGGCTGTGGAGCCAAAGGTTAGGAGTTTGATTACCCCCGCTGGGCCTCCTGGGAGAAAAGCCAGCCTGGGTAGCCTTGGGCCAGCGGCACCGTCCCAAGGCTGCCCTCTAGAGGAAGGGAAGGGCCAGCCACTTCTTGAGTATCCTCTACCTGGAAAACCTTGGAAAGGGGCCTAGAAGGCCATTGAGTCCAAACCCCTGCTCAAGACAGGAACCCAAATCAAAGCAGACGTGACAGATGGGTTTCTTTAGTTTCCTCTTGAAGGCCTCCAACGTTGGAGCGCTCACCACCTCCCCGTGAGGTCATGGGTTCCCTTGTCATACTGCTCTAACAGTTAAGAAGTTTTTCCCTGATATTCAGCCTAAATCTGGCTTCCTGGAGCTTGAGCCCATGATGACGTGTCCCGCACTCTGGGGTGACAGAGAACAGATCCTGCCCCTCCCTTTCAATAGGCTTTTGGTCGTATCTGTGCGGTTTTATTTGTTACTGTCCGCTGTGAGCCGCCCAGAGTGTGTGTTTTGTCAGATGGGTGGTATAGAAATCAAATGAATGAATAAAAGAATGAATGAATGAATTTCTTCTCCCTCTCTCCCCCCCCGCCCCCGGTGCTGCTACGACCCACCTGTCCTCGATTCAGCCTTGACAGCGAATTGGAGACCCTGAGCAATGCCTTGACCAAAGCCACTCTGGAGTCTTGCAGTAAAGCGTCGCCCAAATCGTCAGGTAACTCAGCAGTGGGACCCTGTGGTGCAGTCCCTGTATATTCACGTGCCCGCGTTTGTGCATCCATGTGCCCTCCTCTGCCTGTCTGGATTATGAACCCACTCAGGGCGGGAGGCGGTTCTCGTCTCCCCTCTCCAGTCGCTTCGGATTTAAGCTGTGAGTCTAAGGCAGCTTGACAGCACCTCACAGCAACAAGCGAGCCCATTGGGGAGGAAGGACTAAAGAAACTAGCCAGTAACTTGGTACCCTTTGGAATTTTAGTTTATCACTAGTTAGTTACATTATTTAGAGATGCACGCGTGGGGTAGTAAAGGCAGTCCTGGCTGCCTTCCTGGGCAAAGCAGCCTATTTTGAAAAGCGCTGCCGGTGGCTGCCCTTATTCTTCATGGGCAGAGTCCCTAAACCCAGAGGTTTCTGCAGGAGGGAAGGAAGGCCTGCCTCTGTACTCGGTCGTTCCTCCATGTCCGGCGACAGTCAAGTTGCTGCACACGGTTAAGTCCACCATGGTCCATGACGGACGGTCAAGGACGGCTTTTCAAGCCTCCTTTTCAAATCCTTCATAAAGGTGCATGATTGAGTCCTTTGTAAATTTTTGAAAATGGCTGAGCATAAGATTTCTGCTTCCGTCTGGGGGCTGGTCAGTGTGGGGGAATGTATTCCATCGCGGTCTGGCGGGGGGGGTCCCTTGGCCCACTCGGGTTTGCCATTCGGAAAGGTCTTGTCTGCTAGCCTTTAGCTTCGCCAGTCTCCAGACGGATGGATGTGAAGGAGTCCTTGAAGCTGACCAGCTGCAAGATTGTAAGACGTTCTGTACAGATTACGTCTGACAGGTTATAATTTTTCTTGCTCAGTTGATTTTCCCATTTTCTTTTTTTTTCCAGCTAAACTGTCCTCGGTGAAGCAGTCACAGCTAAGGAATTTCCTGTCGAAGAGGAAGGTGCCCCCTGTAAGGTCAACTGCACCAGGTACCCCGTGGTGTTTTTCAGAATGTTCCTAAAGATATAGTCGGGACAGACCCACCCCACCCCACCTCACCCCCGGTATCTTCAGGGGACCAGTTCCAAGCCCCCCCCCCACGGATGTTGAAAAATTTTCTCCTTTTCTCCCGTCCTTGGCAGCCAGCCTCAGCCAGTCGGCCTTCCTGTCTCTGAGATACGACGAAGACCTGGACGAGGTCAGCTCTGCCTCTTCGGCCGCCCCGTCCTTGGAGAACGAGGACCTGGTTCAAATCGCCGATCGCGAGGAGCAGGAGGACGTGGCCCCCCTCCCCGTGCCCCGCCACGCCCCCGTGGTCCGGACCCCCTCGATTCAGCCTGGGCTGATGTCGCAGCCCCTTCCTCTCGGCAAGCCCCAGATCCCGGCGGGAGCTTTAAGTGAGTCCTGTTGTAGAACGGTCGTTCTCCATTTTATGGGAGAGGAGAATCAGATTCCCAGTTTCTTCCAACACGGCACTTTCCTTATGTTTTCGTAACTCGATTTTCTTACATCCTATGTCATTAGGATTTTGTTTTGGGCTTTTAAAAAAAAGCCAGGTTTTATGGTTGAGAAGCCAAAGGTGCTTTTAGATGTAGGACTCCTAGCCAATCAAGAGGCATTAAGTAGCTAGGAATGTAAAAATCCTCCTTATATTGATCCTAATCCATCCAGACTGAGTATCGACCAATGCCTCTGATTGGCAGGAGAATCTCTTCAGGATTTCAGGCAGGATCCTGGCAACAGGGATTTTGCTGGAGACTGGAACATCTTAAACTGTTGTTTAATTTCACGTGGTCCTAACTGAAAATCTTAGAGTGGCTGTTTAAAAAAAGGGGGGGGGGTTGCGATGCTGTGTGAATCTCAAGGGCTGTTCGCACCTAATGGGGAGAGTCGGGGAGAGCGTTTTCAGCAGCCTGCCTTGATCCATTTACTGGATTAATACGTCTGTTGGAACGGAAGTGGAAATTGTGTAGCACAGTTTGCAGAGATGTTGGTGTAGCAGAATAATTACTGTGAGTGTCCTCAGAGGACCCCTTCCTTTCTTCTCGGGAATGTATAGTTGTAATAATCACAAACATTGCCTGCAGGCCTTGGGGGGGGGCTTGTTTTCAGGTTCCCAACAAATAGTTCATCATATCATGCAGCAAAATTTTATTATTATTATTACTTTTTGACCTGGGAGAGGTTTTCAGGAGCCAGCTGTTTGGCCTGCTAGTATGTTGTCACTTGATATTTCGTTCTCCGAATTTTCGGTCTGCAGGAATGAGCCATCCGGATAGGGGTTAATCCAATTCGCACTTGGAGCGAAAGGGGACGGGCGGGATTCAAGCTATGTCGTGTTCAGTCTACTGTCTCTCCTGGCTGGTGACAGGGTTAATACCTTCCCCGATGACTCCAGCCTTCAAACAGAGATCACTAGATTGTGCAGGAGGGCTTTTTTTCAGTTCAGGGAACCGTTTTGGAAAAGATCAGGGGCGGATTGAGGGTGGGACCAGCCTTCTGAGGCCTTTGGATATGCAGGTGGCGCCCCCAGACGTCTGGAGGCTTGCCAACCCCCTGCGTTACTCCTACATCCAGCTTTTCCCCTCCTACACCACTCCCATTTTATCTGCACAACAACCCTGTGAGGTAGATCAAGGTAAGACGTTAGAATCAGCTGAAAAACTGCCAGTGAGGTGTAGGATTTGAACTCTAGTCTCTTCCGGTCTGGCTCTCTTGTGGATACCCACCCTGGTCGTGGTTGGTTCAGGACATGAGACTCAGATTTCCATCATTTGCTTCTTGAATGAGGTGTGTGACTCTTCCCTTCCCCCTGCCCTTCCTCTCAGCAGCCACCCCGAAAATCATCCCCCAGGGGGCGGACAGCACCATGTTGGCAACCAAGACGGTGAAGCATGGAGCGCCCGGGCCGTCGGTCACCCTCCCGGCACCTCAGGCAGCCGCAGAAGCAGCCCTGAGGAGACAGATGGCGAACCAGACTCCAGGTGAAGTGGCGCTTTGGCTAGAAAACACGGGCCCCGGCCGGCCCGGTCGTTGGGCAATGTGAGGCAGATGCTTCAGGCAGCAGCGGGGGTGGAGGGGCGTGCGGCGAGTGACGAGAGTTTCAGGTTGCCTGCCTTGTTCCCCATGAAAGTTTATTTAACGTGCCGTTTTCCATTGCGGTGGGTCGACAAGGTGCTCGAGCGCATCGAGCAATTAAGTCACAACAGAAGAAGGCGAGGCTTGGCAGGGAGTCTGCGGTGTTGATGAAACCGTTCCAGAACAGATCATGGCGGAGGGGAACTCGTGTGTCCCCCGTCAGCAGTCTTGAAATAGTTTTGGCCAAGCACTGATTGCTCCGCGTCGGTGACTCCCTCAACGCAGCACATACTTCGTTGTTGAGCATATCCGGATGACGTGCATGTGTGTGCGCGCACAGTGGGGGATTGACCGCCGCTGTTGAGTTGACAGGCCCCTCTTTTTTCTTTCCCGGCAGCCGTCGTTACTTCCTTGACAGAGTCGACGTTAAAGAATGTCCTTCAGGTGGTGAACGTGCGAGAACTCAAGAATAACGCTTCTCCGCCGGCAGTTTCTGCCGTCATCGGGTGAGCGAAGGCTTTTCCGTCATGAAATTGCTTCGAGCAATTTCGTGCCCTCCTGGCCTTTTGTATTCCGACTCCAATCATCCCACAGCTGGCCATTGCTACCAGTGAAATGATGGCAGTTAAGGGCCAGCATGTTTTGAAAGCTCCAGAGTGGGGCCGCCGATTCGCCTGCTCGTCTTTGCTCAGAAACAGCAAGCGTGTGACGTTCAGCGGCATAGTTAACTTGCCCGCCCGATGCTTTCTTGATTCACTCTTAACTTGCGGCCATAAAAATACAGGCCACTGACTTTGACCTTCCCGTTTCATGAGAAGGAGTTTCATCCGGGCTTTTATCCGAGCCTTGCGTAGCAAAACATGGCGACAGGTTCTTACATCTTGCAGGATCCGGGGAGATCCATTTTGATTTCATGGTTATAATCAGAAGCAGTGATAAATGTTTCGGCTGCCCCAAGCAATGCCCACCCTGATCTCTTACGCTTTCAAATAGCATTTAGAGTCTCCTTAATGCTTTCCTCTGTTGCTTATATCATGCTGTGTGTAGGCTGTTACTGGTGCTGTTCTTTTTTTTTTTTTTAATTTGATGCAGGTGGATTTTTTAATGTAGTATTCTTTCACGGATTAATTTAATAAGTCTGGGAACAAATTCATATGAGTGCCAGTTTGGTGCCTGTTTTCCTAATAACTAAAAGGCATTTCCCTTGATTTCCCTTCTCGCGAGAGAATGATTGGAGGAAGGGGAAAGGCAGAACACTGGATCATGCAGAGAGTCTGTGGGTAGCGTTCTCTGTGGCTCTCACAGAGTTCTTCGTTATTATTGATGTTCTTGTTGTTTAGATTTTAATGTTCTCCTCCCCACACTTTTCCAGGTCGTCGGTGCCTCACTCCGCCGCTCAAGCTGTCCACCAAGTTCTGACGATGGTGGTCACAAATCAAGACCCTCAGGTATTGTCTGTGGCTTGACACCATCCTCGGGCGAGCATCGTGTGTGCGCACATCTGTGTTTTTCGATAGCCTGTTTAGTGGGTCTCAAAAAAAGCACCGTTCTAGCCAAAAGACAGATGATAGGCCTGCGTTGAATACTTCAGTTGTACACAAGCAGTGGGGGGGAAAATAATCAAAGAATCCTGTTCTTGATCTGCTGGTTTTGTTGGCCCCGACACCCCGTCCCGTATCTGTGTTTTGTCTTCTCCCAGACATCTTGTTTATCCCTCCGTCGGCCAAGGCGGCTGCTGAGCTGGTTGTAGCCTTGGCTGGCCCTCTTGTTTTGGAAGGTTAGGCTGACAGAGCAAAGCAGAGAAAAACTGAAGGCTGTTGAGGTGCCCAAGGTCCTTTTATGCACCCTTTTTTCTCCCACAAGCAGGGCAGCTGCCTGGGGGGGCGGGGAGCTGAATTCCCCCCCTTGTACAATTGCACTGTGTTTTGTTTCTCTCGATCAAACGAGACTTGGGACTTCTTCGTTCCTCCTTTCTTCTTTCTTCTTCCTTCCTTAATTTGTGCTTAGCCGTTGAAAATGCAGAATAATGTCCCCGTAAGCTTCCAGAGGGGGTGGGATTCTTGAGATGAAATGAGACACCTTCCCCTGCACCTCATTCTGGCTCTCGAAATAGTCCCCAAACCAGGACTGTAGCTCTCTCTTCCTTCCCCCCCCCCCCGACATGGGCAATCCCATTCTGTCCAGGGTGCTTCGGCCTTCCCCTCTCTCCCCACCCTCTAGGGCCGCCAGTCAGAAAGGCTGGCAGAGGTATTCCCAAAAACTTTGGAGAAGCCCCAGTTTGGAAACGCTGCTCCAGGACTTGGCGTCCATGGCCAGAGGTCCGGATGCCATGAAGAAGAATTCTCTAACCTGAGCTGCTTCCTTTCTATATGCAGGGCAAGATGTTCCATCTGTTTTTTTGCCTTCTCATGCGTTCATTCCAGCGTAGCACATTAGAGCAAGGGCGCACCCTCCCCTCCGTCTGTCTGTCTGTCTCTCTCTCTCTCTCTCTCTCTCTCTGGCTCCGGCTCCTAATGACCACGGTCCCTGACGGTGTCTGTTCTTGCGCGTTTCCCTCCATTGTTGTGGGACCTGCCTGGTGTTTAACCCCCCCCCCTTGGCGGCTGCCTATTTCTTGACCAAACTCTTCCGTTTCGTGTCCTTCAGGGACCTCCAGCGGGCTCTTTTAAGGCTCAGCCTCTTCCCGGCTCCACGCCCCCAGGAGCGGCAACCGTCGGGCAGACCTCGGCTGGGAAAAAGACCTCCGGTGAGTTTGAGCCTGTCGGTCCTTTGTGGTGCAAACAGCTCTGCCGCTTCCTGGGATGTGCCTGACTTCGAGGATGTGTCAAGGCGGCAGAAGCTCCCTTTCCACAAGGACGAGATGGTTTGATGTGCCACTGGGCCCCACGCCACAAAATCTCCTTCTCCTTTTTTGCACACTCCTTCCGATCCTAGCACCTCCTCCTTTGTTCAGTTGCTGAAAGCTTTCTCAAGGAAGTCCCTCTTCGCGATCCACTGTGTCAGGTGCAATCTGCAACAAAATGTTGCAGCACAAAGTGTTCTTGTGCCTCGTTCCGGTCAGCCAGCCGTGCCCTCCGTTCCTCCCCCCGCCTCCCCAGTTGTCCATCCACACCCCACTGCAATCAAATCAAAATCCGGTTGCCACTGAACATGCTTTTGGGGGTATTTTGTGGTGGGTGAATATTCTTTACCCCCCCACACACAGGAGCTTTCCCCCCACCAAAAAAGGATGCTTTGAACTTTTATAGATCAGCTTTTGAAGGGAGCAAATTGTATAGGTCCCTCTTTAAATTTCAAGCAAGCTGGAAATGCCAGGTGTCCAATCTGACCAAGCTTTTTCTCCCCATTTTGGAGGCTTGTGGTTAGGGTGACAGTTTCAAGAAGATGCTTGCCTGAGGTGGCTCCCGAACTTTTCGTGTGCCCTAAAAGAAAATTCATTTCCCTTGGAGTGGGGTTGCGAGAGGAGAAGGGAGGGTTTTGGAAGGAGAAATACGAGCCGCAGGCACTGCTTTGCCCTGTTTGGAGCCAAGGTAGTTAATAGTCCAGAAGGTCCCCCATCTTTGGAAAGGTGGCCGTGAGATGCAGAGCGCATTTCTCTCTTTGGTAGGCCGGCGGTGTGTGTTTTCTCACAACTCTCTGTTCCTGCTGCCGTTTCAGGACAAGGGCTGATGAAGGCCTTGACCACTGAGGCGGCTTCTTCTACGACAGCCACGCCAGTAACGGCTGCCCAGTTCAACAAGCCGTTCACGTTTGCCTCTGCGGGGTTAGTATGACCTCTTCCTTTAGCCCTTTCGGGTTTGAATTTTCTTTCCTCCTTCTCCCCCCGCCCCTCATCTCACGCCTCTGCGTTGTGCAGCCGGCTTGGGGCTTCAGAGAGAGAGAGAGAGAGAGAGAGAGGCAGGGTGGTGTGTCCTGGTTCTGGTGCGTCCATCTGGCTTGAGCCTCCTGCCTTCCTGCGTCGGCTCCCTCCTCTTGCCGAACGCTTGTGATGATGAATAAGGAGAAGGGGGAACCGTGCAGGCGGCTTCAGATTCCCGAATACGTCTCTCTCCCTCATCGAGCCCCTCCTTCCATCTCGGGACGCAATGGACCACCGTTCACTTTGGCTTGAAACACCCGATCCAGTATTCAGATACTGAACAGAGACCACAAGAAGCTCGCCTACCGAGCGCCTTCGCGGTGGATCTCGTCTGTCTGCGGCTTTTGGATGATGCTTGCACCCTGACCCCCAGCAGCCAGCCTCCCTCCCTCCCTTTGCTCTTTGTTGCGGATGCTTATCATGCGTTTGATTGCCTCACATTGTCTTCCTCTGTTTTTCCGATCAAGGTCCGGACTCAACTTCACGCCAGCCACTTCTTCCCCGGCAGCTTCAGGCTCTGCAGGTTTGCAAGGTCAGTTTTCTGCAAGAGGCGCGATGGGAACAGAGAACCGGAAGGGTCAGGATGGCACCACAGAGCGGGGAGTCTCCTAAAAATATTCTTTGTGCCCTCGGGTATTTTGTCTCAAGGTCGTAGATCTCCCTTTCTAAATCAAGCCAGCAGTGCTCCTAGTAAAAAAGGATGACGAGCCAGAGTGGAAGCAGCCGCCTTGAGACAACCCAGGCCCCTGACGTGGCTGCCCAGACAAGCGGATCCTCCGTTTGGGGGGCCTTGAGTGACCAGGGAGGCGTCCTCCGTCCGGCCACCGTGGGAAGCAGGATATGTTGCCCCAGAGAGACTTCTGGAAACAGGATGTCCGGCTAGAACGGGGGTCCCCCAGGTGTTCTCAGACAGCAACGCCCAGAAGTCCTGGCCAGCCCAGCAAGTGGCGAAGGCTTCTGGGTGTTGTAGTCCAAGAACATCTGGGGAGATCCCAGTTTGAGGACCCCCGGGCTGCTCTTCCACTACTCATGGGGAGGGCTTGCGCAGCCCAGTCACCCCCCGCGCAGCGATCCCTAGACCTTGCAGAGGTGCAGTAGGCAACCTCTTTTGTGGGTCGGGAGCTGGGGGCTTCTAAGAGCATCCGAGTCGTTTGTCTGTTCAGTTCGGGAATGGCTGGGAGAGGCTTCCTTATAAAGGGAGGGTGCGGAAGGTTGAACCGGGGTCCTTCTGCGCAGGCCTTGAGGGAGAGTTTCAGGGCCGAAAGCTGCTCTAGAGGAGGAGAACAGAGGAGCCTCCCCTTCTGACCTGTGCCCCTTTTGCCTCTCTTCTGCCTTGGCAGCCACTGCCGCCCTGCCTACCAAGGAGCCGAGCCAGCCTGACGCCTTTCCCCTCGGGGAGAAGAGCACCTTCGGGACCGCTCCGGAGAACTCCTTCACTGTGGCGCCCGCCAACCCCCCCAGCGCTTTGGGAGGCGGTGCGGAGAGCAGCGGCTCTGGCGATGTGTGCCCGGCGAACGGCCCAAGCGCGTCCGCCTCCGTTCCTCCGGCCGCCCCTGCCAGAGTGGAGAGCTTTCTGTCGAAACGAGGCGACCCTCTTTTCCAGGGCCCGGTGGCGGGAGAAACTCTGGGGAGCTTCTCCGGACTAAGAGTCGGCCAAGCGGACGAGACCAGCAAGGTGGCCTCTTCCAAACCTCCCTCCGCTCCCGCTGTGGGCGGCCAGGTCCCCGAAGAAGCCGCCGTGGTGCCTTCTGGATTTGCCCTCCCAGGCAAGGGGTCGGAGGCCACCACGGCCCCCCCAGCGTCAACGGCTCCTTTGTCATCTTCCGCCACCACCACCAGCAGCATCTTTGGCGACGTCCAGGTGGTCATGACGGGACCTCCTGGCACTTTTGGTCTCGGGGCGTCCACGGGCCCCCCAAAGTCCTTGTTTGCGTTTGGCGTACGGGCGACCACCGCCGCACCTGCCTCGGCCGCTCCCTCGGCTCCTCTTCCGGCCACGACGACGCTCTCCTTCGGAAGCCTGCTGAGTTCAGCGCCACCGGCCACCGTCTCGTCGCAGCTGGAGAAAGAAGAGGACGAGGCGAAGACTACGCTGGCGCTGGAGCAGCCGGTTCAGAGCGAGGGGGCCGGGGCGGCGCTGTCACCTCCAGCACCGTCGCAGCCTCTGGAACCTGCGCAAGAGCTTGCCCCCCCTTCGCCGGCAGAAGGCGAGGCGGGAAGCCCAGCTGCCTCTTCGCCGGACCCGTCCGCCAAAGATGTCCCTCCGCCCGCTATTTCTCTTGGCCCAAGGGCTGAAGCAGCCCCGGGGGTGCCCGCCTCGGACCAGCTCCCTCCGGCGACCTCGGCACCAGCCAACGCGGCCCCCCAGCCGGAAGAACCCGCCAGCCCTTCCGCCAACCCGAGTACTGCGCCCCTCCAGAGTCCGGCGACAGGAGCCTCTGCGTTTACGGCCACCACCGTCGCCGCCAGCCCTTCCGTCTTTGTGCAGCCGGCCGTCTCGAGCGCCGCCTCTTCGGGCTCTGCCTTCAGCCAGCCGGCGGCCGACCCGGCAGCCACTCTGGCCGCCCCCCCGGTCTTTGGCCAGCTCCCCCCAGTGGCGACCACCTCCTCGTCGCCGTTCGGCCAACCCCCCGCGGCCACCCCAGCCTCCACCTCCGCGGTGGCCACTCAGGGGGGAACCACCGGGTTTAACGCCTCCGCCTTTGGGGCCACCACCATGTCCGGCTTTGGCCAGCCGGCCTTCGGGCAAGCCCCGGCCTTCGGGCAAGCAGCCAGCACCTCCGGCGGCTTCACGTTCAACCAGGTGGCTTTTGGGTCCCCTCCCACCTTCGGGCAGGCGGCCTCCGCCCCCGCCCCCCCGGCTTCCAGCAGCGGGGGCGTCTTTGGGGCCCCCTCCAGCACCAGCACCACCAGCTCCTTCTCCTTTGGACAGCCTTCCTCCACCCCTGGGCCCTTTGGCCAAAGCACCACGCCGGCCTTTGGGCAGAGCTCCAGCTTTGGACAGACGGGGTCCGTCTTTGGCGCCACCACCACCTCCGCCGCGTCCGCGACAGGATTCAGCTTTTGCCAGGCCTCAGGTGAGGAAGCCGGCGTGAACAGGGGCCCAAAGCGCTCGGAGCAATACTGGTCTTTAAAATGTCTGTAACTCAGCACTAATATGCTCCCTCTTTCTCTCCTCCACCCCTGTTTCTCCTCCCTTTCCAGCCTTTGGTTCCAGCAGCCCGGGCACCGTGTTCGGGCAAGCATCCAGCACCAGCGGTAACCTCTTTGGCCAGGTGAGACTTTCTTTTAGCGTGCCCGCCTCATTAAAAAAAGTAAATGAAAGAAAAAAAAATCTGCAAAACCATCCTTAGTTCTGGTTTAGGAGGAAAGAATCTCCTTGATGCTGAAACACTGTTCGTTCAAAGCAGTCAACTCACATTACAGTAAATCAGAAAAGCGCCAGGAAGTTTTGCATCTAGACGTCAGGGACACGAGATGTAATGGCAACAGCCGTATCTTAAAACACTTTTACAAGGTCATTCAACAAACCCACGGAGTTGGGAAAGCCAACAACTATTCCATACGGCGATGAAGTCTAACCTCCGTGTTCAGGGACAGTCGTAACGACATCTTAGGGTCGTAATTTTGATCGGCAACTTAATTTTTCCTTAATAGTAAACCGTTTTCAAGAGTAATGGTTGAAACACAACTTTTAAATCGCCCAAATAAAGAATCTTTCAAATACCTCTGAAAACAGCTGGCTGAAAAGTAAAGAGGAGGAGATAATCAAAATTTTCATTTGGAACTGTCCGCGAGTGTGGACCTTGGTAAATTCAGTCTTTTTGAATCCTGGACCAAATCCGGGGATGGGGGTGGGGGCTGAGCAAAGTTGCTAGTCCTCATTGAGGTGCCTCTGACCGTTAGGTGCTCAAGAACCCTTTCTGACCCTGCCAAAACAGAGTCTCTCAAAACAATTTTACCCTCTTTTTTTGGGGGGGTGGCTGTGATCTTTGCAGCAGACCTTGTCCAGCGGGGGGCTGTTCGGGCCCGGAAGCAGCGCGGGGAGAGGTGGAGGCTTCTTCAGCGGCCTGGGAGGAAAACCAAGCCACGAGGCGGCGAACAAGAATCCGTTCAGTTCCACCAGCGGAGGGTTCGGCTCGTCGGCCACGCAGAGTAAGTAGGCCGTTGGGGGGGTTGCGTTTTTTTCCTGCCCCGGCGGTTCTTCTGGTTTACGTGGATCTGTTGCGTCCCCATTAACGCTTGTTCACCCGCTCGGTGGCTGCAGCGTTGCGGGGACAGCCTGTGTGAGCATGAACCAAACAGCCTATTCAACATTGTCAGCTTGGCAGGGGGAGTGATAGTGCCAGAATAAATGCATAATCAGGACCTCTCCTCCCCCCCCCAAAAAAATCTTCCTCTGCTTTAATATTGTCATCAGATTGGCAAGAACCTGGAAAGTGGATGGTCCGTGATGATTTGTGGTCAAGGTTAGCCATGAGCCACAAACCAACTGCAAAACCGAACTGGTTTGCAGCTGAGCCAGAACGTGTCGGTCTTAATTCTGAATAAAGTGCACGCTGTAGTTTTTACATTCCCGCAACCAGAATCTCCTCTTGCGTCGCATCGTTAATGCGAGGGGCCTTAAGTTTCTTCCGCGTGGAAGCATGGTGTCTAAAGGAACTCTTTCATGTCCTTTTACATCCTGTCCCGGTTCTGATCAGGCCTGTACATGCGCGCGCGCACACACAGACACACCCTAGACCTTTGCCAGGGAAGTCCGTTTTCCTCCGTGTCTTGCGCCAACGTCTCTCCTTTCCCCCTGCCCCAGATACGTCCAGCCTTTTTGGAAATAGTGGGGCCAAGACCTTTGGGTTTGGCACCACCTCCTTCGGGGACCAGAAGCCGATGGGCACCTTCAGCTCCGGCGGAGGCAGCGTGGCGTCTCATGGCTTTGGGTTCGCCAGCCCGACCAAAGCAGGTATTCCGCTTGGGCCATCTCCTTTGTTGTGATGATGCACCAGGGCAGAGCCGTCTTTGGGGCAGGAGGTGGGCGGAAAAAAAAGAAGAGAAAAAAAATACCCAACCCTCTCCTCCCGGGGGGAGGGAGATTTCCCGGTGTGGTGAGCCCAGGGATCGCCGGGCGAGTCCCTGTATTGGAGCCAGCGCCCTGAGCCTCGTGGCACAGGGGTTCAACTGCAGCCAGAACTCTGCTCGCCCCCCGGGTAGCCGTCTGGAGGTCAGCTCAGCCTTCCATCCTTCCAAGGTCGGAAAATTGAGAATCCAGATTGCTTGGAGGGGGGGAGAGATCACTGTGTAGCCTGCCTAAATTAAGTGGCAAACTGCCCGGAGAGTCCTTTAAACACACTCGTCTTTCAACGAGTGGGAAAGGAAATTTGGAGTTTACCCAGAAACCGGATATAAGTGAAAGAGGCAGGCCAAAGGAAATCGAGATGCTTTGGGGGACCTGGTGGGAAAAAGAATTAAAAAGTCAGTGGTTCAAAAGAGTCGTCAGGCAAAGAAGCGTGACCCGCCTCCGTCCAGCTGGGTGAAATCAGCCTCACGGAATTCCCAAGAAGGGGAGGCAGCGCGTGGGCACCCGCTGTTCTCCGGCCAAGGGAGGTGGGCATAAAATGCCAGCCGTTAACTTGGATATTTCCCTGCAGCATCGGCTGCATTGCTTTCTAGACAGGGCTGGGTCTTCTTTTTGCTGTTTTTTTTTTTTTTAAATATAGAAATAAACTACAAATCCCCCAGCTCGGGCAAACAATGCCAACTTGGCACATTGGAATTGTTTTTGCATCCATTTCTCAGCTCTGGGTCTTCCCAGAAGCGCAGAGCAATTAACATTCAGGAAAATGTGCTTCTTGAGGTTTCTGTGTGTGTGTGTGTGTGTGTGTGTGTGTGTGTGTGTGTGTGTGTGTTCACAAACCTGAGGACTAGAAGCATGAATCTGTCTACGGGGGAGGGGGAATTAGAGTATGAATCTAATGAATGAATTAAAAACTCGCTTGTCTTCCTAAGGAACAGAAGTGGCTTAGCGTAGCACCTTTTATAAATCCTAGAATACTTATAGTGTTCGTTCTACATTGGATCCTTAAAGCTGGAAATGAAAACGTTTGTCCTTTTGCTGCAGCTATGGTGGGTTTGTCTCGGGAGGTCCCTGGGGGGGGGCGTACCTCACTCTTTTCAGTGTCGCTTCTCAGAAATTGTGACTGATAGTGACGCAAACTTTATTTGCCTTTCTGTGGATCCCCCGTGGATTGGGTGATCGGCTTTGGGGCCAAAAAATGGCTCTTTTTCTAAACACCTCCTGGAGTAAAGAGACACACTTAGTCCTCACCTGATATAAACAGCCTCTCTTCCTTCCCGGGCTGCTGCTTCTCCCCTTCTTGTTTGTCACCCTTGTGTGTCGATTAATTTACAATATACGACACATCCCTCAGGCTGAAAAGACGGTAGATAAAGCGTGGTGAGTCATAGACGAAGGTGTAACTGGATATCTGGTCTAGGTTTAAATAATTCAGCTGGAGCTCTTATTTTTATTGTTATTTTTTCCCCTCGGACAGCTGTGTTTACAAGCGGGTGGTGTCTATTCCATGGGCCGAGACTGGAATTTCACCCAGGGTATTAAGATGCATCCCCAGTCCGAACTGTTCAAGAACGGCTGGTAGCCAGTCTCTGAGCAGGAATCCCTGTTATAAGGTGGAAGAGCAGAACGGGAAATGGTCTGAATGACATTGTGGGGTTCTGGGTTCCAGGAAGGTGTGTGTGTGTGTGTGGGGGTTATTGCATGCAAGAAGTTCTTCGCTAAACCAATTGGAAAGCAGTCCATATCTTATAAAAATCCTCTGCGTACATCGCTGGTGGGGCCACCCTTTGAAACGCCGGGCCCACTTCTGATCGTTGCCTCTCGGAAAGGAGTCTGTCCTTAATACGTTACGAAACCATTCGTGGTCGTTACGAAAGTGTTATAAAGTTTTGCTCAGCGGATCAGGCCTCTGACGTTTTATAATTTGAACAAGAGGACGAGGCAGTTACTTTCTGGACTGGGCAGCTAGTCAGCTGGCTAGCAAAGGATTCTGGGCATGGTAGTCACTTCCGCGACTCCCCGCTCTGTCCGTTTGCAGAAAAGAGGCTGATGAGGTTTGTCCCTGTGAAGGCTTCCCTTCCTTCTGAAAAGCAGCGGTTTTTATTTTATTTTAATTAATTTATTTATTTATTTATATGCCGCCCACACTACCCGAAGGTCTCTGGGCGGCTTACAACATTTAAAATACAATAAAAAGGCAAAATAAAAGGGCAAAATAATTAAAATTAATAAAATGTTCTGAGGCCCTCCAAGAAGGGCTTGCATTGCGTGAAAAAAGCAGGGTGTGTGTGTGTGGGGGGGGAATACGGCTGAGCCCTTCAGAGCCTCTGCCCCAAGGGAAGAGGGATCTCGGCGAGGGGTCAGGCGTTCCTGTTTGGGCAGAAAGCCCTCGTGGGGGTGGGGGTGGGGAGTCTCCACCGCGATCGATCCGGGTGGAGGGAGGAGGAAGCGCCATAGCTCTGAGACGGGTCCTCTCTGGGCCATCAGCCAGCCTTGGCTCCTCGTGGCCGCCCGGAGAGTGGGTCAGGCTCCTTGTCTCTGCCTGCCTCTAGGGTGCGATGCGCAGCTAAGCTGAAAGGGTTGTCGTGTGTGTGCGGGTGTTTTTTTTTCCTTTTTGCTAGCGACATCAGAAACCGCTGCCTTAGCAACTGCTGCCTTCTTTTGCCAAGAGCCGGCGGGCGGGCGGGCGGGCGGGTGGATGGGTGGCGGCCGCCCTGCCGGCTTCTGCTGCTCTGCCTGCAGGCTCTGGCCGGCGTTCCCAGCCTGCTTTTCGCTCCCATGTCAAAGGGATTCCTTTGTACGGCCATGCCGGCGGAATCTCGCCGCTCCTTTGGCAGTAAGTGCGCTCGCCCAGGTTGTTGCTCGGAAAGAGGCAGCCTCCCCCCAGCCCCAGCTCAGCCCCAGCCCAGCCATGGCTGATCCGCTCTCGGAGAGTTTCCCCCGTTTTCGGAAACAGGTGGGAGGCGGCGATTCCTTCCGAGGCTGCACGAGGGACGCGTTGTTGTAAATCTGAGATAGAGTGACTGCCTCCATGCGGGCCATCCTCCCCTTGGCCTGGTATAAGCCTTCCTCGGACTCCTTGCCACGCAGGCGTGGCCGTCCAGCGAGCCTGAGAGGATGGTCGCGCTCGCACGTGAGCCGAGACCAAAAGCGGACCACCCACCCCACCCCACCCGGTCTTCCTGACCCGGGCCTTTAAAAGAAAGCCTTTTGCAACTTCTCCTGTCCTTCGGAAAGAGGCACATGTGTGCCTTTTGTGGAAGCGCAGCTGCAATTCCGAAGATCTCCGCGGCGGCCTGCTTCGTGAACAAGCCACCCTGCTGGCTCCTCCTGGGCCTTTTCACCTTTTTTGGGGGTGGTGGTGGAATCTAACCGTTCATTATTTATTTTCCTGCTTCCTCCTCTCTCTTATCTTTCTTGGCTTGTCGTGAACTTTGATGTCTATCTTTGCTCTCTTTTTCTGTCCCTCCCTTGTGTTTATTTTTTGTTTTGTTTTTTTGCCTCTGTTTTGCTCAGGTGGCTTCGGAGCTGCTCCAGTGTTTGGCAGCCCTCCCACTTTCGGGGGGTCCCCTGGGTTCGGAGGGGCGCCAGCATTCGGTTCAGCCCCAGCGTTTTCAAGCCCTCTGGGCTCGACGGGAGGCAAAGTCTTCGGCGAGGGGACGGCGGCCGCCAGCACCGGAGGATTTGGGTAAGCGGGCAGGAAAAAAGGGCGGGAGGGGGCCCGGGGCAACGGAGACCACCCAGACCTCGGTTTCATGTCCTTTTGACAAGTCACGCCCGGCATTTCCATCCCTTTCCGCTCCCGTGACTTACGCGTAAGCTAAAAGCTCTGATTTCCCAAGTTTCTGTTAGGTGCCTCCTGAAAGGACAGCCCAGAGCAAGCTTGAGCCTTGACACTCAGTTCTCCGTGGGAGTAGCAACCATTTAAGCAGGGTGGCCCCCGTGCCCGCTTTTGGGAAGGGCAGCTCTCCCTTTGAAAGTTCATTTGAAGGTGTCCTTTGCTGAATCACTCCGGGTTTTAGATCTCTGGCTACAGAGCCAGAGGTTTGGAGGAATTCAAAAATCCCACACTGGACCGCCTGCAAATAGAGCCAGCCTGGGTGGCCGTGGGCCAGCTGCACAGTCCCAAAGAAGAGAGGGGAGGCGTTCCACCGTTGGGGGTGCTAGGGCGGAAAAAGGGCCTATTTCTGGCCCTCCTTGACTCGCGGGGGTGTGTTTCTCTTCGGCCCCCCAGCTTCGGCGGCACAGCCAGCACTGCGTCCTTCGGCACGCTGGCGACTCAGAACACGCCAACCTTCGGATCCCTCTCTCAGCAGTCCGGAGGGTTCGGCACCCAAGGCAGCGGATTCTCCGGCTTCGGGACAAGCGGAGGAGGTAAGGCCCTCTCTCGTCGGGGAAGCAGAGGGGGGGGCTTTGGGGAAGAAAGGCCGAGAGCCGCCTCGTTGGCCCCACGGCAGGTTTGGGGTCTTGGCGGCTCAGAGTCCAGTCTCTCCAGCCGACCAGCCGCTGGTAGAGTATATTCGTCTACCCTAGAGCTGGCTGGAGAGCTGCGTGAATTAGGAATCTGGCTGCAGAACCAGAGGTTCAGAGTTCCGATTCCCCCAATCGGAAGAAGAGCCAGCCTGGGTGGCCTTGGGCCAGCTGCCTTGAAATGTCCCCCAAAGGAGGGAAGGGGGGGACCACTTCTGAGTCCTCTCTACCTGGGAAACCCTGAAAAAGTTTGGCCATAAGTCAGAATCAGCTTCAGAGCAGATAACTGCTAATAAGATGGATCAAAGATCTGACTTGGGAGGTTTTTATAATAACCTCCTGGTTTTAGGATGAAACGAGAGTTCCGTTTAAACTGGCCGGTAGATTAACGAAGCCTTTTCCTCCTGCATTTTTCTCTCCTGCAGGCTTTGGCTTTGGCTCACCTAACACGTAAGTCCCCCATCACTGTTTTATACGCTTGTGTGTGTCTCTGTATGTGTGTGTATATATATACAGTGGTGCCTCGCTTAGCGAGGTTAATCCGTTCCGGATTAACCCTCGCTCAGCGAATCCATCGTTAAGTGAAACAAAAAAGTCCATAGGAACATATTAAAACTGATTTAATACATTCCTATGGACTTAAAACTCACCGTTCTGCGAGTTTTCTCCATTGCGGCGGCCATTTTGGATGCCTCGTTAGCGAGGCAAAACAGCGGTCGCCATTTTGTTTTAGCGGCAGCCATTTGGAACCGCCGATCAGCTGTTCGCTATGCTTTGATCGCATCCGCACGATCATCGCATAGTGAAAAAAGCCCATAGGGGCCATCGCTGAGCGAACGCTCCAGCGATGGCCCGGGACCCATCGTTGTGCGGATTCATCGCATAGCGAAGCGTTCGCTATGCGAGGCACCACTGTATATGTAAGAGTGAGAGAGTGAATGTGTGAGAAAAAAAGCTTCTTTTGGAGTGAAATAATTTCAAACATGGTAATCCCGGTCGAACTTTGAATCAGCAAGAGATGATTCAGGCTTTGTTCACGCTCTCATTTCTCCTTGTAAGAGCAGGAATAAGAAGCTTAAGTTCTCAGTGGCAGCAGTTCCCCCCGTGGAGCAGCTTTTGTGGGGGTGGGGGTGGGGGGGATGGCTACCAAGACAGGGGCCTCCTGAGGAGCCCAAGACAGGGATGCTCAGCAAAGAGAACGGTCGTCTGCCTTGTCGCGGGCCACGTGCAGAGGGATTTCGAGACCTTGAAAAAGTCCCTGTCTTCTACCTACAGCCCCCAGAATTCACACCATAGCATAGCTTGATCTTAAAAATGGGTGGGTGGGGGAACCAAAACCCCAACCTGGATTGTTTAGTTCAGGTAAGAATGGTGGCCCAGGTTGCTTCTCCATTCCACCCCTCATCAGCTCCCAAACCCAGGGCTGTGTGTGTGTGTGTGTGTGTGTGTGTGTGTGTGTTAGTGTGTTAGTGTGTTAGTGTGTTAGACTACACTTCCCAGAAAGCCACAGCCCATCAGGGAAGGGAGATTCCCAAATATCTGTCCGGCTCCAGGACGGGAAAGGCTGGCCCCAGGTGTCCTTCTTTCAAACCATTTGGCAGTGGCTCTCCCTTCGGCCTCTAGGCCACCTGCGAGCGAGCGAAGGCCTTTCGCACCGGCAGAGGGAGAGGTCGGTCTGACCCACTTGTTTTCGCATTGTGTCTTTTAGATCCAGTTCTGGGTTCAGCGGCTGGAGAAGCTAAAGAGAGAAGCCGAGAGACCTCGCCCGGCGGCTGTTGAGAGGACGGGAGCAGGTTGGGCCCCCCCCCCCAGAGACCGACCTGAGTGAAAGGCTGGGGATGAGGGCATGTTTGAGGACCCACCTTTTCCAACTTCCTTTTTATTTTATTTTTTTGTACAAAGAAAGTGTCGAAAAATGCCTATTTTTTTTAAACGGGGTTGTTACTCCTCCTCCCTAAATAAACTATTTTCTCTGCGTCCGTGCTGTTGACATTCACGGCGGTGCTTGTGAATCCATCTCGTGAGTCTTTCGTAAAATATTGTATCTTGTTTCTGCGGGGTTGGTAGAAAATGGGGAGGGAGTGGATGTTTTCGAAGTTGGCAAAGCTGGTTTATTTTATTTATTTCACTGGTAGGCAGCCAGCCACCCTCCAGATATTGTTCGAAGGCAAGCCCTAGCCCTCGTAGCCAGTGGTGGGGGATGTCCGACATTCCAGTCCAGTCACATCTGGAGAGCCGCCCCTGTCCACCCCTATTTGCTTTTAAGTTCAAACAAGGAGACAAGAGGTGACTTTTATAGGAGGAAGGAAAACGGCCGTTGTCCAGGTGGAAATTGGGAGTCCTAAGCTATGGAGGCAGAGGGCGGAACAATAACAGGGAGGGCGACAGGAAGAGCGGCTGGGAAGAGCCATGCAGATACCCAAGAGGGAAACAGAAGGGGGCAAAAGGCAGGCTTGGGGGGGGATTTCACGTGACCCCCCCATTGCGCCTGCAAGGCTGTTTTTTTGCAGCCTTGAGTCCTTTCCTGCACCCCTCCTTTTCCATTAAAAAAAAGGGGGAACCAAGTTATTTCTCGCCCCCCCTTGTTTAAATCCTCCAAATTCCTGTTTTTCAAAACGAGGACTTCTGCCCACTTCGAGTTTCATCTTTAGCAGTTTTTTTAGCAGCCTGAACTGTTCCGGGTGGATCCCACAGACCCAAAATGTGACCCCCAGGCCTGCCAAAATTGCTTATCCTCATCCTAGAATATCCATATTCCAGCCCCGTCTTTTACGAACCATCGTTTATCATTAACGGGCACAGCCGAGCCCAGGTCTTGCCCTTGCGCCCGGCTTGTGGGCTTCTTGGCAGTCTCTGTAAAAAACAAGGCATTGGAGCGGGGGGGGGGGCTCTTTTTATGTCACAGTATTTATATGCAGGATTGTTTTCTGCCTATGTCATAATCAACGTTGTTCCTAAACTTTGCCCCCTTGAGAAGCTGCTGATAGAACAAGCCCGAGGGACCCCCCCTCTGAGTTGCAGTGCAGGCGACTTTTATGAAGAAAGATCCGGGAAGCCTTTAAGTCTACTTCCAGTCCCTGGTGACTCACCCCCGAGACAGAACAGGAACTGCTTGTAGGTACGTAGATGGCTTTCGGAAGACAGGCGAGGAAGGCTAGTTCCCCCCCCCCTTTGAATGTATCTCAAAAGTACAATCCAGCATCAAATATTAAATCCATAAATCACTTGAAAATTGTTCATAGTCGGTCAGAGAGAATCTTAAGCAAAAAGCCACTTGCTGGTTGGTGCTGAAATCAATCAAGAAATATAATTAAACCCCGTTCACACACCAAAAAAGATCCAAGGAATGAGGATTTATTTCTCGGATGCAACTTAAGCATGCTGGAATAAGGTGGTGGCTAGCAGATTTTGTTTGGGGGAAATGAGATGGTGTGTTGTTTAGCTTTTGAAAGAATAGAGAGAGGATTATGGGTTTACCGCCGCCTGTCCTTTCACGGTGTAGTAGCCAGTCGCACCCTTGATGCATTTCCAGGCTTTCCAAAGCCCTGCAGATCAGGAGCCACGTTCCTCTTGCAAAGAACAGGCGGCGTTTTCTTGCAAATAGTGCCTTTCTCAAAAGGCTGCTGCTACTGATGTCTGTATTCAAAGGCTTCCTTTTTTGTGTGTCATGAAATGGAAGCACGTTTCTGGATGTGTGTGTGTGTGTGTTTGTTTCTCCTCTAAAAATAGCATTAATTTACCTTTATTGCAACTTCTGGGTTTACATGACACTTCCAGAGCAAAGCTTGACTAGTTTTTTGTCTTATGTCTGATTTTACTGCCTCGTTTCCCCTGTCCTAGATTTAAGGAGGTTGCCGTTCTCTGTGCGCTTTGAATTTTTCATGGAGTGCTGCTGGAGTAGCTGTGGATTTATTTCTTTTTAAATGTATGTAAAGTCACCTGGCATCAACGTCAACCATGACTTACCTGTATATGACAGCAAAGCGTCCAGTGGCACTCCGCAGGCTAACGAATTTATTCTATGTAAAGAAGAAAAGCCAACGTGATGTGGTCTCTTCATGGCGAATGGATTTATTTCAATTTTGCAGACGGAAATCCACTTCCTCTGACACATTTCATTTAGTCTCAGTCTAAAAGAAAATGGGGTATGACAGCAATTGCATTGTTGACATTGGTAGTGAACCTTCAAAGTGTTGGTTGTGTCTATTTTGTATCGTCACATCGGAAGCGACATAAAGCAACCCTAATATGGGTTTCAAGGTAAGAGATATTTAAGGAGTGGTTTTACCTGTTCCGTGCTCCCCATAAGTTTCCATGGCCAAGCAGGGATTCAAACTCTGTTCTCCAGAGTCCTAGCCTGTCACGACACAGGGAATTAAAGTGTGGATTAATCTACTGGAAAAAGCTAATTTAATTTTTCTGTCCAGTGGTAGGCAGCAATTGGGCATTGAAGTGTAGCTTGGCTTCTTCCACCTCCCCCTGAGGTCAGTGGTTCTGTTGTTGTACCGCTCTAACAGTTAAGAAGTTTTTCCTGCTATTCTGAGCAGGACCCCATTGCGAGTCCCGCAGTCTGGGATAACTGAGAACAGATCCTGCCCCTTCCTCTGTGTGTCAGCCTTTCCCATCTCTTTGTACGTGGAGAAGGCAACTGCAGAGAGTGGAAAACCAGACGCCCTTTCGGTGCGTTAGGTACAACTGAGGTAGATCATACAGGGTCATACATCCGTCGTGCATCAACTCTTCATGGCTGGATGCGATTGATGTGGGGTGTAGGCAGATAAACACTATAAAAAGCCCGTTAATCTTTAAGGCACCTCAAGACCCTGCTGTGTTTACAGTTCGCTACGGCATATTTAAAAAAAAAGCTGCTGCAGCTGTCGTGACCCGGGAAACTATATACGGGAACACCGGTCATTTTAAATGTGGGCCCTTCTACCTTTCCGAGTTTGGTAGAAAAGTGACTCAAAATACAGAGACGGACGAGGACGTGTGTGTGTGTGTGTGTGTGCGTGGGACGGAGACAGGAGGTGGGAGAAACTGGAAATTCCTTCTCTTGATACTTCTCTTATCCACCCTACACGTTTTGTTAAAAATAGATGTTGGTCCCTCCAAAGTTGTTGCCCACGACATTCCTTGCGTGGATGCGGCCCGTCTTCCATTTCATCTGTCTTTTTCCAAATACCACGCCGGCCACTTGTTGTGGCCGGTGGATGGCTCAGTTTGGGTTAATTGCCAAGAAGACCAAGGTACGTATAATGGGGAGTTATTGGAGTCCCCAAAGTTTGGGAGTCGTAAACTATTTCTAAGTGATTTCTTCCTATAATCGGGATTGAATGAATTAATTAATTGCACTGTGATTCAGTCAGAGATCTCTTCCCTCTTCTTTTTTTCTTACAGTATCATTACTTTTAAGTAACTTCTGAGAAATAATGGAGGAAGGTTCTCTTGTGGCTCCAGCGCCGACTAATGTGGCTGAATGACAAAAAAAAAAAAAAGTGGATCATTTAAAAAATCCAACTAGGAAGCTATTGCCTGTTTTTGTGACATTTATGCAGTAGGGGAAAAACATTGTTAGGTCTCATTGAGCTGTGTCTGAGACCCAATGAAAAGCCCTTGTCATTCCCGGCCCTCCTTGGCGATGGCTTCCTTTACTGGGTCAATCCATCTCATATTTCATCTTCCTCTTTTCCTACTGCCTTAAAATTGTCTAAGCATTGCTGGCTGCCAATTTTTAATCTACATACATAGCAATGTCGGCTGCTTGGCAATTGAGTCTAGAGTTTCTTCCCCTTTAAAGCTTAGAATGGGGGTGAAGGTTGGGAGCCTCTGAGCGGCATTCCAGCTCAGCAGTTGCTCCGAAGTCTTGTCTCCCTGGACCCCCCCGTCTGGTTTTTCAGCACAACAGGTGTTGCAGCTTGTGGGTGAACTCCGAGAGAGAGCATCTTTGGCACGCAAGACCGAGCGGATGCAGGATTAGAACTTCCCAGGGGGGTAGCTCAGCCCTGCCTCGCATTCTTTGCAAGGGTGAGAGAGAAAACCTCTGGGCCTCCAGATGTTGCTAGGCAGACTTCCGGTGCCATCCTCTGTTGGTGGGCTGTTCCAGCTGTGGTGGATGGTGAGAGGTGGGGGGTCTGAGAACATTTTCTGCCTTCTAAATTTCTGCTGGATAGCTGAGTGGCTTAGGTGTTTCTGGCTGCAGAGCCAAAGGTTGGGAGTTCGATTCCCCCACTGTGGGAGAGGAGCCAGCCTGGGTGGCCTTGGGCCAGCTGCACCGTCCCAAGGTTGCCCCCTAGAGGAAGGGAAGGGTAAAGCCCTTCAAAGTAGTTTCTTCCTGGAAAATCTTGAAAAGGGTCACTGTATAAGCCAGCGCTGACTTATCGGTGGTGCATGGTTATTGTGACCTTTCTGCACCCTGGATCGAAGCCCTGGTCCCCTGGCCTTAGTTCTGGCTGAAGCTGCATCTCTGATGAGCTGCTATTCGGAGGCTGCTCATGGCAGACAGGCCACTTTTGAGGTCCTTCTTGTGGTTCTTAAACTTTAGATCCGATCTGGGGGCGAGGCGTCCCTTCAAATAATGGAAACTTTCAAAAAGAAAGGTGTTTCTCTGGCAGTTCCTCAAATAAAGGACCAGTACCTAAGCATTGACGTGAGAGGAGAGAGGATCCTGCCCCCACCCCCCTCCCCCCCCCCGGTGCTCTGTCCCAGGACTTTGGGATGAATCAAGAGATGGCAGAGGTTTGGGGGACGGCCGAGACAAGGCGCCTTGTCATCTAATCCTGCTTTGTTCGCTTTATTGATTTCTTAGCCACTTCTCAAGAGCCTGATCTCCCCAAAACCGGATTACAGAATCCAACAGAATACAACTGGCATGTTAGTACAGTCTGATGACACGTAAGCCAAATTAAAATACTATTTAAAAAATAACCTGAATAAGAATCCTCGGGGTGGTGACCCCCCCCCCTTCATTTATTTTAAGGCAAGTTCAGCAACGGTGTTTCCTGTGTTTGGCCCGCCTATTGCAGGGAGCTCTGCAGTTTGACTCTGAACGGCCGGCGTTGCTATCTGGCAGCTGTCAACAACCGCCAGGAGGGAGGCGAGATGCCCCGTCCGGGATCCCTCGCAGTGGCTTTATAAATAGAAGCTAATCCAAACAAGGATCTGAAGGCTGGAGATGCCATGCATTGCTCCCAGAAGCCCTTCTCCAAGTACCTCTCCACAGAGCTTCCAGAAACACCGAGCCAGATTCCCCAGGCCAGGCTCGAGTCCCTCAGGTGAAGCTTTGCTCCGGTTATTTATCTTTAGCCCTACTCAGAGTGGTGCAGTGGCTAAATTGCAGGGGCTGCAGCCAAAACTCTGCTCACGACCTGAGTGGGTGGAACCGCTGGTGGACACTCTTCCCATCTTTCCAAGGCCGGCAAACTGAGCACCCCGCTCGGCAAGGTCTTCCCTAGATTCTGGTCCAGAAGCAGTGCGGTTCCTTCCCTCCACCCCACTTAAGAGCCTTTCCCTGCCCGGCCTCTGTGACATCATGGCGGCCTCCGGTTGGAGCCTTAAAATCTCAAGACGGCAGTCCCCCCCTCGAGGGTCACCCGTGAACTTTAAAATAGCCGACTCTTCTCCGCCCGTCCCGGCTTCCTGTCCAAGGGCCCTCAGCCAGCTGGGGCGGAAGATGCCGTCTGGACGGAGGATACACCTTCGTATCCACCCCCAGCTGCAAACAAAGAGGCTGGAGTGAGGAAACGAAGCCAGAGGGGGTTTCCTCCAGCCAAAGCCCCGGTCGGAAGAGAAAAGCAGGGGGTGGGGGGGTGGCAGAACGCCAAGGAAGCCCCATTGCGCCTCTCGTCCTTTTAAAGTTTATAAGCAGTGGCTCGTGGATGGATTCAGGGACCGAGGATGCTTTGGGGCCCGAAAGGCATCCTGGAATACTCCCCATTAGGGCCTGCTTTTTCAGCCACGGGTAGGGGGGAAAACGACCCCTCGTGGCCGTGGCCAGGTTTCAGATCGCCCGGTCTCCGTTCAAGGGCCCCCACGCCTCCAAGGGTGGTGTTCGGTAGCCTCTTGGGGAATGCAGATAAAGCAGGCACGGAAGGCCAGCATTAGGGTGTTTTTTGGTGCCCCCTGCATGTCTAAAAGCACAGGGCTTTTTCTAGCCTTCCTTCCTGTGAGACACAGCAAGTCCTTTTCGGTTTCCGCTCATACAGGCCACTCTCTGGTAAGCAGAGAGTTTTAACACACCCTCAGAGGGGAACTGATTGTTACGGTGAGGGGGTTTGTGCACTCCCCCAGCCCCCCCGAGAGCAATGAGGATGGACCCCTCTTCCTAGTCCTGCCGGATCTCCCTCCACCCGTCCCACCCAGAGTCCCTAAAAACCCAGAGGCATCAATATTCTCCTTCATGCGTCCGAGGAAGTGGCAGCCAGAAAGACCTCAACCCCACTGAGCTCTCGAGCAGTTCCCCAATCAATAGGACCTTGATGAATCGAGGCTCATTTGTTTCATTGATTCAGGGGTCTGTTTTAATCAGGGTAACAACTGGATTTAGGCTCCTGTTATGGATGTGGTGGTGTTGGGGGGTTTTTTTGTGTTGTTTTTTTTTTTTTGCAAACATTAATTGCCAAATTCTAAGTGTGCATTTCGAAAAGAATGTTGAGTTTCAGTTCGTATATTCATTTGAATCTGAGAAAATCACCTGCAAAAGTGAATCAAAGGAATTTAACCTTTTCGCTACTCCTTCCCCCCACCTCTCTATCATAACATTCTCATTGGCATATTATTTTGTTTTGTTAAAAGAGGCCACTTTTTTTTGCACAAAATTGCCTTTAAAGAAAAAAAACAACAGATCACATCTCTCTCTTTGAAAATGCTGCTTTATTCTTTTGTGTTTTTTGTGGTGTCTTTTTTAAAAGCAAAAGTGCTGCTTTTTCTTTTTTTGTTAAATATACTTTTTTTTAAAGTGTCTGGACTCGATACATTTTCTTAAAAAAAAAATTCACAGTATTTTTGCAAAGACCAAAGACAAGTTCTTATTGCTGCAACGTAAATTCCAGGCGCGCCTCTTTCGTTCCCCCCCCCCCAGAAGGAAGTGGTTAATGGTAAGCCTCTCACCCCACCCCACCCCACTCTTGCCTCCCCCCTCCACTTTATGGGTGAAACAGGCCTCTTTTCCCCTAAAAACCATTTCCCCTCGTCTCACTCTCGTGGCCTGTATTGGAGGAATAGATGCTGCAGTAATGGGCGCCTTTTCGCAGCGGAAAGCCAAGTGTCGGTCGCAGTGCTCAAGTGCAAAAAATCGGATCCGTTTTGTGTGCAAACCGTTTCTACTCTCCTTCCATTCCACCAGCCCTCCACAGAGCATCGCTGCTTCAGCGTTGCAAAAACGACAGAAACGTTGCAAAGTTGGGACTACAATTCCCAGAATCCTTCAACCCACGCAGCCAAAAAAAAAGAGAGAAGGTACTTTCCCCAAGTTCCATTAGCAGGCAAGGCTAGGGAAACAGTGGTCTTTCAAAACTCTTGTTTAGCTACAACTCCCATCAGCCCCCATCTGGCCCGGCTCATGGTAAAGGGTAATGGGAGTAGTAGTCCAGGAATCAAAGGGCTACGACTGATTCACTTCCCTTTTCTTAAGTAACAGCCCTGTGATTCAGCAGCAGCAGTATGCTATTAAGCGTGTACAGCGTACCTGTGCGCTGGTTAAGTCGGTAGGGGGAATAAACCAGCGCATGATGCTCTAAAACAGGAACAGTTAGTGGCCCTCCCATCATCCCTGAACGCCGGCCGTTGTGCTTGAGAGGAGAGCAGCTTTCGGAAGGCGTTAAGGTTACCTAGGATTTTTTTTTTAACACCCAACTGCTCCTGGTTAAGGGCAAAGCCTACACCAGCACGAGAGGGGGGTGGGTTTGTTTTCTTGTTTTTTGCAGAAGTAGCAGCAGCTGCCCCTCTAAAAGCACACCTGGGCTCACCTGCCAGGGCCAACTTACAAGAGTGTGAATGTTTCCACAAAGCCAAAGTGAGCATCTTGTAATTTCACCCGTTGAGCTTAGGAAAGGGCGACCGCCTTCAAAGCCTGAACCAAACCAAAAACCCTTACGTGGCTTCCCCAACGAAGAAGGGACCCCCATAAGGCCCTGATCCTAAATGAGTGAAGCGACACGGGTTTGCCGAACAAATGTCCGGTCCAGCATCTTCCCAAAAGAAAGGATGCATCAGAGTGAGGTTTCCTTCATATTAAAAAAAAAAAGTCTCCTTTGATCTTCCTGCCTGTCCTTTAAAAATGTTTCATGCGACATTGACTTCACCCGGGGCAGAGAGCGGATCTGACAAGGAATCTCTTTATTTAGGAGATTCTGGGTGATGCTCCGTGCCTGCTTGGGATCCTCCACCTCCTGTGTAGAGAAGCTGAGCGCCAGAATTTTAAGGGGAGAGGAAGGTCAACGGGCGACTCCCTGTTCTTGAACGAGAGGCAAAAATTGAGCGTACCAGAGCTTGCCCGGATATATTCTTATCGACCTAGGGTGAGTTACTTGGGGACCCTCAAACAATACGGTCTCTCCGGTCGCTCAGCTGTTTCCCCCCAACAAACCCAGGTTGCTCCCATTACCCAAATTCTTTCAACGGCCAAGGCGCTGGGTCTTCCCCCCCTCCAGTCATTGTTAAGTTTAACCAGTTTTGTGCTATAGGATCCAGCCACGCCGTTCCCCACTTGACCACAACCCTTTCATGTTTCGCTCTGAAATAAATCCAGTTCCTCCAAGGTTCATTAGATACTAATTAAACACTTCCTGCTCTGCATATCACACCAGGAGATAAGTAGAGACGGGTGACAAATATTTGCTTCATTGCCTTTTTTCTCAGTTTCTCTTCTGGTGAGCAGCAGGAGAAGGGAGATTTATTTATTTATTTATTTGATTTATATCCCGCCCATCTGGTCTGATTGACTTAGAATACTAATTTACTTTTCTATATAGATAATTCTTTCGTATCTGTCTAGCTCTTTTGCCGAAACGAATGAAAAGATTATTTAAACTAAGTACAGTGGGACCCTTTTGTCTGTGGGATCTGTCTCTGCTGATTCACTTATCCACTGCCGGGAAATATTAAAAATATATTTTAAAAAATCCTAGAAATATATATATTTCTAAAGAGGAATTTACAAGAACTGGCCCCTAGAGGGGGCCAGAGACCATGCAGTGTAGAGCATTCACTATTACAACAGTGTTTGCTATAATCCCTGTTTTTCAGCATTTGGGGGTGTGTGGGAGCTTGGAACCGATTCCCCACAGATAAGGGAGTCCCAGTATATATAAAATCCCTCCCCACAGACTCACAAGAAGAGAAATTGACAGTCAACCAACGATTCATCACTCAGATGAAGTCATAAAGCAGACTGAACCTGCAAACCATATGTTTAAAGGCAGATGTGCCCTAAATGTTTTTTTTTTGTTGTTGTTGTTGTTTTTAAATTCAAAACCTCCAAAGTACCAATGCCAATTGGGCCTGGGGGAAGAGAAAAAAAGGGGACGGGCAATCTACAGGGAAAACACCAAAATTGCACCGGCTGATCCATGCCATTCTCTGGATTCTCTGTAAAAACTGAATACACAAACGATATCAATTCCAGTGTTAACCCAGCGAGCGGCTTGCAGACAAGCAGAAATGAAACCGGGGCAGTTCGGCCTTTCGCACTGCACCTCTGTGCTGAGGCGCGCTCTGCCGGTGGAATTTCAGCCTGAAGCTATGAGGGCAAAACACAGCAGTCCACCCACCTCCAGAGGCTTGGTGCGATAAAACCAGATCGTTCCTGCTGCAACCCAAATAAACCTTTCCCCTCTCTTTTAACATCCAGTTAAGAAAATGAGAGTTTTGCTTCTTTCCTATCATGTTCTCTCTCTCTCTCTCTCTCTCTTTCCCTTTTAAATGCAGCTTAAGGCAAAAGTTTGGCAATGCAAAGCAACATTTACATAAGGCCGCGTGACGCAGGTTTGCGATTTGGAATATCTTTTTAAAAAATACAACTAACCGCTTATCACGATCATCTGTCATTACCCAATAAATATTTTTTTTTAAATTGAGATTTCTACTTCCGGAAAGCCACCTCATTCAAATCCATTCCCCTTCCCACCAAATATAATCTATTTTTTCCCCCCAGAGAAAATACAATTTCCCATATAATTTCTTTTTTTAAAAAAAAAAACAAACTTTTCTTCTTTTTCTCTATCTCTCTCTTTTCTGGTGATCTGAATGAAGGAGATTGGACTTTGAATAACAAACGAAGGAAGGAAAAAGCCAATCTTACAAAACAAAAACAAAAAAGCTGGAAATGCATGTAGATCTGTATTTGTTCAATTCCTTAGAAATTAGGCGACGTCCGAGGGACACCCCAATAATAAGCACTGGGGAAGAGAAGACTCCTTCCTTTGATCTTGTAGCACAGTGAGATCCGTTCCGATGGGCCAAGGTAGAATGGTTGCATTATTATTATTATTATTTTCCTTTTTTTTTTTGTCAAACAAGTTAAAAAGTGCATCTCTGTTTTTGCTTAAATAATATACGTTTCTCTTAAACACGAAGTGGGTCTTATGCCTCCTCCTTTCCCCCCCCTCCCCGTGCGGCCCGAACACAGGGCAACGGGTGGGGGGTCTCCTTACCGATGCTTTGGAGGTATCACCACGAGAGGGCGCCCCTCTTTCGGCCTCCACATCAGCACCTGGGCATCGTTGGCGTTGGGTTTCACAAGGGCACTTGGCGGTATCGGCTCGTTTTTGCTGAGGACCTGGGGGGGTTCCTGAGCATGGGGCTCCTTCAGCTTGGCACGGTGGCCCAGCGGCTTGGTGGGGCTCACCTCAATGCCCAGTTTCATCCGCCACTTGATGGTCTGTAGGATGACCATTTCGTGGGTGGCGGTGTTGGTGGCCACGAGCCACGTGGTGAAACTCTGGTCCCGGTGGATGTTCGTCAGCTTGGCCACGTTGCTGTCGCTCACCGGCACCGCCCAGGTGACGCTCGGGTAGAAGTTATCATTCATGCTGACGATGACTTTTCCTTCTTTCTTGGTGGGGCCCACGATGGTGCACGTTTCCGTGGTGTTCCCGTACCACGGGTAATTGACCCCATCGGAGTCGCTGATCGCTTGGATCTTGCCCTCAAGGAGATCTGGAAGTTCCCAGCTGGACCTGCGTTGGGAAAGAAGGAACCACACCGTGAACGGATTAAGAACCGTGCCAGGTATGGATCACCCCATGTTTCACCAATTAAGCCATTAGTGTGTTCTTAGGAGGGAGGATTTCTATGACATGTCATATTTTTTCCTGCAACTTATCTTTGAGCTTATGGGTGGGTTTAGACATGTTTATGAGTAATCTGATGAGAAAGGCCAAATTACTCATAAAGATTTTATTTATTTATTTATTCAAAATATTTTTATCCTGCTTTTTTAAAAAAAAGGTTGCTTATGAGTTCAAAAGTAGGTTCCACAGAAAATGTGAAATGTCACAGAAATCCTCCCTCCCCCCCCCCTTTGCTCTATTAACTTTGGGGTGGGAAAAATTCAGTCTTTGGGTCTTTGAGTGGCTTCTTTGTCCCTTCCTTCCTCCACTCCTGCTCCCCAATTTTCCCCAGCACAAAAATATATATATTTACAATATTTATTTAAAGTATTTATATAATATATTTGTTTAATATAAATACAATATTTATTTAAAACAATTATTATTTATTTATAAATATTCACCTTGGATCCTCTTTGAGGAGAAAGTCGAGATAACAAGATTTGCTAATAAATAAATATTTTTATCTTGCTTTTCTCCTTAAAGAGGACCTCAAGGTGAAGCGTCACTCAGATAAGTCTCCAGTAGCAATGATTCGTTTTCCTAATTGCACCCTCCCTTGCAATATATACATATATTTGTAAAATGTAAATAAGCAGAGAAGCTGCAGAGACAAAATAGGAGATATTTCTGTCACACAGGAAAGATCTGTCGCTGCTGCCTTCTTCAGACCTGTTTTTAGGTAGGATTGATCCAGGAACTGATGGAAATCTAACATTCCTATAATGAATCAATTAAGATTTTCCCAGGTTTTAGCCGGGTTGTAGCTGATAAGCTGGAACAGCACAGAAGTCTAAAATGAGCTTTTTCCAAGCTCCGTGAAAAGGACTCCCCTTCTCTCTATAAAATATGCAAATATATGCAAGACCTTTGCTTTGTTTGCCACCTTTACTTACCATAGCAAGGAGCAAGACAGGAAATTGTGGGCTAAGGTGTGTTTCTTTGGTCCAGTAGGCACCTGTGGGCTTCAGAGTTCCTGCATAAACGCTGTTCTCCTTGCATGCAGAAAACCAGCAAGCGAGCTTTGCTCCTTGATATACTACTTTGCTACATGCAAGGATTTTTTTTTACTGAAGGAAGCTGCCTAGGTATACAGAATCTTTTCCACCTCACTTAGATAGCGACATCTTAAGTCTTTTTTCCCCCCCTCCTGTTTCCAAGAGAGCTTTCGTCTTCACTGCATCAAACGCAGGACTTGTTAAAACGAGGCTCTCGGTCCAACCCCATCATAAGGGCGCACAAAAGATTAATTGAAAACGGACCTTCTTAAGAGGGAGAATGGCTACAGGGCAGTTCTTTCCGTATGGGAATGGAGAGGGAGGGCGCACGCACATGCCAACACATGCAAACCACGGGATGGAGAAAAGCCCGGAGGACCGCGGGGGGATGAATCAGAGATCACATTAAGAAAGCCGCCGTCTGCTCTCCGTCATATCGTGTCTCTGTCTCTCAAAAATCCAAAACAGCGACCCTTCTGGGACATGACTTCATCTATTTTTTTATTCTCTTTGGTTTGTTTGCACACAGCCTGGGCAGAAGATGGACAGTTGCACTGTTTTATTTCCCTATATACAAAAAAAAGATACACACACGGCGCAGTAGAAAATAACCCTGCACGTACGGACTCCGGACTCCCAAACAGGACCACGAGCTCTGGGTGCTGCTGGACTACAACTCCCATCTGCCGCAGCCAGCAGGGACTTGCGGTCAAATCCACAGCGGTCGTATCCCACTTTGCCCATCCACCTCCACCACCCTGCCCAATTTTAAAGAGTCTAAGGGGATGAGGTTGTGACCTTTCTTATATTAATTAAAAGGGTGGCGGAAGGCAAACCTAGCCAGACGTCTGGATTGCCTGTCATGGTCAAAGATTTAACATACTCTCAGCCATTTAAAATAATAATAATAAAAGAAAGAGGGGGAGCATTAAAGCCTCTCTTTTTCAAAGCCCTGCTCTCTCTCTGCAAAGCCTCTCTCTTCCCACACGGCCCTCTCTCTTGTAAATGGAGAGATGTGGAGAAGCAGCCGCCATACACAATTAAAACGGGGGGGGGGAGTTAAAACCCCACCCCAAGATAATTATGGCACAGCATTTGGCATGATTTAAAAAAAAAGACTGAGGAATAAGAATCCTTTTGAATCCTAGGCGCAATCCTGCGGCTGGTGTGATTTCCAGGTATTCCCCGTTTCATGGGGTTTTATAATTTGAAAATGCACAGCTGCCTATGTCTTGACCTGGAGTGACCCATCAGGATCCTGTTTGTCCACCCGTGCCCTAAGGTACCCCCCACAGCACATATTCATTCCCCTATCTGCACCCCCAAAGTAGCTCTCTCTCGGTTTCCCCCTACGGATCCTGAGAGGTCCCTATACTTTTCTCTCTCCCTCCCTTAAGTCCTCCATACCAACTGGAACCCTCAACGACAGCGCCTCCACCACTTCGGTTCCGCTGAGTACCCCCCCCTTTTTTTAACCGTATTTTTGAGCCTTAGCACTCTTTTTTTCTTTTTACTGGATTTACTGTGCCTTCCTATGCTGTACTGTTCTTCTTATCCGTTGGTGATGGTTTTTGCTTATTTTTTTGTATAGTAGGACACACACACACACATCTGTGGGATCCATTTCTGCAGATTCACTTATCCACTGGCTGAAAATGCTAAAAAAAAAAACAACAACCCCGAAACCTCCCAGAAATAGTTATTTATATGCATTTCCAGGGTGTATTTATCAGAATGGGGCCCAAGAGGAAGCCGGAGACTGTGCAACGTATAGCGTTCAATACAGTACGTCTGTGTTTTTTAGCATCTGCAAAGGGGGGGGCCTTGGAAACGATCCCCCGTGGATACCACAGTCCCGCTGTTTTGAGTCACTCTCTAAGTAAAAGGAAAAGGTAAAACTGAAAAAGGTTGCCAGATGCTGGAATCCACTTGGTGGCTCGTAATGATTTAATGATCTGTCCTGTTGTCTCAATGTGGAGCTCAAGATACAAACATTGTCTAACTTTTAGATCTTTGATCTAAGCCCCAGCAGCCAGAATCCGAACGCTGATTTATGCTTGTTTAAGGGAAATCGCATTTTGGGGGGGCAAGAAATGGCTGCTATTGTCTCCCTAGGCCTGTATGTCATCATGCAGTCCGGTGTGTATACAGGAAGGCAATCAATACCTCACTAATGAGAGGCAATTGGCTATACAAGCAATAGGATCCTAGCCAATAAACAAATACATTTGTAGATATTTAAAAACATCTGGCCTTGAGGGTACAGCAAAAGCCTGTTTTTACTGATCCCGTTGCCTGAACTGCTGAGATCCACCCCAATATTGCAAAATCCATTAGGCTGCACAACAGTTTTGGAATATTTTTGCCCCGGCGTTCTCCTTCAAAGGACCCCAAGCAGCTTAACATTGTTAAAAGGACAAGACTTAAAAGCTAAAAACAATCAGTATACAAAGAGGAAAAAAGAATCAAGCAAGTACGATATTAAAAATGGCAGACAGAATCAATACTTAAAAAGGCATTTCAAAAGCAACAGAGCACAATAATCCAATTTTTGGTTAGCCATTAAAAAAAAGAAGGCCGTGATTGCTTTAAAGCCAAAAAAGGTTATCAGGATGTTAGCCCTCAAAACCTATTTATTAAGCGTCCTGGAGCAGCATTTATTTAGCTCTAGGGATACCCTGTTACTAGGAGGCCCATCGCTTCTCCAGGACGGAGCAAGGAGTAACTGTGCAGATGTGGTTGGACTTCAAATTCCATCATCCTTCACTATCAGCTACACTGCTGAGTGCTCATGGGAATTGTCATCCAACATCTGCAGAAGGTCAGAGAAGCGTTCCTTTCTTGGAAAGCCGGCTAAAAACTTCTACCTGTTATAATATGAAAACCAAACCCTCTTCCCTCCCCAACTCTGATCTGGAGAGCAATCATCTGCCTATCCTTCTTTAGCAACGGATGGTTCCTTCTGCCCTCCCCCTTAGAAATGCTGAGCGCAGAAATGGGGGTCCCTAAGAAACGGCCCATTGAGGTTTACTCCCTTCCTCCCCGGTGGCAGAACCAGGTTATAAACTGAGAGCATCTTCTCTCTTAATTCCCCCCCCCCTCCTTGATTTCCTGTTCTCTGGTTTTCTTTGCAGATTGCAGCAGTGCAGAGAAATTTGAAGGTTCTTTTTTTAAAAAGTCTTAAGAAGGAAAGCAAGAGGAAACTTGAAAGATCTGGCATTTAGCCACCCACCCATCTGCCTCCCGTCAAAAAGGTTAAGCACCATGGAAGCGGCTCCCCCACCGTCTGCATCAGATCTGAAGTTAGTTTGGGAAAACAATGGCGTGTAAATGACTCCGCTGGAGGGAAAGGGTTGGGTTGAAGGTTCCCCCCCCCCCCCAAAAAAAAATCTTCTAAACTAGCAGTGGGTAGATCTAATCACCCGTTTGCTGCACTGTGGCCACCTCTAAAGGTACTCCCTGCGGGGCAAATTAAACTTATTCCCTGATGGACATAGGAGGGCTCAGGGGTTGAAGCCTCTGGCTGCGGAGCCAGAGGTTGGGAATTTGATTCTCTGCAACTCTTAAGATGATTATTCTGCGGTTATAAATAACCTTGCTTTTTGGGTTTGTTTTGTTTTTTTTACACTGGCATCAGGGTGGTGGTGTGTTTTTGGTCATAGTTTTGCTCCAGTGCAGGATCTGCCTGGGTGGACTTTTGTCCCACATGTTTCTGGGCCGATCCAAACACTCCCGTTAGCGGGTGTCATTTCTCCACGTTTCCTTTGGGGCCTTTTTTCTGCTGCTTCCTCTCTACCCCTCTGTGCCTTCCAGGTGGGTAAAACAAGAAGGGTAGAGAGGTGAGGATGCCATGGGCAGGGAGATATTTCTGGATAGGTGTGGGCAGGACCAGCTTGGATATCCCAATATCTTGGGAGCCACAAATCCCCTGCCCGTGGGAGGAGGCAAATACAGCAGGACCCTTCCTATCCGTGGGATCTCTTATCCACGGATGAGTGAAAAAAACATATATCCCAGGGAATTTGTTTTTTCTAACCCACCCACAGCAGTTTTTGGTTTTGCCTGAACAGTTTCCTTTTTCCCTGCGAGAAGATCTGACAGGAGCTGCAGTTTTGAGCCTCCTGCTGGAGCTTCTCCTTGTTCATGCAACCCCAATTGGGGGGGGGGGGGAGAGCAACGGAGAGTCTATTAGCATCCATCTGGTACAGGATGGTAATGCAGAGATGCCCACCAGAGGAAAAATTAAGGCTCGTGTCACCACGAGCGAGCGTGGCAGACGCGGATGTGGGTTGCGTTGCTCTATGAATCATCCTAAATTGCTTTCACCGCGATGGTACCCTTCAAAGTCAGGAACAAAATAGGAATCGCAGAGTATCAGACAGATGCGGAGGGCCTTGAGTTCTCTCTAGTTTACAAGACCCCGGAGTCTTTTCTCCTTTCTTTCAGTGAGTTTAAGACCATATACTGTATATGGATGGCTCTCTGCCCCGGCTCTTTGTCCTCACAACAGCCCTCTAAGGCAGGCCAGGCTAGGAGATTAGGAATCTGCCAGTCGTCTGCAGCCATTTGAGGCCAGGTTTGTAAATTCATGAACAGAGCAGGCGGTGATTCAATTATCCTGCCTTTCTCTCAACAGGTTTTCAGTGGTTAAAAAACAAAAACACTCACAAAAAAACCGCCAGACCAACCTGGAAGAACCCGTCAGAAACACAACGGCCTCTGGACCCGCTGCAAAATGTCATGAACGTGGAAAGGAGACCGAAGCGTAAAACCCTCACCCGGACGCACCTTTCCTTCCAGCGATCGCTGTGCCTTCTCCCCGGGATGGGATCCCAAGGCCCAAATCTCACCTCCCTAAAGGTCTGTTGGACTGGGTTTCTCCACTGGCGGATCCAGTATCTCTGGAAACCCATTTCGGCTTGCCCTTGCGCTCCACCACCACCAGAAGAAAGGTGAGATTTTAAAATATTATCACCCGATACGAATAGCAAAAGGAACGACAGGAGCTGCCGTTTCTCCCAATTTTTTTTGTTTTGCATTCCTTTGCTTTTGCTTCTGAACTGGTAACTTTGTGTGTGTGTGTTTATTTGCTTTTCAGTGGTTGTTTAGCCTCCTGGCTAAACAAGACACTAGGTTTTTTTTTTTTTTTACATTTATATCCTACTTTTGCTCAACACAGGGACTCCTTTATATTCACAACAACCCTATAAGGTCGATCAAGGCCATAGATTCTAGTTTTTTAAAAATTGGGTTTCAGGCAACGAGAGTATTTTAGAGGCAACACTTCAATGGTTGAACAGCCCCTCTGTATACTTTCGACAGACTCTCTTCCACCCGCTGGAAGCTAAGGTAAGTTATAAACTTTCCAAGAATAATGACCGGGCACTGCTGTTATTGTGATAGCTTATCGCCTACTGTTTTGTCTGGTTTTATAATCCCTTTGCCATTTCCAACCAGCTTTCATGACTTTAAACGCTTATTCGATTGGGTTCATTACAAGGATATTTCCATGATGCTTTAGTTGCTCCACCTGCAACTAAAAATAAATCCATTTTAAAGCAACACCTCTAAAACAGCAGTCTGAAATACCTTTCAGCCCTGGATTTTTTTTAAAAATCCAGTATTTTTAAAAAATAAAAATCAGAGCAAAGCAGCAACAGAGAGAACCCCTCGTCTGTAAATAAATGCAGGGAGTTTCTAAGATCTGTCTGAAAGCTAGTGAAAAATGGCACCAACTATATATCCATGGGAAAGGAATTCTGTAAATACTCTTCACTGATCATTATTATTTGGTCTGATTGACTATCTATTTTGGAATCATTGTTACGATGTTATGGACAGTGGAGTAATCTGCTTTGGGTGTATTCTGTCGTAGAACAAAAAACGTAGAACCCTTTAAGCTGAATGGAAAGGAAACAATAAACAGGTCTTTCCAAAGCCATTCAAATAGTAAATCGAAATTCCAACCTCTGGCACCATCGCCAGAGACCTAAACCAAAGAGCTATCTGGTAATTCATTAAGAATCCTCCTGCTCTTAGAACTACAGGGCTGGAAGGGACCCTCTGGGGTCATCCAGTCCAGCCCCGTCAATGAGGCCCAGTGGGGGAATTCGAACTCCGAGCCTCTGGCTCTGCAGACAGAGACCCCAATGGCTGAGCTGCAACTGAACAAATAAACAACATGCGTAGGTATACTTCAAATGTTCTGTAGAAAAATGGATTGCACCCAGTTTTGTTTTGTTTTTTGCATGGCTTTGCATCCAGGGCGAGTGAAGCAGCGTCTGCCAAAACGCACACACACACACGACCCAGCACTTTAAAAAAACTGAGAGGTGCCTCGAGGCTTCCTTGGCGCATGGCTGCACTCTCCCTTTGACACATGCTTTCTGCGCTTCCCCTTTGCTGTGCGTCAGCCAAGCCCGGGCCCCCTCTTTGACTTCCTGTCTTAGGTCAAAGCAAGCAACCGCCAACGTCTCCAGTGGCTTGCCATTCAGAGCTTCCCGTTCTTAACCTGTCTGCTGATCTGCCGCTCTTCTTGTGACCCACCTGCAACAACGCGGCCTTTCTGAGGCTCACTTCCAACTGCCATCCCAACCCCCTTTGTTTCTGCTTCATCCTGGGAGCACCCGCTAACACCCGCGTCTGGCCAAAAGAGATTTATAGCTATTGCTTGCAGTTATTAATCTCTTGTTGTTTGAAAAAAAAAAATAATGATCTTGATCTGCTCTGTTGGACGATAAGCAGAGCCTTCTCGGTAGTGGCCCGCGTAGTGCAGTCCTTTAAAAAATGCTTTTATAACATATTATATATTTTATAACATATTTTTATAACATAAGTAAAAGGATATAACATTTAGAGAAGACATACATTTGGATCCTATCTTGAAAGAGAGAAACGAAAATGCTAGCCGTGGTGGCACCCCCAAAATCCTTGGGGTGCTCGAACACCTCCTTCCCTATGCACTATGACCAAAAAGAGAGGAAAAATCTATTTTGCTTCCTCCCTCCTTTGAATTCCTTACACCTCAAGTTCTTGCCATCCCCAATAGAATCAATAAATATTGGAAAATTCTTCAAAAAGCAGACTGGGAGGGAAATCTCCATTATCTGTTTGCACCAAATCCAGGAGGTCCGTCTATTCCCATCAGGAAGAGGAGGCCCCCCCGCTGTAAGCTACCTGCCGTACAGGTGTTAAAAGGGGAATGGCAACCCTATGCCAACACAACAGCCAACATAGTCAAATACCAAAGGATCGGAACCCAGACTTGGAAGAGTTAAGCTCTCAAAACCCTGTGTGTGTGGATAGATCCACCTGCTGGTTTCAGGTGTTCTGGCATTTTAATTATTAAATTATCCACTCCTCTTTCCGCCCACCTATAACCCCCTTCTAGGCTCCACCAAAAAATGCTGTCCGTCTTAAGAGAAAATTTCCTAAACCTTAAGAGCTCTTCCGTGCTAGAGCAGATTAACTCGGAGGACGGCGGGTTCTCCTTTTTTATCATTTTTTTTTCCAAAACACAAGTGGGAAGGCCATCTGTTAGGAGCGTAGTAGCACAGGATTTCCTGCTTCCGCAGGGGTGGGACTCGGTGTCCTCTTTGGGCTTCCTTCCAGCTCTATAATCCTACCCGGGGGCGGGGGGGGGAGAGGAATGTTGTACATCCTTATCCAAATAATAATAATAAACCAAAGTGAAATTCTCGCCTTCATAATGACCAAGCCGGTCAAACCTCATGCATGACATAGACTTCTACCGCATTACCAACTTACATTCCATGCTCCCCGTACTGGTTATAAAATTCCATGTGGTTACACGCCTGGATCCATCCGATGATCCACGTCTCTTTCTTGGGAAGAGGCGGTACCAACACCTGAGCGCAGGCCCGGAAATGCGGGGTTCGGTATCTCAGGACCACGCTGGACGACTCGTCGATGTTGGTCGGGACGGGATCAATGAAGGCCTTGACGTCGATCACGGAGATGGCTTCCCGAAAGCCTTTGGATTTGCAGCTAATGCTCTGGATGCAGCCCATGGCCCAAAACAACAGTACAATCCCCAAAAGACACCAGCAATTCTCCTCATCTGTTATCTCAAAACGGATATCCATAGGATAGAAGACTCATCGTGGGAAGAAAAGTTTCTGAACTTTCTTTGGAAAAAAAACAACAACACTGAACTCCCAAAGAACAGAATTTGCTGCAGCTGAATTCAGGTCGCAAACGGGCCTTTGTAGAGAAATCTCTGTGAAGTTTACAGGCGAAAAAGTCTCGTGAATTATTCTTTGGGTCCAAAGCTTTAAAAAAAATGGCAAGGAGCAGAGAGACCTTGAATTTCAACAAATAATGAATCTGGTTTCGGGGAAGACTTTCCTTTCTAACCCCACACGGTCGCCCGCCTTTCTCTCTTTGAAAGCAATTCTCCAACGAGAATTCGCCTTCTATTCCCTTTGACAGATTTTTAATTTTTTCTTTGGATTTCCAACAGTTCTCCTTTTAAACCAGGACGACGACCCTCTAGATGAATAATAAATCCATCTCTTTCTGTCTGTGCTCTCCGCTCCTCTGTGAAAGCTTGAAGTTTTCACTTCCGGACTTCCAGTCATTCAGAGCTTCCCCTTGGTGGAAACAAAGGGAGGGAAAGCATTATTATTTTTATTATTACTATTTAGTAAGCTTGTATACTTCGAAAAGACACGTGCTCCTATTTCTCTCCCCCCCCTTCCTCCTCGCCTGGCTTCTGAAAATACATTTCCTATATTTTATATGAGAAACAGCCACCTATAAATAAACTAGCTCAATAAATAATAAATCAGACTTTTGCTACACATCCAATTTGTCCCGCTTTGCATTTAAGAGCCCAAATCCAGGAGAAGAGGAGATCTGTGCCATTCTTAAGACTAACAGATTGACTGTGACGCGGAGTCTTGTGTTTGCCTGCAGGCTGGTTTCTTCCAAAGTGTCCCTTTAGCGCCCTGACCAAAAGGCCCACCCCACCCCACCCGAGGCTGGCAAAGCTGAATGACGTGACAAATGCATTAGCCTTCTGGGCAACACAGAGTTCTTAATCGTGAAGTTGCTGCAACAGAGGAACAAGGCAATTTGCCACTTGAAAAATTTATTTCTCTATTCAACTTACATATTGGCCATCTGGTCAAGGGCCATTTTTGGGCATTTTACAACATGAAACAGGCCGCCAGCGTAGCCCCAACCCAGGAACGGCGCAAAGCTAGCTCATATCTGTTCCCAGCATAAAGTGAACTGAGTTCAGTGGCTTTTGATTCCCAGGTAAAGCAAATGCAGAGCTGAGCCTTCGAACTCTTTACTACGAACGCTCCTCTTTGGATTGGGGATGGTGACTTTCCCCTAACAGGTCCTCCTTATTTTAAACCCCCCCCTTGCCTTCCAAAATGCTGGGTCGCATCCAGGGAGGGCAAAAAGGGTGCACTGAATCCAATCCAATGCTTCCCACCAAAAAAATAATAATAATCTATTTCTTAATTCTGTACACTCCTTTTATTTCCAAACCTCCCCTTTCTCTTCCCTGGCTCCTATCTTGACAAGAAAACATTTGGCTGCCTCCCGCCACCACCATCATCCTAAAAACAGGTGCTTAAATCGGCTAAAACCGGTTCCTCCAATATATATCATATCATATAGAATGTTTAATCCTGGCTAGATAGATGGTACCCCCCCCCAGAACAATCCTATTTTCTTGGTTCGTGGCCCATCCTGTTCGCCCCCAAAGGCCACCTTGGGTGGGTCTGAGCTCTTAGGGGGGGAAAAAAGTTTGTGGGTTGTTTTTTTTTTGTTTTTAAAATATAATTACCGGAAGTTTTGGGTGTTGTTCGTTTTCTTTCTATCTGTCTCCTTTCCTTTCCTTTCCCCCCTTCCTCCTCTTTTCGGGGAGCGAGAGAGAGAGGGCGCCGCCGGCTCTCCTCTCCTCTCCTCTCCTGCGGCAGTCGGCGCTCAGTCTCCGGCCGGCGGGCCGAGAGGGGCGACCAACCCCGCGGCGCCGCCTCCCTCCAGCCATCGCGCATCAATCGCGCCTTCAGTGACCACACGGCGCGCCTCACAATCGCCCTCCCTCCCGGGGGGGGGGACACCCACCTGGAGCAGAGGCGGCGGGGGGGGAGGGGGGGAGATCAGAGGAGGGGGGACCCTCCGCAAAGCCAGCCTTGCAGGAGTGTGTGTGAGTGGGGGGGGAAGGAATCCCCTTCTCGGCCCCCCCTCCCTTTTCTTCTTCTTCCTCCTCCTCTTCTTCCTCGCCTGTGCGTGCAGGTTGCGGCTGAAGCTCCGGCTGCGGCGCCGCCACTTCTCGCCTCTCCTCCTCCTCCTCCTCCTCCTCCGGGTGTCCTCAGATCGTCTCTGCAGCCCCAGCCTTCCTCCTCCTCCTCCTCCTCCTCTTCCTCCTCCCTCTCCCTTCCCGCGCCCCCCCCGTCCTTGGGCAAGCCATGGCCAGGGATGGAGCAAGAGGGTGCAGAGCGCACGGGGACACACACAGACACCCACACACACACCCATACACACACACACACACACGCACACACAGAGATGCCCCCCTCCCGTGTGCCCGAAGGAGAAAGAGGCGCAGCAGCCCCGCGCTTTCCGATCCTTTCCGATCCCTTGGATTCCGAGCAGCGGGCAATGGAGAGGCGCCTCCGGGGGGTTTTGGAGAGGTTTTGCAGAAAGCGCCGGAGGGATCCTGCCACTGCTGATGGAAGAAGGGATGGGATGATGGATAGTGGGAGCGGGGGGGGGGGCGCGCAGGGGACAGAAGCAAAGGCTGGGGATGCGAGAGAGAGAGAGAGAGAGAGGAGGAACGGGGGGGGGGGTTCCTCGCCTTTCCTCTGCTCGCCGCGGCGTGCTTCTGCGCCCAACTTCTTGCAGCCTGGGCATCATCCTCTCTTCCACACACACACACACAGACAGACACACCAAAAAAACGAGAAATGGTCTATTCACCGGATCTTTCCCCCAACTGCCGCACCGGAGCAGCCGCAGCCCCGCCGGGAGCGAAAGAGAGAGGGGGGGGGATGATAAATAAACAAATTAATTAATAAATACTGTATCGAGATCTCTTAAGGGGAAAAAAGAAAGTCATCCAGGGGTGGATGGGCGCCGGGGGGATGTCCTCTTCTGCTCGTCCTCCAGGCTCGCCTGCCCTCCGTGCGCGCGTCTTTTAGAGCGAAAATCTTCTCCTCCCGCGGAGGAGGGCAGCCCTGCCGGGTGGGGGGGTCGATCAAGCCGGGAGGGGGCAGCGCCGCCGGGGGGGTCCCCGAGGGGAGCCTCCGTGGCCGCCGCCGCCGCCGCCGCCGGGCTCTTGCGCGGCTCGCGGTCCGAGGCTCCGCGGAACAGCATCCTCCTTCTCCTCCTCCTCCTCCAGGCGCGCCCGCCGCCTTCGGGGCCCCTCCGCCGTCGCCAACCTCTCCGCCGCCTTCGCCTCCTGCTGGGGCTGCTGCGGTGCCTTCTGCCGCCGCCGCCCCCCCATCGGGTCCAACGCTGGAGCCCCTCCGCCGGCTCCGGGATCGGCGCCCCTCCGGGATCGGGTCCCTCTCGCTCGCTCGCTGCGCGCCCCGGAGCGAGGCTTGCGCGCCCAGCCTGGGCGCTCCTCGGCTGCGCCCTGGCGCCGCGTCCCGGGCAAGCCGGAGCCGCCAGCTGGAGCGCCCGCGATCGCCCCGCCTCCCTCCCTCCCTCCCTCCCTCCCTCTCCTGGCATGGCTCATCATCCTCATCATCATTATCATCATCCTGCCCTCCCTCTCTCCCCTGCCCGGCTCGCCCCAAACGGCAGCTGTTCCGAAGCTCCCGGGCGCTTCCTCCCAAACCCGCCTGGGAATGCTGGGTGTTGTAGTTTCCTACATCTTGACTCTTTCTCTTCTCCCCCCCCCCTTTCCACTCTATAGAAAGAAACGTTTCGGGGTTTTTTTGGCAAGCCTTTTTGCAGGCTGCGCCTCTTTCCATCTCAGCCTGAGACTCTGAGACTTGATTCATGCCTAAAAACTCCCCACCAGAACTTGGTGCACAGCCTGAAGAAGTGGGATGCTCTTTGAAAGCTTGCGGGTGGCGGTTTGTTTCTTTTTCCTATGTTTTTTCCCCTCTTGGCAGGGCACCAATTTAGGAGGGAATCTAGTGTGTGTGTGTGTTTGTGTGTGTGTGTGTGTTTCCTGCAGATAAATCAGAGCCTGTAAATAGGGGTTTCGAGGGAAGCCCCAATGTCCCTGGGGTGGAGGAAGATATGTTTGTAAAACAGGCGGCTGTCAATGGGCTCCATCTCCTCCTGCCTTTAAAAGCAGCACCGTCTGCAGAAATCCGGCTGAATTCAATTTTAACCCTTTCAGAGAGAAGCCCAGAGGTATCTGGAGAAAAACATGCCTCCTAATCGTCCCTGTGATTTTGAAAAGCCCTGAGAAGAGCCGAGGATCAAGGACACTTTTGCATCAATAACTGTGGGAGCAAACACCCTAACTGTAATATATATATATATATATATATGAGAATCCTGCTCTCCCAAGTAGCACAGGGGGCCGAGGAAAGGGAGGGCTGTACGGAAGCGAAGCGGTCTGTCTCTGGGTGATAAGCAAGTGTGGAGGAACAGAGGCCAGTCCTGGACCGAAGCTGCCAAGTGTCTATGGCAACAACTTGCTGCGATAGGAAAGATTTGCTCCGGAGGTTCTGCCTGCCACTTTGTGCAATCCTAAGAATCGGAGAAACAGCAGAGCTGGGGGAGGGTGGATTCGAACTCCAAACCTCTCCCTCAACCACTCGACTCTTTTGTTGTTGTTGTTCTCAGTGACTCAGCCTCGACTCACAACTCGGAGCCCAGCCCTCCCTCCCTTTTCTCTTATTTTTTCATAGGGACATTGATTTTGGGGGCTTGGGGTTCAGGACTTGGGACCAAAGATTCGAACTCAGGATTTGGGGCTTGAACCCAAAGACCTGCCGGCCAGCCTGCGGTCCAGCAGTCCAGATGCATGGTGTGCGAGAGAGATTGAAAATGGATATAGACAAGCATAGGGATAGGGCAAGGATGCATTCCGTTCCAGTAAAATTTTTGGTTGAAAATAGACCAGCATGCACAGGTTTCTTCATTTTTGAGCTTGGAAAGAGCTTTTGAAATCGTTTTAGAGAAGGCCTGTGGTTATTGACAGGTTGGACGCAATAAGGCTTTTAAAAGGCTACAGCTATAATCTCTCATCCTCCCAAGATGTGTAACTTCTGTCCTTAGTTCCGCATTCAAAAGGCTTTTCATTCTCTCCTCTTGATAAAGAGATCTGTGTCAAAAGATCCTTAAGCTGTCTAGGGAGTGTTTCTAAAGGAAGTCTAGTCTTTCAGTCTCGCTTATGCAGTTTATTTTCTGATGGCCCCAGATTTGAGAATTTACTGCTCTGGAGCGTCAGAAGAGTCTATCGGCAGACAGCTAAGGAAAGGGAATTCAGATATAAGATCCAGCGGGATTCAATGGTTAGGAGTGATGGACTGGAACTCGGGAGATCTGAGTTCAAGTCCCCATTAAGCTATAAAACTCCCAAGGGTGGCTTTGAGACTGTGGTATGCGCCTACTTGTCTTGCTCGGCCCAACCTAACTGTGGTGGTCGCAATAAACTTGAAAGGGCAGCATAACCAACTCACCCTGCAAAAATCCAAGCCACTGAACTGGTCCATATTTATGAAAGAAAAGCAGGTCTTTTGTGAAGCTAATGATTCTTAACTGCCCACTTAGGACCAAGCCACCTTCAAATACTTTACATAACAACAAGGAAGCATTCAACACTACATTATTCCTTGGAAAATCCATTTATCTCCCAGGGGCTTTGTGGATGACAGCTACATTTACAGGGACCAGGGAGGACTGAAGGGAGATGGTCGTGAAGTCATAATCCCAGGGCTTTGATGGCCAGCCATGAAACCACAATGCCATTGTCTGCCTCTCAGAGTTGTCGTGAAGACGAGGTAGGACGGGCACGGGCAAGGGCTGTGTCTTTGACCTTCAGCGTGTTGAAGAGTTTTGAATTTCTGGGAAAAAATTCTTTTTGATATGCAGCCGAAGTGTGGCGATCCACCGAGGAGAATAGCTGCAATTCCCCAGAGAGTCCACCCCTTTCTCATTAACTGGCACTTGAAGCCTCAACAACTCACTCTGAGACACTTGTAGGAGAAAGAGTAAAAAACATTTCTTTACTTGCCATTGCTTGAAAGTACAGACTCGTGTGTACTGCTTTCTTTACTGCATTCATGTTGACAGCTAGCTGAACAAACAGATCAACAGCGCGCAAACAACTGCCACCAGCTGAAGAAAGAGGGGTGGGGTGTAAAAGAGCACTCAGGGATCTCTGTGAAATCAAAGGCTGGATGGAATGATTAGTTAGTGCTGGATAGATAATCACCAGAAATCTCTCCCAGTCCCCTCAAACACAGGCAGCACGCAAGGAGAGACTTGGTCTAAATGTTGCCAAAGAAATAAACACATCAGTGAGACAAACACTGGGATTGGCAAGCTTTAGGTTTGCTTCAACTTCATCTTAGAACTGCAGAGCTCGAAGGGACCCTGTGGGTCATCCAGTCCAGCCCCCATCAAGAAGGCCCCATGCGGATTCGAACTCTCAACCTCTGGCTCTGCCGTCAGATGCCTAAACCACTGAGCTCTCTGGCTTTGCTTCAACCAACATAAGGTTCATTCTGCGGCTTCGTTGCTAAACATTTTGCAATAGGTTGGCTCGGATTCTGTACTACTAACATTTAACGAGAGCAAGAATGTTCTCCCAACTTTGCCAGCTGAATGAGGAACACTTGGGATATTGAAATGGGGATTTCTGTGTTGAGCGCCCCTTCGCTTTCGGATACCCCGAACAAGCATTCCTGGACCCCCCGAGTGCTTTCAGGATCACGTGCATCTTTTGCACCAAGCTCCCGTTGGCGGATCTTAAGAGGGGAAGGGAACAAACCCGGCAGCCCCAAAAAGCCCACGGAGTCTGTCCCTGTTTGTGTCTCCCGAGGTTCAGTTCCCGAAAGAAAGAGGACCTGCCAGAAGGGAAACGGAGACCACTGGCCTTTGAGGGAAAGTATGCCTCTTTTGCAGAAGAGTGCCGCGCGCGCTGCGAGTTCTCCAGGGTGCTAAAATAGACTCTGGCGCAGGATCGGATTGCAGGACCGAAATAACCACGCGGCAGCAGCAGCAGCAACAACAGCCGACACCCCCCCCCCCCAGCCTGTGGAGAAACCTGAACTGGAAGGCACCGCAGCGAGCGAGCGCCGGTCATGAGCCCGCTCTGGGTCGGAGCAAGAGAGAGAGGCAACGGGGTGCCCATTGCGGTCCGCAGTCGTGTGTGTGTGTGTTCCTCTGTGATTTCGGCCGGGGGCGATTCCAGAGAAAGAGCCTCAGCCTGCAAGCCGAAAAAAGGGCGCAGGCCTTGAGGCTCAGCCAGCGTCACGTCTGGACTGCTACGACAGACCTGATCCGGGACGGCCCTTGAAGGCCATGGGGGAGGTTCAAGAGAAGGGGCCCTGGATTTGTAGCAGACCATACATCATCATCATGGGCCGCCTTTCTTCCAATAAGACACCCAAGGTGGCTCCAATATTTAAAAAAAAAAAAGAATTAAAAACATAAATAGTCCAACATTTTAAAAAACACAATTAAATGATACGCTAGTTACAATACAACTGAATAAATCATTAAATGCAGGTTGCTGATGATCCTTGCAAGTTGTGTGGAATGGCATTATTTGTAACAAGGCTTGTTACTTCCACGTCCATCATTCAGTCTGAAAGGCGGTGGATCGGGGCCTTTCCAGAAGTGTGGGTCTCTTGAGTCTCTGCGAGGGTCCCGCGTGCCAACATTGGGTCCACGGGTCAGCCCCGTCAAAAGCCCCTTAGCTGCTTTCACCTCAGCATAGAGCGGGTCTTTTTAAAAGCTACTGGATCTTAATTGTTCATGGAAGGCCAAGCTGTGGAACACAATTTGAAACATATCTGAAAGCTTTGATGACGAGTCATGTGCCGCGCATGTGTACATGTTGTATTTTCACCCTCAAAAGTTTTAATTTTCTTTGCATCTTGAATTTCTTCTTCTGGCTTCCAGGGCCGAACGTGTCTTCCCTTTTCCAGGGCACATCAACCTTTACCGTTTTAAAGAAACATCTGCTTCTCCCACTATTTCACTCTTTAAAAAAAAAAATCAATATTTTGGCCCAAGAATGGACTGAAGGGCAGTGATATTACTTAGCAACGAAGGCATGCTTTTCCCAAGGTGTTTTTTGAGCCATGCGGTTACTTGGGAACGATCTCCCACAAGATTTTGTGGATGAGAGTTTTACTCTGCTGGATCTCTGTCTGTCTGTCTCTCAAAATAATAACAAAACAGAACCAGAACTGCAGAATACAGAAGAGTTACTTGATGCCATTCCAGCCACTGTTCAGTGCTGTGAATGCTTAGATTTGGGATTGATGCAGGCCGACTCAAGAAGGGACAGCCGGGCTGCGATCCAGCCAAAAAACCCGTGCAACATTTGCTGATTTTTTCCCCCCCGAAGGAATGAATCGTTCCAGTCTTTTGCTGCACTTAGCTGGAACACTTTGGAAAACAGAAGGGGGAGGCTGGAGGGAACTCCATTTCCCGTGCTCCTCCGAGGCCCCCGGGGACGAAGGGATGGGGGAGATTTAAATAGAAGCAACCGAACCTGTCGTTCGGCTGGCCAGGCTGCCCTCCTCCGATGCCTGCCCATTGGCTCTCGGAGGCCTCTCTCTGGTGCCAAACAGGATCCACCGCCTGTCACTGATGCGCGCCACATCCTCCTCCTTCTCCAAGCCTCTGTGAGGCTGCAGAGCAAACAGCCATGTGCACCCAGCCTTCTTTGCTCTGCATCTAACAGCTGCTCCTGCCTCTCTGGCAGCTCATGCTTTTTGCAGGAGGCAGGGTGAGGCCTCTCTGGGGTTTGTTTGTTTGTTTGTTTTGGGGGGGAGGTAGGAGGCCAAAAGAGCATCCCTAAGATGATCAGGCCTGTTTTGGGGGGGCTTTTTTGAAGAAGCAGGTTTCTAGGAAGGATGCCAGCCTCACAAAGCCGGGCCCGGGCCCGAGACAGGAACAACATCTTGAACAGAGCCGAATTCCAGTCGCTCAACCATCCCTTGAAAGGCACCCAAGAGTCCCGGCGAAGGCAGAACAGCCAGTCCGGCCCGTCCCCGGCCCCCAACGAAGGGGGTGCCAAGGAGCAGAGGACCCCACAGCAGCCACTCCCCGATGAAGACTGCATGCAGCTGAACCCCTCCTTCAAAGGGATCGCTTACAACTCCCTCCTGGCCATCGACATCTCCCTCTCCAAAAGGCTCGGGGTGTGTGCCAGCAACGCCTCGGCCTGGGGGAATGCCCGCTCCATGATCAACCTCATCGGCCTCACCGGGCACGGGATCCCCTGGATTGGGGGCACCCTGATCTGCCTGGTGAAGAGCAGCACCTTAGCCGGCCAGGAGGTCCTCCTCAACCTTCTCCTGGGTGAGTTTCCCCTCCGCCTCTTGTCTTGCCCCCCCATGGGCCGCATCAAGGGTGGCCTGTCCATTTGCCCCCCCCCACGTTGCATTCAGCTGCGGTCTGTGTCCCTGCTGTGGTTTCTGCTGTGTCCCCCCTCCCCTCCCATTGAAATATTCCGATCTCAGCAGCTTTTAAATCCTCACCATTCATTCATCCATCATGTAGCCCTTATTGCTCTCTCTCCTCTTTTTGCACATGGTTTGGTCAACTTCCTCCCATCCCTAATTTCTTCTGGTTGCTCACAATCTTGCAAAGAATTTAGACATTTTTCCCATCCCCGAATTTCCGAGAGGGACGCTTTTAACTCTTGTTGTGGCTCTGTTAATCCCAAGTGTTTCCAATTCATAATGCTTTTGCGTGAATCGTTTCAGTATTCATTTCGCCCCCTGATTGTGTGTGTTTGTGTGTGTATTGCTTTTATATATTTTTGTCTTAATTGAAATTTTAACCAAGTTGGGCGTCTTTTTTAACGCTGAGGGTTGTTGGATGCAGGGTCCCCATCTCACGGCCTACGTGGCATCCCATAATAGGTAGGAGGGTATTTGTAGAGGCCCACTGAGCCATCCAGCAGTTCCATGCTTCCAGCAAAAAATAGAATTCAAAAGAGCTCAGATATGTTGTTGTTTATTTTCTGGGTTAGAATTAGGGTTTTCTCTCCACCCTCTGATTTGAGATCTCCAGTTTGGTGTAGTGGATAAAATGATGGACTAATACTCTGGAGACCAGGGTTCGAATCTCTGCTCCGCCATGGAAACTTCACTGGGAGAAATGGAAGTAATAAAACCTCTCCTTAAATATCTCACTTACCTTGAAAGTTGCGTTAGGGTCGCTATACGTTGGTTCCGACTTAAGTACTGGGAAATCCATCAGTTTTAACTTTCTCCTGCTGTGAGTTTCAAGTTTTTATATCCAGAGCTGAAGAAATTTGTGAATGTTGGTAAATTCTTTTAAAAAGGGGACAGAAACTAATATATCCTTGTTCTGTGCCAGCCAAATTCAAAAGATATGGCTTTTTCCGTCATGGAGAGGTCTGTGTTGTACTTGATGGCCATATATATGCTCAATCAAAGTCGCCACCTTTTTCTCCTATAAGGCTCCTCCTCTTTTAACATATATATATATATGTTAAACGAGGAGGAGCCTTATAGGAGAAAAAAGTGGCAACTTTGATTGAGCAGTAGCATGATTCCGAAGTCAGGGATCCAAAGCCAGGCTTTTAAAAGCAAAACACATAAAACCCATGGGTCTGGATAGGCGTACTGGTCAATTCCCATCTTCTAGCATTTTTTTCTCTCATAATAACAGACTTGTTCAACTCTTTTCAAAAGCAGGTCACATCAAAATTCCCCTCTGCTTTTAGCCAAGAGTAAACTAGAAGATGTAACAGTAGGTTCGCTCTTTAAATTCATCCAGATCTTTAATTCTGCGAACTGTAACTCGAAACCCAATCAATTATGCCAAGTTATTTTTCTGATATTGCCAAGTCCCGCGTGCCGTCCCCTCTAATTTTGCTTTCTCGGTCCTCCTGATGACATGTTCTCCGTCTTCCTAGTTGCAGCATAGGGACAATTAAAGTTCCAAATTCAACCCCAGACCGAATTCTTGGGACCATTTATCAGCAGATCTCAAATAGACGGCCGATTTTAACCCCACCGCAGTCCTGTGAGATAGGGTAGGCCTTAAACTTTTTTGGCTAGTTGGGAATTTGAACCCAGTTCTCGTTAGTCCTTAGTCCATCTCCTTTAAATATCACACACACAGCGTTGTGTCTCTCCAATCCTTTTTCTCGGGGACTGCCCCGAAATATTTCAGCACGGGAGGCAGAAGAATACCTGTTTTGTACTTAAAATAGCAGAAGTGAATGAGTAAAAATATCGACTCCCAACCAGCTCAAGAAATCCCGGTACTTGGAAAAATTAATGAGTGTCGTTTGAAGAATTAGCCAGTGCGTTTTGAACGGTTTGTCTCTACTGCATCCGATCAATACCCGTGGCATGCCGATGTAGCAAATAATTCTCTCTGTGTTGAGTCTTACACAGTCAAAACAAATAAACTAGATATTGTTTGGGGTAAGAAGTAATATAGCGAGTAGTGACAAAGTTACAGCAGAAGTCAACTAACAAGCCATCACAGAGTTGCCTTTTACATTTCATAATTGCTTCCAGGAAATACTTTTTAAAAGGTCCCGCCCTCCTCAGCCCTCCTCAACTCTTGCAAACACCATCCCATGGCTTCCTTTACTGACTCGATCCATCTCATCTTCTGTCTTCCTCTTTTCCTCCTGCCTTCTACTCCGACTCTTCGCACGAGCGTTGTCCTCTTACGACATGCCCAAAGTGTGACAGCCTCAGTTTGAACAGTTCTAGCTTCTGGGAATGAGTTCAGGCTTGATCCGGCCTGGCAACGACTTTGTGGATATTATGGACTGCCAGATACACAAAGTTTATGTTCTGCGTAGATTGATCTTCCCCGACATGACCCCCGGATTTCTGGCTCGCCCTATTCCTTGGCTAGAATCTAACCTCCTTTCCTTGGATTTCCCTCCTGCCGTTTTTTTATGATCAGTTCCTTCCTCCTCCTGATAAACCCCTTGCCTATGTCGCCTTTGGGATCCTGGAAGAAGCCGTCCCGGGGTTCCACCCCAGATCTCAGGTTTTGGCCCCAAATCTCAGAAAAAAGGAGATGCTGATGATGATGATCAGGGAACCCTACCTAGAGATCCTGGCCTAGCTGCATGTAATAAGGTCAGCTCAAAACAAGGAGTTTCCCAATTCAGGCAGGAGTTGGGGAGAGATTTTGCTGGATCCATTTTCCGGAGCCCTTCATCATGTCTACGTTGGGGATCCAAAGCAGGGAATTCTAGGACAACAAAGAAGCTGAAAAGCAACACGTTTTGTTTGGCATTCAAATAATAATTATAATAGGTAGAAAAGAGTGATCAGGTTGTGCTGTGGTTAATTTTGGGGCAGGAAGGACCGGGCTCATCCCTGTAGCTCTCTCCCCACAGAAGAGCTAAAAAATCCAGGCCGTTGATCGGTCCATGTCAACAACTGGGGGGGGAGAAGATCTTTTGTAAGGTTAAGGGCTCTTCATTGCTTGTTCACAACCCACTATCCTAGATGGTGCTTTTTAGCTATGTTCCCTGTTTTCCTGGAGTTGCCCCTTAAATGTATAAACAATGCAGGGGGGGGGGAAGCTCATACCGACGTGCTTGTGTAAAGAGGATCGGTTTATGCTGATGGACAAGTTCCTGGGAGTCGTAAAAGAGTAAGAGGACGTGATAGGCGATACCTCTATAGACCGCCAATGAGACAATTAAAATATTGTATATAACGCATGTTTTCATGGGTAAATCTCACTTCTTTGAGGCAATCTCGAAAAGGCCACGGCGAGATGGATTTTGCCAGGGGACATTCCTTAGAGGTAACGTCCAAAAGTTTCGCCAGGCAGTCTTTCTTTGCTGCAAAGCGGGGAAAGGTAGGGTGGTTTGAAGTTACAGCTCAAGCTGATCGGATTCCACACCCCAGTTCTTCAAAACAAAGGACAGTAACTTTCCCAAATCCTGGCCGATCTTTCCTTCTGAACCTATCCTGTGTCTCCAGCTTTGTATCGCTCAAAACCCTTCTCTTCTCTTGCGTTGCATTCGGGGAAGCAGCTGCTGCTCCGGACCTTCTGCCCTCCCTTGTTGTTGTTGTTGTGTGATACAACACACGACAAAAAGGATCCACCTTGCAACCCGAGACTCAAGGTGTCTTGTGTGGCCGGCCGGCCACCTTTCACTGCAGCATCTTTTACTCCTCCCTTGACCTGGTGCGAACTCACATTGCAGGGGGAGGATGTTTTTTGGCTGTGATGACAGCTTTCAGGGATAATCTTTGGAGCCCCGTCTGCGTGCAGCAAAAGCCGAAGGGGATGCCAGGATGAGCGGGAAAGAGGCGGTGAAACCCTGAAAAATAAAACGGGGGGGGGGGTGAATGATGCTTGCGAAAGATCGACCACCAAGGACGACCAAAACAAAACAGAGAAGCTTGGACTTCACACAGAGATAAGCCAAACCCCGTGGGCTTCGAACACATTTGGGACCGCCTCTGTCTGATTTTGATCCTCCAGTCAAGGTCATTTCAGGCTTCGTGTATCTCCAGAAGACAAAAGAAAGCATCCGCAATCAGATGCCTGCATTTTATGAGAACCGCTTTTAAAAATGAAGACACCATCTTCTCTTTCGGCCTAATCGTCCTCCCTTAAGAATGGCAGAGCTAGAAGGGACCCTGTGGGGGTCATCCAGTCCAGCCCCTGTCCAGGAGGCCCCGTGGGGAGGGGGGGGATCGAACTCCCAACCCTCTGGACCTAAACCCCTGAGCTATTCGATACACTCAAAGAAAGCGAGGCGAGTTTGACATTGTATCCTCAGGACCGATGGTCGAGCACACGGGGGGGGGGGGTGTTAGGAGAAGCCTACACAGGTCCAAAGGATGCCCTTGAGAGAATCCAGTGGGATGTGGCAGCTTGTGAACCTGTTGAATATTCCTGCTGGCAAAACACAGTGGGATTGCATAGCTTGTGGTTATCCGTGACTCTGGTGACTTAATGTTAAAAAAATAAAAAGTAGAAAACCCATGATAATTGCACCAAGGAACCTATTGAGAGCGAGCGCCACGCAAGGAAGACAAGAGAGCATCCGTTGTGTCCCATCCGTGTGTCCCCCCCCCTCGCCCCGGCCCTATTCATGCAGGTTGCTGGCTCTCTTTTTTAAAAATTTTGCCTCCCCATCGCCTGTGGGAGAGGAAGTGCCGTTTTCTCCTCACCTGGCTTGTCCTTGTTCGGAGTTTTGATTCCTCAGGCAAAATTTCTGATGCAGTCCCTGGGCTGGGAGCCAAGCCTTGGCCCGGGCTCATAGAAAGGATCTTTGCAGCGAGGCTGTGGCCGGGCATCGCCAGAGGTAGGGGGTTACTACCTCCTTCCGCCTCCCTTCTTTCCCCTCTCTCCCTCTCTTCTCTGGCTCCTGTTCTCCAGGGCTCTCCATCTGCCTGATCTCTAGCATCCGCCTAGCACGAGGGTGGCGTTTCGGCGTGCCAGCCAGGAAGCCCCATCCAGGCTCTGCCGACTTGGTCTTCCTTGGTTGGCCTGCACGGCTTCCATGGCTGAGGATTCAGGCTGGCTCACCGCGTGATTGTCAAAACGAAGAGGTTGTTGGTCAAGCCACCGGTCGGTTCTATGGCCGGAGTCCCATCAGTGTTTACACCAGGTTTGCATAACGTGTATAACTCACATAAAAAAAGAATATTTGTGATTAAGACCGTCACTGGGGCGAAAGGTATGGACAGTGGATTATAAAACCTAGTTTGTGTTCTTGTTGGTATTATTTCTGCAGTAAGATGTCCAGAGAGAGAGAGAGAGAGAGGCAGAGATAGGGCGCTTCCCTCCTCCCGTTGCCTACGTTTGCCTTCTTTTCTCTTCCCGTCTCCTTAACTACGTTCTCCTCTCAGCCTGAAGATGGGAGAGTTTTCCTCTTCATCAGGCATTAACCTGCACATCTCCCTCTTTTTTCTTTTTCTCCCTGGGCATGCAGGAAAGTCCTCCTCCCGTGCACGGCCCAGCCTGGGAGCTGGTGCGCAGGTTCCTCCGCTTCTTACGTCCTCTTCCACGCCTGTCTCGTTTCATATATTCAAAGCACTAACAAGGAGTAAATAGCATTTGACTGGGGCTGCTCCAAATGTCCTTCGCCCCCCCCCCACTGCCATAGTGCCTATGGCCATAATACTGTTATTAATGCTAATGATACATGGGGACCTTTAACTCCTTCCTTCCTTCCGACTCATATTTATCTACTTTATAGACAGACCCAATCAGCACCATCTCTTACATGCACAGTCTACCTGCAAATTTTAGGGTTTAGGGGACAAACCGGCGAGCGGCCAACATCTCTTCTGCCCTCTTTAAAGAGTTCACAGGGGCATCGGCTTTGCCTGCCGTGGGAGAGAAATCATGTTCTGGGCCCGATCCAGCACACAGCAGACCCTGTTTGTGCCTCGGTTTCCTCACTAGAGTTATAAAAAGGGCCCAGTGTTCACCGTTATTCTAGCCCTGTCCGCTTAAATACCTCGTTTGACCCTTTTGTTAGCTCTTACCCAACATAGGAAATCTTGGGTCATTTAGAGTACATTTCTATGGGACGCTGCATATTGGGTGCCTGCCTGCTATATCGAGTGGCCACCCTTTAAGAGGGGGGGGGGGAACAGGATTGTGTTCCTGCATTTTTAATATATGCAACAAAATGAAAAAAAGATTTCAGGAGTTGAAAGATAACACTGGCCCAAAATCCCATTATGCAAAAGTAAGCTATGGATAGATTGGCCTTGTATGCGGTAGAAGGTCTTTGGGGTTTTTTTTTCTGCTTCGTCTTACCCCATCTCGCCCTCTTGATGGGTTTTGTCTCCAGAATCGCTGAGTTTCGGAGGGAAGAAGCCACAGGAAAGTAATTGGTTCGGAGATAGAAATGGCCTTCTTTCTCAAGGGCATGGAGTACATCAGGGAGGGTCGGTCTTTGGCCAGCCTGCAATTTCACTTGTTAGCCCCTAATCGTTTCAGACAGGGGAGCCTAATAGACCTTTTATTTCTCCCGGTCTCCTCCTTGACCCCCGTACTCTTGAATCTTTTTCCCCCCCTGCTGATTTAGCTTATGAAGAAGCTTCTTTCCTCTCTTTCTCAACAGTTATAGTCTCTCCAGCTCTCTGTGCACATGTTAGGTATACATCAAAAGCGGCTGTATGGGGTTTCATCCTGTATGTCATTTTATCCCCCTATGTCTGTAGAAGTGGACGTGAACCGCAAAAGCTCACATTAAAATATAATAGTTTTTAAGGTGCAATACGTTTTTTTCCCTTGTGTTTTTGTTTTCTTCCGATTTTTTCTCGTTAAGCTTTATCACTGTGATGTAGACGGTCTCAGAGTTTGGAAATAACTCATTGCAAGTAAGGTAGTGATCTGAAACTATTTGCTTTCGGCATTGGGCTGGAGGAACAGAACTAATAATTTTGAAGTAACTCAGTTAACAAGTTAACCAGTTGCTTAGACGCAAAGTAACATCTAGTTACTTTCAAACGTTAGCTTTAAAGGATGTATTTAAAGACAGTTTAACTTAAATGTCTGAGGTTTTAGGCCATTTTTTTATCATGCCTAAGTGGGTTTGGGGGTTTGTTTTCTGCAGTTATATAAATATTGTGTGTATGTTGTGCGATGCCAAGTCAAAACCGACTTATAGTAACTCTAATAGGGCTTTCAAGGTAATTGAGGTATTTAAGGCATGGGTTTACCACTACCGTTCCACCAGTGAATTTTTATGAATTCGAACCCTCTTCTCCAGAGTCCTAATACTGTACATAACTCTACTGTAATATTACCAAGGTGCAATATCAGAATTGGTCATTAGGAGGAGCTAGAGAGTATTTTATCAACTCATCTCTAGTCACTCATCTTAACAATCCCAAGTACCAGCCATGTCTTAGTTCGTTGACCATTTGCCATGGTTAAGCAACTAAGCATCAATCTGCTGGAAATAATGGCAGTTAGACCATGGGTCCAGCTCCCAAGGAACGTTCACGAGGAACGGAGGGTCCCTGGTCAGCCTGCAGCGTTAGCCCCTCAGCATTTTAGACAGGGGAACGTAACGTCTCTAGACTCACAACTCCCATGGCTCCTTCCGATGTGCTCCCTTCGGCAGAGGGGGCTACAGGGGAGACCTAGAAGTCCCCCCCCCCCCGTTTGCTCTGAAACCAGTCTGAATCCTCCCTGCCCGCCCTCCGGGGTGCCCCGGCCGTAGCCTCCGTGAGCCGAAGGAGAGAAGAAGCATGGACCCAGACCAAGGCTAGGTTTGGTATGTAGGCCAGATAAGGCAGCGAGGGAACATGAGCCTCGCGTCCCAGAGCGATGGCGCCACTTGTATCTATTTCAGAAGGCCAGGATGCTGACACCAGCGGAACCGCAAAAAAAAAAAAAGTCAGTGTGTCGATTCGCAGCAAAGAAATCCAGGGGGGTGGGATGAACATAGCCTTCGTTTCAATCAAGTCGTGCGTACCCTTCTGAGACGAGGTGCCCTCTGCCGGCTGATGGGGCAGGAAAGAGGCTCTCGTCTTAGCATAAACCTTCGTCCCGTGATGCCTCTTCCCTGCTTTTCCTCTGCTGAGAAACGGGGAGAAAAGGTCTTTGGCTGCCCCCTCCGCGCATCTCCAATTTTGCAAACCGAACCAGCCTCTTAAGAATTCTCTCCAGGTAGTGGGTGGCGAATGTTCCAGCTGCTTCTTTCTTCGCTCACTTCAAAACAGAACAGCTGGAGAGGGAAGGGAAGAGCAGAGAGGTTATCTCAGAACGGCTGGTGAGTAAACTTGAGCTGTCCCTGGGAAAACACAGACACAGACACAGACACACACACGTCCTTTCCACTTCCTTGCAACTGGACTGAGCTGATATGGGGGATGCCTTTATAGATGCTCCCGGGCCAGCAGCTCCTTCCCTGTCAACTGTTGAAACCAATGGGCACTCTAATGGATTGGAAACTCTAATTGATTGGAAACTCTAGCGCTATGCAGAAGCAGCTGTGCAGGATCAGAGGCCGAGAAGAGAGCCTTAACCCCAGAATAATTACGTATGATTGTTTAAGCTGAGAAACAAGAGTTGGTTTAACTTAGTAGCTCCCAGCCTTGGCTACCCAGGTATTCATGGACTACAACTCCCAGATATCCTGGCCAGTGAAGGCATTAGTCCAGGAACACCTCTGGACCCAAGGTTGGGAACCCCTGGCCTAAGGGGATTTGAACCCAGGTCTCCAAACACACTGTGGTCCTTACCTCTCCTCACAAAGCAAACCTTGTTTTTGAGGAACTGTGCCTTCCGTTTGAATGGGGAGGGGTGCCGTGGTTATCAGAGGCCCACAAGACCTGCTCGAGAGTAGAGGTGAGGAACGGGTGGCCTTCCCAATGTTCTTGCTTACAACTCTGAGGATCCCATCCAGGATGGCCGGAGGTAAAGGATGATGGAAGTTGTACCCTAAAACATTTGGAAAGCCAAGGATCCTCCATGCTTCCTTTACACTTGGTTATTGGACGGCCCCATTGGTTGAGTGGGTCTTTGGTCTCCCAAGATCTCATTTCTTCCTTTTTCTTCTTCTTCTTCTTTCCCCCCCCCTTCCTTTTCCAGCTCTGTTCTTGGACATTGTCATCATCGCCGGCTTACAGAAGATGGCCAAGCGGAAGGGCCCCTTTGACGTCAGCCCCGGCCTCTTGGATTACTTCACCATGGACGTCTATGCTTTTCCCGCCGGCCACGCCAGCCGGGCTGCGATGGTGTCTAAATTCTTCCTCAGCCACCTGGTTTTAGCCGTCCCGCTCCGGATCCTGCTCGTCCTCTGGGCTTTCTTGGTGGGACTTTCCCGCATTATGGTGGGCCGGCACCACGTCACCGACGTCCTCTCCGGTTTTGCGTTCGGCTACTTGCAGTTCCGGCTGGTGGAGCTTCTTTGGATGTCTTCTAATACATGCCAAATGTTGATTTCCATGTGGTGAAGGAAGACGACACACCGTGCTTCCCCCCCCCCCAATTTCCCTTCCTTTTATTCCCTCCCTCTTGCTCGCTTTTTTAATGCACAGAAAATGCAGAAGACATTTTTTTAAAAAAAACGGGAATGGCGCACAACTCCAGTGCATATCAGCTTCCATCTTTAATGATGAAGATTTGGTTGCCTCCATGAAAAACGACATCTTCTGAAAACTGGCTGGCCCCCATGCGGTCAAGACTCACTGCTGGATCGGGCCCTGTTTTCTTGACTACTTCCCACTGGATCCCAAATTCGTTTGGTTGCAGAGAGAGAACAAAAATTACACTGCTATTGTTACGTGTTTCTTGGTTTAGATGGCACACCCTTGGCACTGCTGAAACATACCGCCTTCGTGGTTTTAACGTGCATTAATTTGCTTTCATGGGAAATGGGGGATTCAATGAGAATTATCAAGTAATTAGGTTGCCACCCAGAGATCTACACCATACCTTGGAAATTACCCAGTGCAGTGCGAGATGAGGCTTCGCTGGCATCTCCTATCTGCCTTGCCCTTCCTTCCTTGTCTGTCAAAAAAACACCCATAAACAGGCAGGATTTAAGGTCGAGACCATAGGGTGTAATGGTGAAAGCAAATTTTCCCAATCGTGCATTCTCAATATGGGCTCAACTGCCTTTATCCCCCACTGGGGATGGTGCAAAATGTAGTCCATCTCTTCTAGAGAGTATCTAAGAGGGAAAGTCTTGGTCGCAGTGCCAGGCTAGGATTAGAGGGACCTGAGTTCAAATCCCCCACCCTGTCACAAAGCTCACCAGGTGATCCCGGGGCTAGAACCTTTGTCCCTTCGAATGACCTGCCTTGCAAAGGGGAAAACCGCCTGTGCCTGTCCGGAGCCCCACAGAGAAGATGGAGCGAGCACATCGACCGACATTCTGGCCTTGCAAAACACCCAGGTCTCCCCTCGCGTCCCGCTGCAAAGCCTCATCGTGATCTCAGGATTATCTCTTGGGGGACCTGCGGGGATTTTTGTGTGTGTGTGTGTTTTGGGGGTGGAAACACAGTTCCTACTGCAAGCCAGGCACCGATCAAGACTTTAACAAACAATAAAGGATTGATCCCGTTTGACTCTGTGGCTTCCTTTGACTTCCACCTTCGTGTCCTTGTTTCTCGTGTGCAATTCAAAACGGGGTGTGTGTGGGAATGTGGAGGGAGGCCGGCCCGTTGCTTGGGAGGAACCATGGACACGAGGCCGGCCCTTCCACGGGACACGGGGAGGCACCTGCCTCGGGTGGCAGATTTTAGGAGTGGGCGGCCAGCCGTTGGGTTTGCTCTGATGGTATTTTTTTTTCCAGCCCGCATCAGGAGGGACATCCCTCGGCTTCCCTGTGGACTCGTGACTTCGAACTGGGCGCCGATGGGGAAGCCCGTGGCTGCTCTGCGTTAGGCAGCCACGGGCCTCGGGCGGCCCCAACGCTCAGGCGGCCCGATGGGTCTTTCAAGAGGGCGGTCTGGCAAAATGCCCAGAAAAGGCGAGCAAAGGTGGGAGGAAGTAAGCAGAGAGTCTCCCCCCCCAAAAAAAACCCATACACTCCTGACCCACTAAGGGGTCCAATCCTGCTCCCGCTACAGTTAGGACCCTAACACAGCAAAAATTTGAGCTCTAGACCAATTACCGATAGCGGTTTGGGCATTTTATGTGCTACTGCTACGAGGCTCCTTCAAGGAAGAAGGTAGCTAGGCCCCATTGCCGTGACAACGCTCCCCCCCCCCATAGGTGTAGCCCAGGTGAGTTCGAAATTCCTGGCCAGAAAAGAGAAATAACGCCCCCCATTCTCCCCGGGGGGGGGGGCAGGCTGAAGCCATTTTGGAGGGGAAAAGATGCCGAGGCCGGTTGTGTTGGCTTTTGACTTCAATACTAATGGCTGGCAGAACTCCGAGGCCAGGCACAAACTCGGAATATTTTTGTTATGATGAGTAATAAATACTACCTGCAAGTCATGCTTGGGTGGGGGCAGGGAGTGACATTAAAAAAAAAAAGTAAGGATCAGGGTTGAAGGTATTTTTTCTGAGAAGTAACTAGAAAGCATAGTTAGTTGCACTTTATTTACATTTTATATTATTTTAAATATTTATAGTCTTTTTTGTAAAAAAAATCAAGGCAGCTGTTATAGGGGGTTTTGAAACATTTTGAACAGGATTGATTTATTGATTGATTATGCTTCTTATTTCATTATCCTATCAAGGTCAGTATTTCTTTCCCCCCTCCAAAAAAGAAGTGAACAAGCCCCCCAAATAAGCTACCGAGAAACAGCAGGCAGCATGTGGCATTCGTAAGTTACCCATCTTGTTACCTGTATATCTGGATGTTCTGGGGAGGGAAGGAAGGGGGTGTGTGGAAGTTACATTTCCAAGGTACTGTGAGAAGTAGGATACTTTTCGAAACTAGAAAGTGCTTTTAAAGGACATTGTAAGGCATTTGCCCCATTTTAGATCACTTTCTTATCAATCCCAAATATTCCACACTCCGAAATATTGGATGGATGGATGGATGGATGGATGGATGGATGGATGGATGGATGGATGGATGGATGGATGGATGGATGGATGGATGGATGGATGGATGGATGGATGGATGGATGGATGGATGGATGGATGGATGGATGGATGGATAGATAGATAGATAGATAGATAGATAGATGGATGGATGGATGGATGGATGGATGGATGGATGGATGGATGGATGGATGGATGGATGGATGGATGGATGGATGGATGGATGGATGGATAGATAGATAGATAGATAGATAGATAGATAGATAGATAGATAGATAGATAGATAGATAGATAGATAGATAGATAGACAGATAGACAGATAGACAGATAGACAGATAGACAGATAAAAATAAAATATGGTCCCAAAAAGTCCTTGTAGAGAGTAGCAAATTCAAACAGACTCCAAGCCCAAAGAACAGTAATTTCTGTAAGCAAAACAGTAACCTGATACTTAAGATACTGTTCACTAGCTCTTCTTATCCCCCTTTTATGAAATACCTGGCACGCTGAGCGTAGGCTGCTTTGGAGCTGATGTCTGTGGCCTGTTTGTTTGTTAGTTGCTCGGTAATCAATGCGAGAGGGCAAATAAATAGAAAATCTATCTCTGGCAAGCATTGCCCTGGCTGGGAAGTCATGGGAGAGAGAGAGACATCATCTTTCAGAGCAGACCGGAGAATCCCGTTGCAAAAGGGAGGCGGGGTGTCTCTCTCTGGCTGCCAAAGCAACCCTCCCGGTTGGCACTCCTAAAGCTCGTTTATGCAATTAGCCAATTCAAAGGGGAACAGTTCCTGGACTTGAGAGCAGCTGGTGCCTCCCAAAGATACGTATGAGAGAAAAAAATTAATCCACTCATATTTCTGTGATCCCCGCCCACCTTGTAAATTATCTTCTTTTCAATTAATCCTCCATAAGTATTTATTTGCCCTCCCAATTTCTCATCTTCAAGGTCTCTCCCACTTTAATCTCTAGTATAAAGAAGCAGAACTTGGGAGAAGCATCACATTTTCCATCAAACATGGGCAAACTGGGGCTCCCCAGATGTTATCAGGCTAGAACACCAGCGTTGTCCCTCATTCCGTCCGCTCCTGATTTAAATGAATCGCTTTCCCTTTTTGAGCTGGCTGGGTAGCTCAGTGGTTTAGTTCTCTGCCTTTGGAGCCAGAGGTTGGGGGTTCGAATCTCCCCCACTGGGCCTTCTGAGCAAAAGGCCAGCCTGGGTCGCCTTGGGCAAGCGGCACGGTCCCAAGGCTGCCCCCTAGAGGAAGGGGAGGAAGGATGAGTATGCATTACCTGGAAAACCTTGAAAAAGAGACACCATAGGCCAGAAAGGACTAGATGGCACATCAGGATGATGATTAATATGCACCCCCAAAAAAAGATTAGATGTCACCCTTGGTGTGCAATACAGGCTCTCTGTGATGCTAAGAGAAAATCCCAAGGACACACAACTCCACACCACCTTCCATCCGGGAACCCTTTCCACTGGGTTCTGTCCAGAGTCCTCAGGCAGAGCGTTGGCCCTCCAGAATTTGGTTCTGATGCTACGGAGAAACCAAAATTTCTGCAAAAACGTTGCAAATTCTTGCAACCTTCTCCCCGGAGCCGGTCCTGCCGTTGGACAACGCGAGGTGGTCTTGGAAAGGGAGCAAACCGTGAGATATTTAGCTTAGTAGAGTTGTCCTTTTTTAAAATTTTCTTAATTTTTTTCCTGATGGAAAGATAAAGAGGGGCTTGGAGTAGATAACGCGCCTAGCCTCAGGTGTGTGTCAGGATGTGCCATGACTCTTTCTGTGTTTTGCGGGGCTATAAAATGTCTGGTCCTCATGAGAGAAATGTAATGTGAGCAACTGACTAATTTGAGATGATCCCTCTGCTTTTTTTGAATCAGAAATGACACATAACGTGTAGTGTTTCCTCTCACAGAAGGAAGCAGACGGTTTTGCCGTTAAGTTGGCGGCTTGTGTTTACTTATCACCTGTCCCTCTTTGACATATTGTGGGAACGATCTTTGAGATCGCAGCCTTGTCCTGCAAACAAACGGATGGCTGTCTTCCCCCCCCCCCCCGGTAATCTGTGACTTTCCAACCAACGGGACTGCCATTTTGCCCTGGATGCTGTTGCTTAAAAGGGTGGGGTGGTTGGATCCAGTTTATTAAAAGTGGGCATAGAGTTTTAGCAATTTTTTTAAAATTGGGCAGTGTGTGTGGAAGACTTCGAGGGCAGAAAGTAGCTATCTGGTCTCGTCAAGCTGCAGGATGAACCCAGGAGCAGAAAAACATTGGCCGGGAGGCCCTGGGAGGCTGAATGAAAAGAATGCCATCGTAAGCAGTGTGTGGCATCGCTTTTGAAAGCCAGTTTCCAGCAATGATAGCAGAAATGCGACGCGGAAAGGCCCGAGGTGGACGGGGCTACACAATGGCAAAATGCTCGTCTTATTCAAGTTCATCTTTTTGTCCTCGCTCGTTCACTCGTGCCCTCGTTCGGGAGCGGAAGCTGGCCTCCCCTGGAAAAGCGTGCCTCCCTTGGAAAGCAGATTCGGCTCCCGAGTGCCGACAGGAGGCCCGCTAAAATGGGACCGCTCCGAAACATGCCCGGGAAGTCTGCGCACAAGGGGCGGCATGCACTCCTTGGCAGCTGCCCGTCAGAAAGCCCCCATTGGCATCACCGGAAAAGGTGTGCAGAAGCACCCAAAAATGGGCAGGGGGGGTTAAAGGATGTGGCCCCTTCCCCAAAAAAGAATAAGAATAAGCTGAGCATTCTTAGTCGCTATGACTTCTTGCATGTCCACAGAGGAGAAGGGAAGGGAGTGTCCCGGGGGCAAAAAGGGCATGATGGCTGGCTGACCTCTGGAACTGGAGGACTCGCCCGTCCTGCAATGGATTGTTTGCTGTTTGCTGCGTTCACTGCTGACTCTGCAGGGCTGAGAAGAGATTCCCGAAAGCCAGGGACGTTGGCGAGTCCTTTGGGTCCGAGTCCCGAGTCCGAATCTTTGGGGCCAATTCTCGAAGTCCGAAACTCCAAGTCTTGAGCCCTTGTTAGAAACAAGCCCTTCCCCCCCCCAGAAAAAAGTGAGAGGGTGGGAGTCGAATCTGAGTCATTGAAAAAAAACCAAACACACCAGTGGAGTCGTTGTTGGTGTGACTTAACTCCGACTTGACAGCGAGTCCCGCGACTCGAGCCCCCTCCCCTGCGGAAAGCGGCTCAGGCCCATCCGTGCAGGGGGGGGGCGGATGGGGGAGATCCCTTTGCCATCTGGCGCTGCGGCTGGCGATGCCGTGTAAGAGGGATCAGTTGTGTCCCTCCTGTTTCGGTGCAGAAAATAAAAAAGGGAGATGCTTGGCGACTGGAGATCAAGGAGTCAAGGGTAAAAGCAATATTATTATTATTATTATTATTATTATTATTATTATTATTATTATTATTATTATTATTATTATTATTATTATTATTATTATTATTATTATTATTATTATTATTATTATTATTATTATTCCGTGATCACCACACCATGCCTCCAGCTTGGTGGACTTTTAAGGCTGATTAAATTCAGCCGTGAAAGAGGTTTTAATTTATAGAAAAATGAAGAGAGCCGGGCAAATCTGGATTATAACCTCCGGGCATATGGGACGGACGGGGCGGGGGGAAGAAGGGGGGGGAGAGAGAATCTGTCTGGATTCTCTTTTATCTTATTTCCTTTGCTCTTCTTCTTCTCCCAGCGGGATTCCGGCAACCTGTTTTAACAGCCAGGCCGCGGTAGTAGAATGCCAGACTGTGCTGGGGGAGGCCCTGATTTCAATTCTGCACTTGCTGATGAAACTGTTGGCACTTTTGCAACCTCGCATGATGCTTGTAGTAAGTGTGGGTGGAAAGGGACCTTTCTGGGCTGGGGTGACTGTCAATCTAATCAGTAGTAGCCAATCGTTCCTTCCCTGCCTCTGAATTCAAAGAGAACCCCGCCTCTCTGCTCAGTGTCTTTTGCCTCTTGTGAGTCTGTGGTTGAAAGCAGTCATGTTGGACAGTTTGCTGTTTGATCCGTTCAATGGTAAATAACGAAACTTTTTTTATTCTTTCTCTTCCTGATGCCTCAAAGCGAGTTATTGAGACTGTAAGAGACAGTTTAGTGAGAAAAGGGGTAGATGACGCGGGGAAATTTGAAGCTCGTATTCCGCTCGGCGAGTCCCTACACTTCTGCTGCGCAGCTAGAAGAATTTAACCAAAATTTCAAAACCCTGCGACGGAAACTCCATCGAGTCCAGCCCCCTGCTCCAGGCAGGAATCGAGATCAAAGCAGATCCGACAGAAGGTGGTCCAGTTTTCTCTTGAAAGCCTCTATCACCTCCCAAGGCATGAGTTCCGTTGTCGTACTGCTCTAACAGTTAATAGCTTTTTTCCGATATTCAGCCAAAATCTGGCTTCCTGTCGTTTGAACCCATTCTGATGCATCCTACACTCTGGGAGGATTGAGAACAGATCCTGCTCCTCCTCTGGAAGACGACCTTCCAAGTCTTCGAAAAGGGCTCTCCTCTGTCCCCTCCGTCTTCTTTTCTCAAGGCTAAACCTGCCCAGTTCTTTCTGTCTTTCCTCCTAGGGGTCGGTTTCCAGTCCCCCGATCTAGACTAGGTGACAACTGGGTTCGGAGGCGGGTCGGATTTCCACGACACTCACAGCCGCAGAGTCGTAGCCGCCTGTGAGTGGCTCTGCATGTCCTCAGATGATCAGTACGTCTGCCCCCCCTTTGCCTCCATCCAAGGCCCTGCAAGGCTATCAGGGGACAGCTTAATTCTGTCTCTCTTCCCCAGGACGAATAATCTGGCCGAGGACGCACTGCGCAGGCAGGCAGGCGTCTGTGTTTTATTGACCCTGTTATGCAAGACTTTAATTTCGCCGGAGAGCTTAAGGGAAAGGCACCTTTTTTTGGTGCAGTTTTAGCACAGCTGTGCTCTGGCCCGTGCGGCCCCTTAATCGCTTGGTCCGGCGAGATTCTCCTCGTGGGCGGCGGGGCTAAACGATAACCGTTGCAGTTCTGTACGGTTCTCCCACGATTCACCCTGTCTCGGAAATGGGGGAATCTCACCGCTGTGTCAGCCTCCTGAGAATGCCTAGGAGAAGATACTCCAGGGAAACAAAACCATCCCTTTCAGGTTCAAGGCCGTTGCCAAGGTCAAGACAAGCTTTGTCGCAGAGATGGCAAACGCAGGCCGGTCAAGTTCGGTTTCTAGCCAGGTCCCTTTCCAGGTAGCATCCTGGACTAAGCCCTTAGGCTCAGCATGCAGAGAAGCCAATGTCTTGACAACCCCAGACAGAGAGACCGAAGCAGGGCAATAGGCTCATTCCAGGTAGGGGTTGGCAGCTCTGTCTAGCCTGCGGCTGGGTGCATCCCTTTTAAGGCACTCATCCTGACTCAGCACCTCCTGGCAAGTTCCTGCACCAGGGGCCCTGAACGAAGGGAGGAACAAGAGATGGGGGGCCAAAGGGGAGGGCGCTGAGGCCCTAACCCTGCCCCACACAGAGACATCTTCTTCTATCAAGCAGTAAATGCAAGGGGACCCCCTCATCCCACTTCCCCCCACTCGGAGACACACTGGGGATTGCGTCAAACTGATTAAAAACAGGGGTCGGGGAAACGTGAGTCGAGGAAAAGAGAAGTGGCTAGAAATCCGCTTCCCCTTTTGAAGAAGAAGAAGGGAAAAGAAAAGGGAAAGCCTTGGAAACAGTGAGGGTGGTTTTGCAATTTAATGGAAAGGCTAATTGTCGTCAGTGAGGCTCTCTGCTGCATTTGGTTGGTTAGTTCCGTGGGCTCTTCCCTGCCACGTCATTCATCTGGTGCAGCTGCTCTGGAAAACAACATCACTTCCCATACTCTGAAAAGTGGGGCTCCTCTTTTTCATTTCCCACTCCTTCACCGTGTACCTACCTACTTACGCACCTACCTTCCAATTGTCTGTACATATTCATCTGTGTATCTGTCGCTTTGGTCAAGGAGCCTCGTGGTGCAGGGTTCGAATGGGGGTCCTACAACCGAGACTCTGCTTATGGCCCAGAGTTCAATCCCAGGTCGCCGGCTCTAGGTTCACTCAGCCTTCCGTCCTTCAGAGGTCAGTAAACTGACCACCTGCAGTCCAAGACCACTTCGGTTACCCAAGGTTGGAAACAAGGGATCTACAGGGTCCCTTCCAGCTTCACAGTTAAATCCAGAAATCCCTGATTAATGGCTGGCATTGTGGGTGTATTGCGGGTGGGGTGGGGAGTCGAACGGATAACAGGGGAAGGCTGTCCCTGGCGGGGGACACTGGGTGAAGCCGGTTGCTCCCCTTTTGTGCCGGTGAACCGGTCTGCCCAGCCGACACTCTTCAGCGGTGGCATTTGAACAAATTAGCGCTTAAACGCCAAAGGCCATTTTGTTCAGGCAGAGCAAATGGCCTGTGGCGTTCCGGAGATCTGTCTGAGTTAATTAATTAATGCCGGGGGATGAAGGGGGGGGGAGAAACAAAAAGGCGATGCTCTGAAGGTGATGGTCTATCTAGAGAGTGTGACTGATGTCCGGGCTCTTTTTTTTCCTTATAAGCTCTGGGCTTAGGAGTTGTGCCCACTTCTTGGGATGATGGATGCCGCCCGCCGGGGAAAACTGGCGAGGCTTGAAGTCATGGGCAGCCACTCTAACCAAGGCCACCTTTAAAGAGAGGACCTGACTTCTGTAAAGAAGAAGGACACAACACGGCTCTTGGTATACAAAACCTTTCATTCTTTCAGATCTTTAACTGTGTGACTTAGTTTTGTAAAGACAAAATACATCTCTGGCTGGTAGACTATTATCGAGGGATAACAGAAGGGTCCCTGTCACTCTTTACATATTGCAATGTTGGTTCAGTTCCTGACCCAATATTGCAATATGTTAAAATATGGAAGTTGGTTGTTCTTAGGAGTATCTAGGAGTGATGACAGTACAAGTTTTCATGATATTTCCCTGGTTTTAGATGTGTTTTGTGTAGAGGGGAAATGGCCCTTTCAAGACGCCTGTGTCAACAGCAGCTTTTATTTGGTTTCCTGTCCAGATAATTCACTTCCTCTTTGCTCTGCGTGCTAATCGGGTGTAGATGCACAGGCTTGCGAAAACCGGAAAGTCGATACGTTATCTCAGACGGACACAAAAGCGGAATTCGGCTATGCCACAGCGGGCAGCAACGGGTGAGCGGAACACCTTCAAAAATCAACGCAGTTCATCTACGAGCGTCAATTTGTTATTGCAGCTTGTAACGCTAGACATTGATTGACACAACCGTTCATGCCTTGTGCGAATTACTTTGTTAGTTGTTCTCTCTGTAAATAACTGCAAACTGAGCCTCTTTACATCCTGCAAAACCTTGCTGGTTTGCAGATCCGAGCACTGATTCCATGATAACCTTTCGAAGCTGTGGATCCAACTGCTTTCCCTGGCAAAACCTTCCCGAGACCGAAAGGGCACAATAACAGCGTAATGGACCAACTTGTGCTCTTTCTTTCGTCCAAAATTTTAACTGCCATAGTCCCTGTTAGCGTAAAAAGCAAAAGTTAAACAGTTAAGTTTGTACAAAAATCCAACAGATGAATCCAAAAAACATTCTGATCATGTTATTGGCCTACCGTATTTCCCCGAAAATAAGACAGGGCCTTATATTAATTTTTGCTCCAAAAAAATGCAGGGGATGTTTTATTTTTTTATGTACAACAATCTACATCTATTCAAATACAGTCATGTCATCATCTTCTGGTTGCTGCACAAGGGTGGAGGGCGTGGTTTCACTTAACTAGGGCTTATTTTGGGGGTAGGGCTGATACTACGAGCATCCTGAAAAATCATAATAGGGCTTATTTTCAGGTTAGGGCTTATTTTCGGGGAAACAGGGTACTCTTTTGAGGAGGTGTATGAAGCGCCCCTTTGTGAGGAACGAACCACAGACTTTACTGCCTGTTAAATCTCTTTGTTGGTTGCAAAAACAATTAATAGTGTCCAAGTCGTATGTCATGGTCTGCTGAATTCATAGCCAAAGGCCAAGCCTAATACTCACAGGGTGTTGGGTGTTCTGCTTTCTTAGGTTAGAGCAGGGGCGAGGGACCCCCCTGCCTTCTTTAATTACGACCCTCGCATCCCATGATTTGACACCTGAATGTGGGCAGAGCAGCCGTGGGGCAAAGAGATCCAGAAAGAGTGGGTCCCCTCCAAGCGTCCTCCAGGATCACCGTTGCTGGGATACTGCAGAAGAAGAATCCGGTGCTGGGCAATAAATATCTCCACCGCCGCTGTCTCGTCTGAAGCCACCAATGAGATTCGCCCAGGCTTCCAGGATGATGAAAATGAATGGATGCCACAGCAGGCGGGGAAGAGGTGGGGGAAAAAAATGAATGAGGATGCAGGGAGAGAGAACATCTCCTCTCCTGCTGAACGGAGCCCCCCTCCAAACAGACAGGGATGCGGGCCAGTCTTTGAGTCCATGTTCCAAGTCTGAGTCACTATTAAAAACAAGCTCCCCCCCCAAGACAAAAGGAGGGTGGGTTCTGCATGGGGAGGCCTGGGTCTTCGTGAAGCACCCACATGTGGTCCCATCTGCCCTGCCTGTCTTCCCTTCCCTCACCCCTCCACACCCCGACCCTCTCAAAAATCCTTCCTCCCCATCGCTGCCTTCTCCTCTTCTTCCATTTGCTGCCGTTCTCCAATCTTTCCTGCGTCTTCTGGTGAGCATCGCAAAGCTTCTCCCGGGTTTACGGGGTCCGTCCTTGAAAGAACAGGGACTCAAGAAGGAGCGAAGTCCCCTACCCCCTGTTGTGGTCCTTTCAGGGGATAGCCAGAGAAAGGCACCTCCTGATCACCCACCCAGAGGGGAGCCAAAGACGCCGGAGAGCAGAGAGGGTGGCCATCTAGCCCTCCTTCCAGGACAGGTTTAAAAAGAAAAAAGGGGAGAGGGAGCTTGAGAGCTTGAAGTGTCACTTTGAAATTAGCTGGAAAGTGACATGACATGATCTGCAAAAGAGTACTTATGTGTCTTAGAACTGCAGCGTTGGAAGGGACCCTCTAGATCATCCAGTCCAGCCCCTGTCAAGGAGGCCCAGTGCGGGAATTCGAACTCCCAACCTCTTGGCTCCTCAGCCAGAGACCTCAACCCACTGAGCTGTCCAGTAGTTCATTAAGGAGAATCATCATCATCCTCTTAGAACTGCAGAGCTGGAAGGGACCCTACGGATCATGGGGCCCTGCCCCCATCAAGAAGAGCCCAGTGGGGGGGAATCGATCTCCCAACCTCAGAGATCTGTCAAGTTGCTTTATGCTCCTTTGCTGCCAACAGAGATTAAGAGTGAAGGTTTTTACAGCACTTGCTATAAGCTGTATGATGAACTGATTTGATTAGTATGCTAATTTCCCCCCCCCCTTCCTAAGTTGTATTGCAGACAGAAAGTCTACAGTTGCATATACAGTACATGATAAAATTGACTGACTGATACCTTCGGGGTAAGTTTCATCCAGGGAGTGGAGAGGCGAATGTTCAGCAGCGCATAGATCCAGACCCACGCCGGCTGCTTGGTCTTCCGAATAACAGTGGCTCATTTTGGGTGCGCAAACTCTGAACGACAAAATGTATTCTAGGTTGTACGTCTTGGAAGGTTTTCCTCTTCATCATCCGATGCAAAACAGACTTTGCCTGCGGAGTTTTAATTGCTGACAGAAAGGTACTCTGCCCATGTTCAGGTGCACCCTTGTCTTTATTATGACTTGCGTGGTTTGCATCGTCAAGTTTTGGCTCAGCGCGCGGCTAAGATCTTTCTGAATCTTCTAGCCCAAGGGCCAAATTTAATTTCTAGGAGATCCGGAGGGCGTTCTGCCAGCCCCCAGTGAATCCCCCCCAAAAAATGGGAAACCCAGCGAGGCGGGTTTCGGACACCCCAGAGAGACTCATTCTGCAAATGAAGTCCCACCGCTGGGAGAGAAACGCGACCAAAGTGCAATCGATCCACAAATCAAATCAATAAAAAAACCAAAGCTACTAGCAGAAGCTCCGTTTTCCAGCTGGTCTGGACCACTTTCTGAATGACAAACCTTGATCAGACGCTGCCCTCAAGCGGACAAAAATAGGTATATGCTAAAAATAATAATAACGGTGCTAGCCACTAATTATGCCGCATTTCTCCCAACAAGGGGACCAGCGAAGGGCTGTCTACCTCGCATTGGTCAAGAGCTGTTTGTTCTGCGATCTCTTGACCTCAAGCACAGCATCTTCCAGAGTAAGTTTAAGAGCAACTTAGAAGTGGTTGACCGTTCCTTTCTTCTGAGACGGTGTGGCTGGCCCAAGGCTCCCCAGGCCGGCTCTCCTCCCAGGAGGCACCGTGGGGGGAATCGAACTCCCAACCTCTGGCTCCAAAGGCAGAGACACCAATCCGATAGCCTGATTCATTTATTTGATTTGTTTTATTTATATGCCACATTTTTCCCAATAAAGGACCCAAAGCGGCCCACGCCGCGTTAAAATTCACACAATTTAAAAACACAATACTGTAAGTTCAATAGGGAAAGATAAACAATAGACAATTTAATATACAATTAAAAGATGAAAACATGAAAAAAAGATTAAAGAGTTTCATCTAATTTTAAAAAAGATGAAAATTATTTAAATTTTCTAGCAAACATTTAAAAAAATTGGGAAGGTTACTGAAGGGTGCCACTTCACCGTTTCTCATGGGAAGTCATTTTCAGCCGTTCTGCAAGCCGTTTCAAAATCGAACCATTATTAACAGATTAATCACTGCCTCGACTCACAAATTAAATGTCTCCACCTGTTATGATGTACACAAGGCAGAGTTTCACCATGGTTTGGTTATTATAGTATTAGCATGACTGTTAACATTTGAAAGCTTTAGATTAGTTTAGAGTGGCATAAAACTGGCCCAGGAGGGTAGCCGGCAGATGTTATAGCCAGCAGAGGTTGGCCTGGGCAACCTCCTCCTTCTCATTTTAATACAGGATGAGGATCATCTGGCCAAGAACACATCTGGATTAAACTCAAAGCCATCCCCTTCCCTACTAGATGAGGTCTGTGTGTGTGTGAGAAAACCAGTCTCATTTTCACAAAGGGGTCTTCTTTTCTTAAGTTTAATAGACCACAGAACTCAACCTATTAAAACAACAAACAATTAAAAACCCTAAGTTAGACATTTAAAAAAAACATTAAATGATGTGTTCGTTGAAATGCCATGGAATAATTAAAAGCAATTAAGCCTTTAAAAAACGATCTTCGCTTTACAAAAAGGTATTCGGGGACTCCGCGCCGTGATGGTGAAAAGCCTTCCCGAAGAGACAGGGCTTCGGCTGTCCGCGCAAGGCGAAGACGTTGATGCTACCAGGCCGTTCTGGAAACGACAGGCAAGTCATTACACGCCGTCACTTTGATTCCAATTTCGTTTTCTCAGTGTTTTCTAGGTTTACAGGGCTGGAAAGGGTGGCTGACTCTTCCTTTCCTCGAGGGGCGCTCTCGGACGACCCAACTGGTTTAGGGATAAGGGATGGAGAAGAGCATCGCCCAGGACAGAGGGTGGCAAGAAGCTGTGCCCTTGACGCTTGACGGGGGCCAGGGGGCCGGCGGTGGAAGGATAAAAACAGACCGTCACCTCTGCCTTTGCCCAACCGTTTATGTTTTTCAGCCCCAGAGAAGTTCAGAGCTTGTGTTGGTGAGCATCATCATTGATGCGCAGTTTTCTTCCGTTTTCTTGAGCTTTCTCTGGAGGGGCAAACGGTTCTTGGTCATTTTCGTTTTCTTGGCAATGCCATCTGTGGGTCCTATGAATTGCCTTCAAAGCCACTCGGTTTGCAGGACCAGGGGGGCTGCAGTGACTTAACGAGGGCAGCAACATTGGGGTGGGCCGTGCGTAGATTCTTATACAGATGTTTTCCCCATACAGTAGTAATAGGATACCGGTTGGAAAGAGACCCGCTCCTCTTAGGCGAGAGAGGATGTCTCTCTCACTCTCAACACCAGCGTGTTATCTCCTGCTTATTATTTTTAGTCTCCTTCTCTTCCTTGTTTGCACAGTATAATTCGGCATGCGCTTCTGTTTCTCGGCCTTGATGTGTTTCCTTGGAGATGTGCAGGAAATCTCTGGAGGACATTTAGGGGATCACAGCAGGTATGTATGAAATGGAGTCGAGCACAAAGCATTCCGCCCTTGCAGTCCCAAGGGCTACGTGTACACCCTCCTTCCGGAATACAGTCCTCCGCACAACGCACTAGTCGTGCTCGGTGTGGGAGACAAGCATGTATGGTTTTTATGATAGAGGTGGGGTTGATTCCTGCTTTTTTTCAAGAGGTTCACTTTGGGTCAGTTTTGGAAAAGTCCTTTAAAGGAGGACCCCCTTGTCTGCAGGGTCGTTGATCCATTGAATCTACCCCGTTTTCCCCAAAATAAGACATAACCTGAAAAGAAGCCCTAGTAGGATTTTTCAGGATGCTCATAATATAATCCGTACCCAAAAAATACAGTGGTGCCTCGCATGCCGTCAAGAGCCAACATTCTGCGCAATTTAAAGTATTTGAGGGTGGATTGGTCTTGAATAGGTAATGAAGAGCCATTAGCTTTGCAAAGTCATATTCTGAGTCTTTCCATGCTAAATTATAAAAACTAAAGGAACGTCTTACATTTATTGTTCTAGTTATTACGTATTGTCAAGTCACTTCCACCTTATGGTGACTCAACGAATGAGTTGACCTCTCATACGGCCTGTTCCTCAGCAGCTCTTGTAAATGCAAGGCTGTGGTTTCCTTTAGGGAGCCGGTCCATCTCGTATCTGGCCTTCCTCTTTTCCTGCTGCCTTCGGCCTTTCCCCTGCATTATTGTCTTTTTCCAGGGAATCCTGCCTTCTTATAAGGTGCCCAAAGTAGGACAGCCTCAGTTTCATGCTTTTTTTGCCTCCAGAGAGAGAGAGAGAGAGAGAATTCAGACTTGATTTGCTCTAGGACATCTTTATTCATCTTTCTGGTGGTCCCCATATGTATATAGAAAGAAAGCCACCTAGAGTGGTTGTAATTGACCAGATAGGTGTGGTATGAATGGAATAAAATAAATAAATAAATAAATAAATAAATAAATAAATAAATAAATAAATAAATATTTTTTTCCTTCCTTCCTTCCTTCCATTTGTCCACTTGCCTCTCCGGTCACTGTATAAAACATAAAGATAAGATAAAACATAAAGATAATATAGCCAAGCGCTCCAAATTAAAGGCCCTTAAATTAAATGAGCTGCTTTGAGTCCCTTTTTTTTTAAAGGAAGAAAGGCGAGTGCAGGAAATGTTTTAAATCAATAAATAAAAGGAACAGATTAAATGAAGCAACAAAAATATATAAACCATGAATAATGAAGAAACAATGTAATGTTTAAATAAATAAATAAATAAATAAATAGTGGATTGTCTTCCCCTTTCAGCTTTGCTATGCATATACACGCACACAAATATTCTATATATACAAACACACAGTACTGTCTGTTTGCATACGGCTTGCTCTTCCCGGCGGCTACCGGCAGGGGCCGCTGTCCCCGGGAGGGAGGGAGGAGCGGCCGGGCGGGCGGCGCCTTGCGTGGGCGCCTTGCGTCGGCCTGAGCGGCTCACTCGAGGCCGGGGATTGACGGGCCTGTCGCCGGAGAGGAAGGAGGCAGGGCAGACCAGAGACGCCGCCGCCGCCACCGCCACTCCTCCCTCCTGCTCGCCGCCATCCGCCGCCATCCTGGTCGCCGAGCGCCCCTTCCCCGCCGCCACCGGGCTCCCCAGGCACCCAGGGCTCCCCCGAAGCACCCCAGGTGGGTCTTGAGGGGGCGGCGGGCGCCGGGGGGGCGCTTTTCTGGGGGGGGAGGAGGAGGAGGAAGAGGAGGCCGGGCGGGCGGGCGGCTTTAAAATGGAGACCGAGCCCGGCCTGGAAGGGGGGGGCGGGTGTGTGTATGTGTGTAAGCGACCCTTGGGGGGGGGAAGGAGAGGAAAAGGGGGGGCACATATCTGAGCCCCCCCTCCTCCTCCCCACGGGACCCCCTTTGTCTCCAATGGGGCTGCAAACTCTTCCCCCCCCCCAGGTTGCTGTTGTTGCTGCGGCTGCTTTTGCAAAAAGGGCAGAGCAGAAAAGAGGCTGGAGGGTGTGTGTGTGTCTTCCTTTTTATTGGGGGGGGCTGCAAAGAAGAGCCTTTTATTTAATGAAACGGGGGGGGGGAGAGAGCGAGGAGGAGGGTTTTTTTTTGCAAGGGGGAAAAACGGAGGGGAAGGGCGTTGGTTTGGTTGCAACCCCCCCCCCCGTCTCTCCCCACGCCCCCCCCTCTTTGCAAGGTGGGTGTTTTTATTTTATTTTTATTTTTTTTGCAAAATGGGGCCAAATCCCTTTCCTCTCCTGCGGCCTGTTTTGGCAGCTCGGGGGTGGCACACACACACGCCCCCCCCGTTGCTCCTGAAAGCTGGATGGGGAGGGTGTCCCCCAGCTTGCTTATTATTATTTTTTGGGGGGGGTCCTGCTTTTGATGCCCCCCCAGCCTTGATGGCTCTTTTGTTGCAAGGTTTTGCTTTTTGCAACCTGTCCTGGGGGGCGCCCATTGTTTTGATGGTGGTGCACCAGGGTGGGGGGGGCGATGTGTGGGTCTTACAGCAGGCCTCCATGGTTGTGTGTTTGTGTGTGTTTGTGTTGCTGTGGTTCAATGCTGCAGGACCCCTCTCGCTCCTCCAGGATCCGGCCCCTCTCGCATCACAAAAAACACCCCCCCACCGCTCAATAATCAATATTTTTAAGGACCATCTTTGGGAAGATCAGCCGGTGGTGCATCTTCCTTGCGCCCTAAGAACAACACACCTGGTTGGGTCCAGAAAATTCAATTCTGGGGGGGTGGATGCTTTGCCAAAAGGGAAACCAAGGCAGATCTGATCCTCATCATCATCCATGGCTGGGGCGTTGTTGTTTTTTTTTTAAAAAAGAAGAGAAAAGAAATAATTCTGTTTTCCCCGATGGAGCTAATTGTGCCGACGGCTAGAAATGGCTGCAGTTTCAGCGTGGTGGTTTTGTCGTATTTTTTAAGGACGAAGCGAAAGACAGGCCCGGAGATTTAAAAGTGGGAGAGGTTTGGGACCGGTTCTTTTCCGGATGTAAGGGATATTGAACAGGGCAGGTTTGCATTAATCTTGCAATTAACGAACATTAATCCACGATAAACCCCCCCCCTTATTTGTGTTCTCTGTTTTTTTTCCACTTCTGGGCGCATGTGTGTTTTGCAACCGAGGATGGCTCCCGAGAGACTCGAGATGTTTTTTTTCCCCCCTGCGATAAATTAGAAATGTTTGATTTCCTTGATCCAGAACCGTACATTTTAATTTAGAGGAACCAGCCGAGGACTGTGTTCCTTCCCTCCTAGGGTGTTTTATTCCTCCCCCCTCGGAGAGCTTTCCGTTCAGGCGTTCGTTCCCCTGGCAAAAAAGTTGCACAGTTGCCGAACGGATGATGCCGAGAGAGTCCAGAACGCTGGATCTGTGTGATAAAAAGATTCCCAAAATGGTCACTGGATGTCGCATTCCGAATTCGGCTCTTCGTGGAGAGAGGCCGACCCAAAAAAAATTAAGAGGGGGAAAAAATAAGGAGTGGAAATAAAGAAAAAAATAAGATTGTAAACCATGAAATATTCTTGTGAAAGATTAGGATGCTGGGCCTTTCCCCATGTTTGCCCAAGAGGCTTTGGAGACGAGACGCTCTGTTTTTCAAGACTGTACCCCAAATTTAAAAGGGTTTCTTATTTTCCCCTGAGTTACATTTTCTAGCAGATTTCTCACTGGGATATATATGGGTGCTTTCCGGATCCTCTCCGGCGCTGGTCCCACGCGGTGCCTTCCCTCGCTGCCTTCCCCTAGCCGAGTATTTGAAGATCAAGAGCTACAGGTGAAATGGGGAAAAATATTTATATCAGGCTTTGAAGCCTGATATAAATATCAGAATTATCCCCGTTTTATCTTCTGTAAGCCTCGATAGGGGGTCCCTGGCTAATTGGATAAAGCTTAAAATTGGCTTCGCTCCACACCTCTGTATTTTGGTGGGTGTAAATCACGTTCTCCGTGTTGAGGACTTGCTTGTTTGCAAGCTGCCTTTAGTTTAGTTTTATGGTTTTATGGGAAGTCCTCCTGTCTAGAAATACCTTCTGCTGAATGTTTTATGTGTGTTTGTCTGCAGCTTCTCTGCCTGTCCATGCTGTGCGTCGTCGAGGATGGGCAGGACCCCCCCCCCAAAGTTTTGGGGCCGTTTATTAGAAGTGTCCTAGTAGCGATGGAGCCAAAAGCTGGGAATTTGGTTCCCGGCTGTGCTTTCTGTTATTTTAATTTAATTGAATTCAAAATATTTTTTTTAACCTCGCCTTTTTCCTTAAAAGGACGCCGGAGAAGAGCCAGCCTTTTTCCATCTTGGGGGAGCTACCACAGTCCCAGAGCACCCCCAAAATAATATTATAAATAATAATGTCAGTTCTGACTTATGGCAACCGTTTTTCAGGGTTTTCCAGGTAGAAAAGACTCAGAAGTGTTTTCTTATCCCCTTCTTCTGGGGTTGCCGTGGGACGGTGCAGCTGGCCCACGGCTACCCAGGCTGGCTCTATTGGCAGGAGGCCCAGTGGGGAGGGGGGAATCGAACTCCCAGCCCTCTGGCTCCACAGCCAGAGAGAAGAGAAGAGTAAACTACTTCTGAATATTTGATGCACAGAAAAACCTGGGAAAGGTCACCGTTACGTGATAGCATGTGATTCAATTAGGATATTGTGAACAGAGGCAGTGTGTTGTGATGGTTAGGGTTAGCCATGAATTTTCCTGGACACACAACCGTGGAAAGTCTCTTACTTTGACCTACCACGAGGATGTTGTGATGAGAAAGGAGAATCACGGATGTCAGCTTGGGCACCTTGGAGGGATGTGGCATGCCACTGTTGTGATGCACCAACCGATTATTTCTGATTTATGCGGACCCTCGTAGAATTTCCAAGGTGCGTGAGATTTTTCAGGGGGTCGTTCACCATTGCCAGCCTGCAGTGACTTTCCGTAGCCAAATGGAGATTTTTGTGGGCTTCAGATTTGCAATAAATAATTGTACGTGGCCTTTTCAGGGGAACATATAAATTTGGTCCTTAATTGTTGTGGTTGAGAACCATAGTCTTAGACCCTACCCTGGCATCCCCTGAGGATTCGGTGTATCGTTCTGTTTCACGGAACGTGAAAGCGGTGGTGGCCTCAGACGGCCACTCTTCCCAAGAATGATCCATGGTTTTTTTTCTTGCTCCTTTCTCCAGAAGCTCGACTCCTTCTGTGTAGCCACTCGTTTTAAGAGCCGGTTTGGTGTAAGCGGGAAGAGCGTTGGGCGAGGACTCAGAAATCATGGGTTCGGATTACGGCAGCTTGGCCGTGATAAACGACGTGTAGAACATCTCACGTGGTTGAGAAACGATACGAGGTTTGCCGTAAGTTGGAGGCCGTTTGGTGGTACCTAAACAAGAATTTGGTTTTTATCAGAAGCAGAACCCTTAGGAGTAGATGGGCTACTGCATGGTGGTTCCCAACCTTGGGGGCACCAAAGTGTTTTCTTGGACTGCAACTCCCAGAAGCCTTCACCACCAGCGGAGGTTTCTGGGAGTTGCAGTCCATGAACGCCTGGATTACCCGAGATTGGGAACCGCCAGGCTTCAAGAACACAAGGGATCAAAACAGAGGATGCTTTTCAACTAGGCTGCAGGTTTTAGCGCCATGATACCTAAATGGAACACCCATGTTTTGAAGAGGTTTTACTTCTGAATGCCAGATGTTGAAGACAGTCCCGGAAGTGATGTAACTTCGTGCTCTACTTTTGGGACGAATGGATATTATCTTGAGGTTGTAGGTGTTCGGCTTGCTGCTAAAGAACACGGGCCTTCAGACAGATCCAGGATTAGGATGCCTGCAGTTACGGGTTGCCCGTTGTGCGACACAATAAACTTTGTTCTGTGGTTGGTTTCTTGTGACATTTCAACAGGGCCACTTTCTCCTGTCCTTTGTCCAGCAAAGCCGAGCGCCGAGACCTTTGGTGACCTTTGGTGGTGGTTAAGAGCCGTTCAGAAGTCACAGACGAGCAAATCGGATGCCCTTAAAGGAGAGAGAGAGAGGTCTTGCGCCATGGCAGAGCGCGGCCCTTCGAGGCATGATGAAGGATTGAAATTAGGAGAGGTGGATAGTAGCAGTGCAGATTTTGCAACCAGAGTAAAAAGGTGTAAACCTTTGTCATGAAAGGGACAGCGGTTGGGTAGCGATACAGACAAACCTGTATTGATGAGTTGAGTAGCAAAGGGAGTGAGTTAGAGAGTATATCATCATCATCATTGTCTTAGAACTGCAGAGCTGGAAGGAGCCCTACGGATCATCATGGAGTCGAGAGTCCCCCCAACACTTACAGTTCTGTGTAGATCAAGAGAGTAGCGTCGTGTTGGCTTTTCGTTGCTCTTGACGCCTGGCGTGGGCAGTTGAGTTCAAGCGTACCCCAACTCTCGATGCACTCTTTTGAGTTCTGCGTTGCATGAGATGCATGTGGGTTTCCATAGTTTTCTGGGATTTCTTGGAAGTGTTTCTTACAACCCTTGCCGGTGAGGCTTCCACCAACCTGACCGACTTCTGTTGACTCAGGAAATGGTGAAAACTCTGCTTTCCTGCTTGCTTTCAAAGTGGAGACGGGCACGAACTTGCACTTGGGCGGTTCGTGGTGGTTCGGCCGAATAGCGGTTCGTTGCTCCCCAGCCCGGCCCACTCAGAGGCAGCATCCCAACTTCCCTGTCCTGCCTCCTCTGAGCGCCGTCTCCGAGCGGGCGCCTGCTGGAGGAGGCGGGACTGGGAAGTGCTGGAACACCGGATTGGCCAAAATAAAACCTGAATCACCGAACTGGCATTTCGTGCCCATCTCTGTTCCGAATGTCTTCTTGCCGGTTGGGGAGCATAGGTGACGGATGGCCCCACGGGTGGTGTTCAAGGCTGCGTGCATCTTCTGGGTGTTCCTTACCATGGGCGGTGCAGACTGGGTCTCATGAGAGTCCAGCAACTTCTGGAAAAAGGCGGGCTTTGATCACCCTTGTGGAAAGTTGCTGCGGCTCCTGCCAGGGAGGTCACAACAATGAAACAGCGGGACTGATGACATGATGAAGAAAGGTTTGCCCTGAGGCAAACGTAGGGCATTGTTCATCTTAGAAGAGTTGTGAGTAAAACGGTGCCCTTCCAAGGTGTTGAACTTTGGCTGTCATCAGCCCACCCGTTCCCAGAGGGCTAACACCAGCATGGCCGTGATGATAGCGAAGGAGTGTCCTCTTTCTGACCCTGTTGTGCTCTCTCCGCCACCCGCAGACAGTCCTTTTTCTTTTGACGGAGGTGGGGCCGCCTTGGGGCTGGTCCCAGGGCCGATGTTCCACCTTTCCCTCCAGGGTCACATAGACACCCTCCCCCCTCCCCAAAAAAAACACATGGGGGAGGGCTGCAGAAGTGGAGCTGGAAATTGCTAGAAGTCCACTCCCAGTTTTGAGGGGAGGGTTTTTTTGGGGGGTGTTAAACAGTGCGGGCCTTTTGTGCAAGCTATTTAAAAGATGACTCACCCACTCCTAAAAGCTCCCAATGGTTGTTATTTCTTTTTGATCCTCATCGAAGACTCTCATAAGGGGGGGAAATGACACTTTCCCCCCATCATCTTTCTTCTGTGGGTACCAAGAAACATGTCACCAAGGAGTACTTGAAAGGAACATATCCCCCCCCCCCCCCGCTTTTCCTTTCGTCTGGAAGCGCACGCAGGCCAGCGCTGCGGTAAAGGCAGGGCCCAGGGGGTACCTGCCGGTCCAGTTCCGCTGGATATTTTTAAGATTTCTGCAGCCTGGGCGTTTTGGAGAGCTGGGTCTGAATTAATGCTTGCTTGACCTTTGGGCTTCAGTTAGAAGAGAGCTGGTCCATGAGAACAGCCTATGGGCCTTCCTGAGCACAGGTGTAAACCTGTCTACCTGTTTACAACAGGTGGTGGCCGGCCGGGTGCAGGGATGTTGGAACTGCGGAAGACCACCTTGCCAGTCAATGTGTGGGGCTTTCAAGGAAAAGCAAGTGTTGGTTTTTGTTTTTTTAAATTTTTAAATCCTCCGTGTTCTAATTTTTTTTATTGGGACATCTTAATTTGTGTGTGTGGAAGTTTTAGAAGTCATGGTTGCTCGAGAGAGGTTACAGCAACGAAACAGCAGGACTGATGACTGGAGACACGAGGAAGAATGTTTTGCCGTGAGGCAGAAACTGATCTTAGAAGAGGTGTGAGTAAAGTGTGGCCTTTCCAGGTGTTGAACTGCTCAGTGGTTTAGGTCTCTGTCTGCGGAGCCTAAGGTTGGGAGTTCGAATCCCCCCCACCGGGCCTCCTTGACAGGGGCTGGACTGGATGATCCATAAAGTCTTCTCCAGCTCTGCCGTTCGAACATTATAACTTGCCTTAGCAAGCTTGTTGTTCCACCCCGTGGCTCAGTGTTGCATAACTGTCTTTCCCTTTCTTGATTTCTGAGTTATGCTGCAGAGTGTTTAGTGGGTGTGGGCGTTGCTGCTGTAAACCACACTTAAAAGTTTCCCCCACCAATGCCCAAAACCAGCTTCCTCAACTGGCGATGCTAGATTGAGTGTGGGAGGGCTGCTTGCCTCCCACTCCTCCCTCTCATTGTTCAAATCACAACATCTCTCTCTCTCTCTCACACACACACACACACACACACAAAAGGGTTCTCTGATTATCCATAGGAGGCATGTGTTAAAAAAACAGCAAAGGCATAATGTGTATGTTTGTGTGTCCGTTGGCTTATTGGTAGACAAAATGACAATGGTTTGTTAGCACAGGAATGAGGCTGTTAATTAGCAGTTTGTATCCAGGGTGATTAAAAACAAGATAGACGTGACTGCCACAGGAATGCCGAGAGTTGTACACGAAACAAGAGGTCAGCTCTGTCAAGAAATACAGCTATTTTATAACAGAAAGCTGAGTGGGTTACGAAGGAGGAGGAGGAGAAAATGGCTATTTAAACAATTTCCAGCCTGCCTCTGCAGGCCTCGATAGAGATCAAGGGTTCTTGTGGATCCCTTCCGCTAGGATCTGCCCATTTTGGTCGTCCTCATCCTGTGTTAGTGAATGATTAGCGCTTTATTAGTTGCCTCCTCCCCAGGATATACAAAATCTCACCGCCCTGGAATAAATAGAAGGGGGGGGGACGTGCAGTCAGGGCTCCCTTCTGTCTGAAGGAGTCGTGTTGGATGCGCGAGCGCTTGCACTGAAATGAATCTTCAAAAGTCTACCCTATTTTGCTTTTCTTATCTTTTTCCTGGTTCCTTTCGTTTTGCCAACCTGGTTTAATGGTGTGCGGGAGCGCTCGGTCTCGCTGTGTTGGATAATTTCTGACCCATCTCCAACTTACCCTTCTTGGGTGAGAGGATGGAGTAAAGGTCAAGGTTCCCCTTGACCTTGGAGTCCAGTCGTGTCGGACTCTAGGGTGCGGTGCTTATCCCCGTCTCCAAGCCGTAGAGCCAGCGTTCGTCCGTAGACAGTTTCCCGTGGCCAGCGCGACTAGACACAGAACGCCGTGACCTTCCCACTGAGGTGGTACCTATTTATCGACTCGCATTTTTACATGCTTTCCAATGGCTGGGTTGGCAGGGAGGATGGAGTACGTACCCAGAGAAACACACATTCAGCTACCTGGTCAAGGTGGGACTTGTCATTACAGTTCATCTGTCCCTTCTTGGCAGCCCGTGAGATTTCTGCTCGATGTCTTGTTGGTTGGCCCTGGGATAGAGAGAGCGAACCTTCCACTCCATTGTGATCTACAGCTGTTCCAAGATCCTTCTCCCTCGTAGTATTACTGAGCCAAGGATTCCCCCCCCCTTCTCGTACCTGTGCATTTGGGTCCCACCCCCTTGAGGTGTAGGGCTTTGCCTTTATCCCTGTTAAATTTCATTCTGTCGTTTCCAGCCCAGTCCTTCCCCACGCAACGGTTGTTTACTCCATCCTCCTCCGGCACTCCTTTGGCGACGTAAGCTCGGGTGGGGAAAGGCCCGTCCGTTGCTAGGGTTTCTTCTGGCCTCTGTGGGTTTGAGGAGGTCTGTTTTGCTGGCCCAGTCGGAGCGCGCTGGGCGATGCTCATGCAGCCCACCTTCCTCGTCTCCTTTCCCCTCCGTTAACCAGCGGACACCTGCGGCTGCTGCCGCTGTCGCAGAAGATGCTCCCGGATGGAAGGAGGATCTGGGGAATTGCCTTGTCAGGCTGTCGGGAAGGTTTCGAGTCTGCAGGTGATGAGTCACTCTTTTCTCTTGCACGGAGGAGTCTCGACTCAGTCCGGTTGCCAGGAAGACCGTGTCTTGTTTTCCCCCCGCTCCCCGAAGCTGACAAATGCGAAAAAACCCACAACAACAACACTCCACACCACCCCTTCTATCGCGCCGCAAGAGGAGCCCTGAAAATTGATCTGGCCCTCTAGCTACAGAAAACCCAAAACATCAGGATCCAGATTGTTTGAAAAAACAAACAAACCAAGATTTACTCTGCTTTTGCAAAGTGCTTTGGGCTTTTTGCCACTGGCTTTGGATCTCGGACCGACCGTTGAACGGGCGGCATTGCCGTTCGGTTAAATGGGTTGGCGGGTGGAATTTGAAATGTCAGAGTAACCCCGGGGAGAAACAGGCATGCCTGCGGAGGTTACTCATTTCTTTAGATAGATGAATAACGCAGGGCCTGCAGAAGCTGGGTGGTGCGGCGGAAGAGGAGAAACGCCCAGCGTTTTGCTGGTTGCAGACACAGTATGCCGTTGTGTTCGAGGTCCTTGCGGAAGGTTTCTTTTTGGCCAACATTTTGGATGTTGGGACCTCCTTATCCACATGATCGGTATCCACTGATTCACTTATCTGCTGCCTGAAAGTACTAAGTTAAAAAAAACCCAGAAATACATATTTATACATATTTATTTATATGGATAGATATGTGTTTCTAAATACTTTTACACATTTGTGTTTCCAGGGTGTGTTTACTGGAATTGGTCACTAAAGAGAGCCAGAGACCATGCTATGTATAGCATTCGCTCTTATCCATGGATAAGGGAGTCCTCCTTGCATTCGGAAATGGCACCTGCATGATGCTGAAATGTGTTTCTTTTTTCTTTCCCTAGGCAGATCGGGAGCGGCGCAGAGAAATTTCCTAACTCGATGACCTTTCATCGCAATGTCCGATCGTTTGGGGCAAATAACCAAGGGAAAGGATGGGAAAAGCAAGTATTCGACGCTCAGCCTGTTTGATAAGTATAAAGGAAAGTCAGTAGAAGCGATCAGAACTACAGGTAAGCAGTGGGTTCTGTGGGTGCATGCCGGGGGGGGGAAGGTAAAGAGAGGGGAGGGCTCTTAGCAACCTGGTGGTTTAGAGCTATTTTATGCCCTTCTGTGCCATGATGCAAGAACCTTGTCATGGCAGATCAAATGCTCCGGATGGGGCTCATCTTTTTGCCCAGGGAATCTTGCTTTTGAGCCTCAGATGTTTGACATCTGCAAAAGCCTCACCGGTATATAAAGATTCATGGTTCGAACGCTGACTGTTAAGAGGAGCGAAGCTGGTGTACAGAAAAGGCAGGACCTTCTCAGTGCTGGCCCCCAACAGATGGGATTTCCTCCCAGGAGATGAGGAGGAGGGGACAACTTTTGTGGGGCTTCCCAGGGGGTTGCTTCTGTGGTCGGTTCCCCCTCGGCCGTGCTGGCCAAAGCGTTCGATGGTTGTAGGCCAGCGGGGATGGTGCTGGTGGCATCCATTTGTACTTTTTCCCCCATGCATCATTTTGTGAGGCTGCAGCTCGAAGGTAGCTTTAGATGCTTAACAATGAAAAAAAAAATCTAGTCCAGTGGATTGGCTTGCTCTTTAAATGGTCAGGGGGGGAAATGATCCAATTTTGAAAGCATTATCAGAATCAATATGGTTTAAATCCAACGCACCCGGACAGCCTATGGTGCCGAGAGAGGTAAATTCGCGCAGCTTCTGCTCCTGTCAGCAGAACGAGATTTCTTGTCGCGATCGGTGTAAGAAACGGGAGTGGCCTGCCCCACGGCTCACCGTTTCCCCTCTTCCTCTCCCTCGCTGTCCTCCACCAGTTATTCCTAGACATGGCTTGCAAAGTCTCGGGAAAGTTGCCACTGCCCGGCGCATGCCGCCTCCTGCCAACTTGCCAAGTCTGAAGTCTGAGAACAAAGGAAACGACCCCAATATCATCATCATACCCAAGGACGGTACAGGATGGGCAAACAAGCAGGACCCCCCCGACCAAAAGAGGTAGGCGCACGTGTCCCGTCCCCCCGAATGATGCTCAGACATCCGTCTGTCAGATATGCTTCAACTGGGATTCCTGCATTGAGCAGAGGGCTGGGCTGGACCTTGAAAGTGTTGGCGTCAATGTATCCCTTCCTCACCGGGTGCTCCCGACAGCGAGCCTTCTGAGGAAGGTGGCCACGATCCTCCAGAGTTTGTGCTAGTCTTCCTCTTGTTCCCAGACTCTTTCCCCCCCTTTTTGTCCAAGGCAACGGGCCGATCACCGAGTGTCCCCCTTCCCTAGAAACGCTTGCCAGGGGTGGGGAAGGAAGGCCTCTTTGTTAGCAGAACGTGGCCGTGGCCCTTGGAGCGGCCTCGATGGCGTGGCTCAGGCTCTTGACTCTCTGCGGCTTGGCTTTTTCTCCCTCTAGTTCCAGTGTCACGGCCACACCGCTGCCGGAGTCGCTGCCGCCGCAGGATTCACAGAAATCTGTCTCCAGTTTACAGAAGCTGACACAGTCCATCAGTCAGGAGGTACGCGCGCGGGGGGTGGTCGGGTCTGCGGCGGCAGTTCCCTGCCCTTCCATTCCCTGCCAGGTTCCTCGGAGAAGTCGGCCGGGTGGGAAACGGCTCACTTGTGGCTTAGAAGGCATCGGAGCTTGAAATAAACCCACTCGTCACGTGACCCACGGACTTGATTTAAGGAGCAGCTCTAGAGGGTTACGGGCCCTTTAATTTTGATAGCGCAGGAATGGCGTTTTAGGCCAGTTGCCCAGAGCGGGTAACCATGAGTAGGGGCTAGGTGTGGCCGGTGTGGCTTCCTTGGAAAGAAATCCAGCAGGACCCCCCTTATCCGCGTTATCAGTATCCACTGAATCGCATATCCACCGCCTGAAAATATGACACTGATGTCTTTACCAGAATTGGCCACAAGAGCGGCGCCAGAGACCATGCTACATTAGACCACTATTAAAATAGTGTTTGTTAATATTCCACGTTTTTCAGCAAGGGGGTGGCTTGGAAGCCATTTGGGGGGAGGGGGTCGACTGTACGAGAAGGACCAACCTGTGAAACGTTCTTTTCTTCTGCAGAGTACAAATTCAGCGCCAGGTGGACCAAAGTCATGGGCACAGCTCAATGGAAGGCCAGCCAGACAAGAAGGTGGTGAGTTCGAGAGGCGAGAAAGTGTCGTCCCCCCTCCCCCCCCCGGTTGTGCTAGTAAGGGAGGAAATGACCCCAAATGGAGATGAACTCAAGGCGATCAAGTGTTCAGCCTAGTGGTTGAGGTCTTCCAGAGTTCGATTCCCCCCCACGGGACCTCCTTGACAGGGGCTGGACTGGATGATCTATAGGATCCCTTCCAGCTCTGGCATTTCTGAGATTATTATTACTTTTTTCTACGCTAGTGGTCTTGCCGCTAGTTGGCTGTGATAAAAATACAAATGAATGGAAGAAAGAAAAGAATAACCAGGATGACCAAAATAAACCTCGTTGTGTCTCTCTGCCAGGTTCAAGGGCCTCAAACCGACCGTTATCCTTCTCTCCCGAGGAATTTCCAACGCTGAAAGCAGCCGGCGAGCAGGACAAGGCTGGCAAAGAAAAGGGCGCCTTAGATCCGTCGTATGGGCCCGGACTAAGCCTCCGCCCTCAGAGTACGTCTGTGGCGGGTTGGGGGGAGCTGGCGAGGGGGGGCAGCCCCATCTCAAGAGATCTGCATTCTCTCCCATCTTCACAGACTTCCCGCCCCCCCAGTCCTTTCTGCGGATGGCCCAACTTCCAGAAAAGAAAATATTGCCAACTCCTGTCTCCCTCCGACTTTTTATTTTTTCTGAAAACCTTAATGCAGCGAAGACTGAAAGCCGCACAAATCTTTTAAACGGTCTCTTCCAAAAAAAAGCATGTAAAAAAGGATTAGCAAAGCTTTAAAAAATGTGCTTGATGGAATAAAAATGACTTGGCTGCCTTCTTAAAAAGCTTGAGCGGTCCAAATAAATAATCACGCACGGTACATTTGTGTAAAAGGATCTAATATTAAAGCGTTTCTCTACAATGTGTAAAATTAAGCTGAGAATTCCCAGATTGTTCAAGGAAACCAGGGACCCTGTAATAATGAAGGGGGCTTCTGTGCTCATGTCCATGAAAAGGGAGTAAACCGGTAGCTAGTTTTTGCCATTTTATTCTCCTTCCTTATTCTAGGGACTTGGGGCAAACCCCCTTCCATGCTCAACTTTTCCACGGACAGTCTGTTGGATCAGAAATGTCCTTTATGACATATGTTTGTACATATACATTTTCATATACATTTTAGTAATATTTTATAAGCTGGTTTGTTTACGGATGCCGGTTCAGCCCCCAATAGGCCGCAGCCTGGCTTACCTACCCATCGTGGCTGGATGCGGTCAGTAAAAAAAGATGGTTTGTTTTTTTTTTCTTCCAGATGTGACCAGTTGGAGGGAGGGCGGTGGCAGGAACATCCCCTCTGCCACCTCGGTGCCCGCCTCGCTGACGGAGCTGGGCCATAAGACCTCGAGCACAGGAGATGGGACGCCTTCCTCTGCCAATGCTGCCCCCGAGCCGAAAGAGCCTTCCCTCCGCCCGACTCCACCTACCCGCAAAGGGGCTTCGCTCTTCATGGCGAACGTCTACCAGCCGCCAGCTTACCACGACATGTTGCCAGCTTTTGTGAGTCCCGAGAAAGCAAAGGAATTTTTTAAAATAAATAAATGGGGGGGGGGATTGACTTTCTTTTTTTCTGCCCCACAAAGTCCCTTTGGTCTCCTCATGTGTATCACAGTTTGTGGCTGCCTCCTTTGTGCTATCGGAGAAAAGTGGAATGATTTTTCTCTCTTGCCTCCCCACCCCCACCCCCTTTCAGATGTGTTTGAACCAGCCGCCAAAGACCCCTGGATCCCTGGAACGCGGCGGGTCTTTCCCCCTCCCACACTTCCGTCTGGAGCCCCGCGTCCCTCTCAGGCCGCATCAAACCAACGACCAAGATGGGTAAGGCTTCATAAGCATCTTTTTGGCGACGTACGGCTGCCGCGTCATCACGGTAGACAGACCACAAAGCATGGAGAAGGCGCTTGTTCCTCACTTAATGAGGCGTAGTGCTCGGGGCAGGGGGAGAGGTTGGAAATGCAGTTCTGTGCCAGGAGGTGAGAAAGCTACGCTGGTCTCCCTTTTTCTTTGGCTGAAAATGATCTCCCAGAAACTGCTTTGGGATCCCCGTCTCACCTCTCCTGACCCTCATAGCATCAGAGGGGATGCTGTTGATGTTTGAGAAAGGACTCGGCCTCTCTTTCCCGGCCCTGCATTTCTTGAAAGAGGCATGTAGTCTGCCGATAACTGAAAAGAAAGAAAAGCAAAAAGACTCGAATGGGAAAGAACCAAAATCAAAGCATGCTTTACAAAAATGCGTATCTTTTGTAAATATAAACATTTGGTGAAAACAGTAAGTCTTTCTACACTGATACACTAGCTGGGAGTGATCTTGCCCGTCTTTAGGTCCAAGTCCTTATTAAAATCACTCTCCTGGAAAGGCTTTTGCCTAGTACAGTTGAACCCCGTTTTTTCCTTTTAGCATTTTTAATATTTTCAGACCGCGGATAAGTGATATTGCGGATACGGGGCTTCTCCTGTCCTTTCTGCGGCTGCGTGGCTTCTTAACATAACCAGGTGTGTACAGCCGTCACTTTCTGTTGGGCTCTCTCTCCACAGCAAAGAAAACCGGCTTGGGATCTCACGGCCGGTCCGGCCTGTCCGGCCTCAAGGGGAGCGGGTCCCCCGCCCCACCATCATCAACGCGGAGAACCTGAAGGGCCTGGATGAACTCGACAACGACGCCGACGACGGCTGGGCAGGTGAGAGGCTGAACAAAGCCGAATTGTCATGTCACGGGCGGGGCGTGGGTAGAGATAACGCCGTGCTTTGCTTTCATACGCCCTGGACCGGTTTGCGTGTAACACTCAGTGTTGCAGTAAACGTAGGAACAGGAATGTGCTTGGCAGAGGAAGATGATGGTGGCAATACAATAGAACACCCCCCCCCCCGGATCAGCATCCGTGGATTCACTTGTCCTCTGCCTGAAAAAAAATTAAAATTAAAAACCCACAGGAATGGGTATTTATAAATATTACTAGGGTGTATTTTCCCGAGCTTGCCACTAGAGGGCACCAGAGACAGTGCTAAATCTAGTAGTTGCCCCTTACATGTTTTTCGTTATCCGCGGGACGGATGAGGCTTGGAAACAATCCCTCGTGGATGATACCACAGTCCTGCTGTGGCTGGTGACACGGGGCTTGTTCCGAAGGACTGTGGCACGTTTTGTGAGGAAAGCCACTTCAGGTGGCCTTCGGGATCCCAACCCCCCCCCCCCCAATTGTATTCCTCTCCCAGGGATTCACGATGAAGTGGATTACTCTGAGAAACTGAAGTTCAGTGAGGATGAGGAGGAGGAAGAAGCCCATAAAGACGGGAGGCCAAAATGGTAAGAGCATGGCGTGGGTAGGACACTTTGCAACAAATCCGTGGTTTTCAGCCTCTGTGGGGTGGGTGTCTGGGAACCCACCATCTTTAGTTCTGGGGGGTGGTGGTCCTCCTTGCATCCTACAGCAGGAATGTCTCTGACGTTGCATGTAGGGCTTGATGACCTTGTCTCTCTCTCCCCCCCCAATGACTCCCAAGATGTGTGTGTGAGACCTTGTGCCGCACAGTTGGTACCGTTTAACCTCCAAGATGCTTTTCTTCATCGGCAGGAACGGTTGGGACCCCAGACGGCAGCGCCAGCTCTCCCTGAGCTCCGCCGACAGCGCGGAGGCCAAGCATGCCCCCGAGGAAGCCAAGAACTGGAGCGATTCGTCCGGCCCGCCTCGGCCGCTGCGGAAAGCCCAGGAGAACCTTCCGTCCTCCAGGAAGGGGAACGGCTGGACTCCCCTTTCAGACTATCCGGTATGCCGGCGGTTGGCTTGGCCGTCGGGAGGAGGGGTGCTTTTGAGTCCCAAAGCAGTTTTTCTTAACGTGATCTTCTCTGGTTTTGTAAGAGGAAGTGGGTTCTGCCCTCCGCAATCGGGGCAAGTGGTTTTGGAACAGGAGGCGTGGCGCCAGCACTCCTGACGACTTTATTTCCTCCCCCTCCCCAAAAACCTCACTTTCCCGTCCCAGAAGCCTCCCTCGTCGTGCCTCCGCCAGCAGTCCTTGGAGGAGAAGGAGGAGAAACTTCCCCTGCGGCAGAAATTCATCCACTCCGAGATGTCGGAAGCCGTCGAGCGCGCCCGGCGGAGGCGGGAGGAGGAGGAGCGACGTGCGCGGGAGGAGCGCCTGGCGGCCTGCGCGGCCAAACTGAAAGAGCTGGATCAGAAGTGCAAGATGGCGCAGAAAGCGGGGGAGGGCCGCAAGCACGCAGAGAATGAAGAGCCCAGGGCCCCTGCGGCGGAGAAGATCGCCACCCCAGACAACAGCTCCGCCGTCCGAAGAGGTAGGTATGGTTTGGCCGGCTGGGTTTTGTAATACCGTAGGAGGTATCAAACGCGATGCATCACATGATCTCTCCCTCTAGCGGCCAGTTCTTCTGATGACCCCCTGAAAATAGGTAGAAATTACTCATTTTGTGGGTTTGCAGTTTAGTATTTTCAGCCAGCGGATAGATGAATCAGCGGATACTGGTCTTGTGGATAGGGAGGTCCTATACTGTGGTGATGTTGCAGCCCCGTAGAAAGGCGTTGTCTCTTGAGCTTTGACCTCAGTTCATGTGTGACTCTAAATGATGGTCGCAGTTCGATCCGTTGCCTTCCTGTTTCCCCCCCTCTTCGTGTTTCCCCTGAAACTTCCTGTCTGGAAGGAAGCCTTCCCATCAACCCCTGGGGCAGCTTCCTTTCTAAACAGGAAGTTAGGCCCGTCCAAGGCAGGAGGCCTGCCAGCGGGTCCATCTCTCCAGGCGAGCACAATTTAGGTGTCTGCAAAGTTTGGGTCTCGTACGGCGCGATTCCTGGAGAAGAGAATTAGGGGTTTGCAGTCTGGCCGATCTGAAATGCAGCTCCTCCTAGTGGCTACAAGTCGCCTCCAGGCTGTCTTTGGGGAATGTTGTTCCTCTTGAAAGCGATGATTGGACGTGCTAATCATAGGGGGTGCTAATCCCTTCCCACGGATTTCAGTGGGAACTCCATTCAGTGCTTTTCGTCCGGACGTGGCCCGGATCCTGTGATCCCTGCTGGGGTGGCAGTTTAGCCAAAGGTAACGCTTTGCCTTTGGTTTATCCCGCTCCCTCCTTCCTAGCAAACCCCGAGCGCCCTACGCAGGACCCTTCTTCAGGCTATGCAGAAGAGGAGCCGGGCCCGGCTGCTTTATCGACTCACCGAAGCAGCAGCGAAGAGGAACTCCGAGAGGCCGGTTCCCCGGGGCAGGATTTCACCAAGTTCACCAAGTTACTTCCCCCACGTTTCCAACGGCAGCAACAACAGCAGCAGGTAAAGAAGATCTCCCTTTGATGCAAGCGGTGCGGAATGTGCCAGGGGAGCGTCCTTATCTTTCTGCGTTGGGTCGGTCTCCTGCCTTTCCTCCTCCGAGCTCCGGCATGCGGGCCTCTCCTCGTTCCTTTGGTCCTCCGAGCAAACCCAAGAGAGGGTGACTCTTGCAGTCCCGTCAGCTCTTATTCCGGGGTTCTCCTTCCTTCTTCAGGACCAGCTCTATAAGATGCAGGGCTGGCAGCCGTCCCAGGTCTACCCTCCTTCGTCCCATCCTCAGAGGAGCTTCTACCCTCCACACCCGCAGATGCTGGGCTTTGACCCTCGCTGGATGATGATGCCCTCTTACATGGACCCACGCATGGCCCAGGGACGCCCCCCGGTGGATTTCTACCCCTCAGCGCTTCATCCATCTGGTAAAAGTTTTGTCACTGGCCTCCTTTTTGTCACATGAAAACATGGTTTATTGTGTGATTGTAGTTTGTAAGCCAATCGTGGTTTATTGTGACCGTAGCTTATAAGCTAACCATGGTTTATTGTGACCATGGCTTATAAGCTAACCCTGATTTATTGTGACCGTAGCTTATAAGCAGACAGTGGTTGATTGTGACTATAGTTTATAAGCCAACCAAGCAGAACTTGGAAACGTTAGCCTGCTGATGTTTAATAGCTCATAAGATGTAATTTGTTAATCTTGAAACAATATGAGTTTTGATTGGTGATTGATTAGGCAGTTCATTAAACGCACGAGCTTTTCTAATACGTTTTAGAATTGCTGAAAACGACACGTTAACGTAATAGGAAGTTGGAGGGGGAAAAGTGGTTTCGCTTTTTAGCATTCGAGCAAACTGAATTTAAACCCTTTACTCGTCAGTTTGAACATCAAAAGTAATTCATTTATGTGCCGATCCCTCCTTTCCCGTCTCTGGTTCAGGGGCATTGAGCCTGATGTCTTCTCTCTCTTTCTCCCTTCTCTTCCCACTAGGGCTCAGGAAGCCTGCAACCCAGCAGGACTCGGTGAAGGGGAGCGGCTCCATGTCGGAGGAGCAGAGCGGCCAATCCGCGGTGCAGCAGGAGCGGAAATCGGTCTCCGGGGAGCCCACCTCCGCCTGGGGCCAGGAGAGTTTCGCCCCCTTGCCGAGCAAAGCCTGCTCCATTTCGCGCCCGAAACAAACCGAAGCCGTGGGCGTGGAGGCTCTGCATGCCAGGTAGAGGGCTCAGCCCGATTAAGTCGTTCTGTTCTGTATTCCTCGAGGCCTTTTGCCTCTGCTTCCGGGGTGGAAGATCGGAAAAAGAACCCCACAGAGAAACGTTGGATTTCTGCTTGCTAGCTAGCTATTCACTTAATGCACCAGTACCGCGGTGCTACTCTGGGCGGTTCGCGGTCAAATTCACGATCAGATAATATAATGAAACCATAAATAGTCTAACCCCCTAAAAACAACAGGCACCAGAGCATGAATAAGTAGCACACCAAACAGAAAGTAAGGACTAAAATGCAGATAATCTTCTTTGAGGAGTTCTGTCTTCATTTGCCTCTTAAAAGGTTGCCAGGGAGGCGGGCTGGGTGAAGACGTTCTGGGAGCTGGTTTTGGAAAGAGGGGAGCCACTGCGAGGAAGGCCTGTCCCTCTGGGAGAAGATTTGTGGGGCCTCCTTTGGGGCGGCCACCTGGAGGAGCCTCCTTTGCATTGACCTGGTGGGTTGGGCCGTTGACGTTGGGGCGAGGCGCCCCGACACATAACGTGGGCCCAAACGGATGCGGCTCTGGTTTCTTTTGGAATCCTCATTTCCTCCTTTTTTCCCCCGGGGTTCCTTTTCAGAAACGACAGTTCTTACGGGGTGCAGCCCGGCCTCAGGGCCCAGCGCGATCTCTTTGAGGACTGTGACGACTACTTAAATAACGCCTTTGACCGAAAGCCCCAGGCGAACTTCAGCGCTCCCTGCGTGGCCTCCTCCCCAGGGGCGAGCCAGGATCGTGTCTTCCAGCGCCACGAAAGTGCGCCGGACGCTTCAGACTCTCGGCAGCTCAAACTCAGGGGCGGCCCTCCGGAGCCAGGCTTGCTCCAGGCCGAGAAGAAGCCGGAATACAACGGGTGGGACGGTGCCCCTTGTCCGAAACCGTCAGAGGCCTCGGTTCCTGCTGAAGAGGGGGATGTTTCCCGGAACGAGCGGCCCTTTAGTACCGAGACATGGAAGAAAGAAGAGCCCCCCAGCGGCAAACCAGCAACCGCTGAGCCGGGATGGGCTCCCGAGAACCGAACAGCCGGCGGGCAGCAGGAGCAGACCGGGAGGGCTCGGAGATCCGGCCCGATCAAGAAGCCGGTGCTGAAGGCTCTCAAGGTGGAGGAGAAGGAGAAGGAGTTGGAGAAAGTGGAAGCCTCCCACCCGGCGAGGGAGAAGGTCCCGATCCCCAGGGTGGAGGAGAGGGAGGAGGAAGAGGACAAGAGGAAGGACGACCCGGCGGCGATGCTCCGCCCCGCTCCCTACCCTTCGCCGGATGAGAAGGTCTCCCCTCGGCCTGCAGCTCTGGAGGCGGAGAAAGCACGTGTGGAAGAGGAGGAGGTGGAGGAGGAGGAGGAGGAAGAAGAGGAGGAGGAGGAAGAGGAGGAGGAGGAGGAAGAGGAGGAGAGCAGAAGGTCTTGGGAGGCCAAGCAGCTGCCCAGGGACTCGTCCGACCCGCCCTCCACCAAACGGAACAATTGGATCTTCATCGATGAAGAGCAGGCCTTTGGCGGAAGGGGTCCCGGCCGGGGCCGTGGAAGGGGTTTCCGGGAATTCTCCTTCCGTGGACGGGGCAGCGCCGTGGGCTGTAGCAGCGCTGGGAGCAGGGGAGTTTACAGCGGCGCTAGCGGTGTGGCTGCCCCCAGTGGTAGCGTCGCCGGCGGCAGCGCCCCCCAAAGGAGCCCCCGAGGGCAGGCCTTGAAAGAGTTCAACCCACCGGCCGAGTTTCCGCGGGGAAAACCCCGGCGCCGGATCGCCAGCGAGACCCACAGCGAGGGCTCGGAGTACGAGGAGCTGCCCAAGCGCCGCCGGCAGAGAGGATCGGAGAACGGCCACGAGGGCCCGCTGGCCGAGAGGGAGGAGGGCGAGCCGAAGAAGGGGGACTTCCGCGACTCCTGGCGGTCCAACAAGATCTATTCGGACGACCCCAACGGGCTGGACGCCAAAGCCAAGCCCCCCCGAGCTTTCGGGCGCTCCTTGCCCCCCAGGCTGAGCAACTCCAGTTACGGGCGAAGAGGGTTTGCCGCCAAAGAGCTCCCCCCGTGGCCGGGGCGGGGTGGAGGGAGCGGGTGGCCGGAGTACGGGCACGGGACCCCTCCGGACACCTTCGGGGCACGGCGCCCAGACACCTACGCGCACCCAGACTCCTTCGGCCGGCGGGCCTTCGAGGAGGATCCGGCGGACAAGAGGCACTACTTCCAGGACGATTACGGCGGGGACCCCGAGAACGCAGAGAACCGGCCTTTCCGCCGACGCCGGCCGCCACGGCAGGACAAGCCCCCCAGGTTCCGCCGCTTGAGGCAGGAGCGCGAGCTGGTGGGTCAGTGGAGCCCCGAAGACGGAGGGTCCAGCCTCCTGGCCGGCCAGTGGTCCGGGAGAGCCAAGCTGACGGCGTCGGAGAGGAACGGCCCCTCCGCCCGGCGGTCTCCCGAGCTGCCCTATCAGAACTCCTCTGATCACGCCAACGAGGAGTGGGAGACGGCGTCCGAGAGCAGTGACTTCAGCGAGCGGCGGGAACGGCGAGGGGGTGGCGGCGCCTCGGAAAACGAGGCTCTGCTCGACGGCGGTCTGGCCGCCGGAGGCCTGGGAGAGAAGAGGGAGCTGGCCAAGCGAAGCTTCTCCAGCCAGCGGCCCGTGGTCGATCGGCAAAGCAGGAAGGCAGATCCGGCCGGGTTTGGAGAGAAAGGGGCGAGAACCGGGTGCAGCGGACCTCCTTCCCGCTACGAGAGTCCACAGAGCGGAGGCCAAGCGAAAAACAGAAGGTAAACATCCTGCGGAGCGTGTTCCTGTTCCCTTCCGCCTGCGACATGGCATGGACGAAAGCAGGCTTCACTGATCCGTTTAAAGTTGTGGGTCCCCCGCCTTGTGTCCCCAGCGGTCCTTGGACTCAAAACTCCCAGAAGCCTTTGCCACTAACTAGCTGTGCCGGCCAGGTTTTTTTTGGGAGTTGTAGTAATCGTTTTCCTTCTTTCAGCCTGTGCTTAAGCAAAAAGATTTCTGGCTTCATCTCAGGTTCAGTTGACAGCATCTCCTCTAGGCTGGGCTGCAAAAAATTCTGCTCCAAAACCCCCCATGGTCAGAAAGGGGGGGGGGGGGAAATGGTCCGTGTAGCCCCACCATGTTGACACTGAGGAGCAGCACCCCTCAGGCGTTCGAGTTGAGCCGCTTGCAAATGCTGAGGAGCTGAGCTGTGGCTTTGGATGGGATTTGTAGATTTCTGGGACTACAAGTCCCATCATTCCCCACGCTGGGTGTTCTGTCAGACTTTTGCACACACACCCTAAATGTGTCTCAGCGGAGAGAAGAAGCGTAAAATGGAACGCTTCCAGGCCTAGCTCCACCAGAACTTCCTTTTCCTGCCCCAGTGCTAGCTGGCATCATTCTCAACAGGAAGCTAGGCCTAGCTGAGACTCTAAGCTGAGGCCTAGTCTTCCCAATGAGCCACATCTAAGCGTCCATAAGGTGTGTGTAAATCAAGCAGCCCCCCCCCAAGAATAACTATGGGATTTATTGTCCAAGAAATCCACCGTGTGACTTGGGGTGTGGTCAACCTTTAAGAGAAGGGAGTCCGTTGATGGCTTTTGCCTTAAGCCGATGCTCGCTTGCTGCCTCTTTTAGATCTCCAGAAGAGAATGGGGGCCTTGACTCGGGCAGCGCCGGAAGCAGCCACTCCGTGTACGGCTCCCACGCCAGCCTGAACAGCAGCGCGGAAGGGCCAGGGAAGAAACAGGAGAGGGAGCCCAAACCAGGCGCCCAGCAGGGAAGCGACCCAGGGGAAGCCATCTCTCAGTTTGAGCTCAGCTACGGAAGTAAGTCCCTCTGGGTTTGGTCTCGTAACCCGTAGCACACGGTTCGAAATATGCACCAACCCGTTAGGTCCTTGCAAGGGACTTCTGCACCCTTTTGTACAACCCCCCCCCTTGTGAAGAATGTGTGGCCTGCTCCAGACCTAGTTCTATGGACCCATTAAGTCATGAGTTGTTAGACTGACTCGTGGGCTTGTTCTTTGGCTGCGTGCTCCTCTCATGCACCCAGAGCTTTTATGATGGTTTAATTAAACCACGGTTACTTGTTACCTCTAAACTGGTAAACTGTGGTTTAGTGGTTGTTTATAAACCAGGATTTGGTTTGTAGGACCATAGTGTCTTGGGGTGGGGGGTTGGTTCCAAGCCTCTCCCCCCACACACACACGCCAAAAAAGGGCAGAAATATTGAACGCTATACATGGTCTGTGGCTTTGTTACCTTTTAAAAAAAGGTTTTTGATGAGGCAGAAACACCAACAGATGTTAATGAAGTAGGAAGCAAACTGTCCTTGTTTTTTAAAACCGTCGCTCAGATGGCATCATGGATAACCGGCTTTCGGGCTCTGCAGAGGAGAACGAAGGGGGCCCCGTGGGGAGCGAAGGCTTCATTGAGGTCTTGACCAAGAAGCAGCGGCGTTTGCTGGAAGAGGAGCGGAGGAAAAAAGAACAAGCTGTCCAGGTGAGAGAAGCCGGCGGCGGGTCTTGGCAATGGTTGATTTTTTTTATTATTTATTTTTTGCGAACACCATCCATAGCAGGCTCTCTGGCTCCCTCTCGTAGCCAGTTCTGGCAACTTGGTCCTTAGAAATTTGTAATATTTTCAGACCGCGGATAAGTGAATCAGCGGATACGGAGCCCGCTGATAGAGAAACCAAGCTGTGTGGTCTTTGACGTAGTATGAAGAAGCAAGGGCAAGTGTTCCTTTTATTAGGCCACTAAGAGAAAATAGGCTGGCTTTCCACCTATGCAAGCCTTTAGCAGGCTGTACATGGATATGTTCTGGATCGTACAAGCGCCATGTGGAACTTTTAAAAGTCATAGCAAATCTCCATGCCAGGTCTGAATCCTGCAGGTGGGTTCCTGAAAGCAGGCTGCAAACATAGACCCTTCCCTTTTCGTTCCCTTCTCTCTCCATCTCTCTCTCTCTCTCTCTCTCTCTCTCTCTCTCTCTCTCTCTCTCTCTCTCTCTCTGGGCCAGCCCTGCAGGAAGAGGCTGCGCCAGCCCTCTCCTGACCCAATGGCCGTGGCTTGCAGCCCTCGTCCGTTCGGGGGCCAGCCCCCCTTCTCATCTGAGGCCCCCGCAGGATTCTAGAGACTCACGTTTCCCCCCCTTCCTTCCTTCTGCAGACTCCCACCAAGGCCCGAGTCCTGCAGTCCCGCATCCCGCCTCGCTTTGCCAAGAAGCAGAGCGGCCTCTGCCTGGACCAAGGAGACGTCTCGGTGTCGGGGAACAGCCTGGGAACAGAGATCTGGGAGACCAACAGCCCAGGTGAGGCCAGACTCCCCGGGAATGTCCGGGCCGGGCCACCTTGCGCCAATGAGCCATGGCCCGGAAAAGTGCCTTCCTTCGGGTGTGCCACCCTCGTGGCCTCGCTGACGACGGTGGGATGATGGGAGTGACGATCCAAGATGCTAACATGGCCAGGTGGTTGCCCTGAACGATCGCCCTGACACCTTCCCCCCTTCACATGTTCCTGATTCTTGTGCTCTGCAGGAAGCGTGAGCACATTTATAACGATGCCATGGAGAGCCTTTCTGTCGGGCTGGGGCTGTTACACAGAATTAGTGGCCAAGCCTTACAGCATGGCCCACCCTAAAAGCACCTCGCCTTTCCAGGCCCCTGATTAAAAAAAAGAAAGGAGGAGTCCGTTTCTGGGATTTTCCCTTGCGTGCTGCTGTCCTTTTGTTTTTGAACGGTCGTGAGCCCAAGAAGCACAAGGTCCCACATTCGTCAATGGGAGGGTTTTTGGATCAGTCCCCTCTTTGAGATCTCTAAAGCTTCTGTTTTTTGTTTTGTTTTTTTCAACAGGGCTGTCTGTTCAGTCGCCAGGAACTGATTCATGGAGCAAACCCGTCAGCGCGTTTACCAGCAACGAGTCCAACTCCACTGAAGTAAGTGGCCCCACATTGGTGGCCTGTTCGTGTGTAGCTGCGTCCGTCTGTACCGGCACATATAGCAGAAATGAAAACCAAGGGACAGTCCCGTAAACGAGAGTCTTGACTGCAGTACTGCACGGTAGCCGCTGTGCCGTGAGAAAGCCAAAAGGGGGTTGGACTTGGTTCCCGAAAGCTTTCAAAATACCTTGCATGGAGGGGAAATTTTCACATTTGCTCTTTAGTAAAAAGGTTTTGCAGAAAAAAAAATACGGCTGTGGGATGAGCTAATTAGCTAGGGCGTGGAAGGAGGCGTAGGTGTTGTCATGGTGGTCCCTGCTGGGTGTCTCCTGGGTTTCGGCAGATCCCAGCCTGGCCTTCGAGTTTCCTTCGCTCGCGTTTGCAAAACCTCGGTCTCTTTTTTGCTCTGGCAGGGATTTAAAGGCAGCCAGGGCGACAGCGGTATAGACCTCAGCGCCGAGTCGCGGGAATCCTCGGCCACTTCCTCCCAGCGCAGTTCCCCCTACGGCACGCTCAAGCCCGACGAGATGAGCGGAGGTGGCCTGGCAGACTCCAAATCCGACGGCCAGAAAGAGCCGGCCGCCAAGCAGCCGGATAAAAAGGTAACCCCAGCGCGGCCTTTGCTGGCCGAAGAGGCTCCGAGACTGGAGCTGGTCGTGGCACATCCGGGAGGGGAGCTAGGATCAAACCAGCTCCGTTCCTCCCTGAGTTTTCCTGCCATGTCTGTGTCCTCGGAGAGCATGCTGGGCATTGAAGCATTCTTACGGTACAGTAGGACACTCCCCCGTATCTGCAGACGATCAATTCCAAGACCTGTGGATGCAGAAAAATGCGGATGTTCATGAACCCTAGTCATCTCCATACATTGATGGTCTCTGGCTCTCTCTAGTGGCCAGTTCTGGTAACTTCGCCTCTAGAGATAAATATTTCTAGGATTTTTTAAAATGTTTTCCGACTGGGAGTAAGCGAGTCTGCAGATATTATCTCCCTCCCAATGCCTCTAATTCAAAGTTTGTTTCGGTTTTGCACCGCATGCCCGCACATCGGGAGGAAGCGTTCGCTGGCTTGTTTTCTTCTGTCTTATCCTCTCTCTTGTTTTCCCGTGTAGGATTCGGATCAAGGACTGACGCAGAGCAAGGACCACAAGCCGGGGCCGATTGGCAACGAGCGCTCCTTAAAGAACCGGAAAGGCTCCGAGGGGGCCGAGCGCCTCGAAGGCAGCGTTCCCCCCGTCAACGGGGTGGTGGAGATTCACGTGGACGCCATTCTTCCTGTCCCGCCCATTGAATTCGGAGTGAATCCCAAAGTGAGGATCGGGGCCTTTGCTTCTTAATATCTTGTCTTCTTTTCCTCCCAAGGTTACAGGGATGAGAGGCAGGCTGGCCGGACCTGAGAGTAATGGGGAGAGAAGGATTTCATCTACACTAGTAACAAAAAGTCTGTTTTCATTTGGAAGTCGTGGGGGGGGGGGGAAGAGACACAGGATAAATCAAGGGCACCTAAAGGATTTGGGGGCTCAAAAACTTGTGGATCGTCCCCCCCGGGGTAGACTTGTTTTCTCCATTTGGATCACGGTTGACTACAAATAGGACATTTAAATACCGAGTTCAATAGCCGATCACTCTTTTCAGGACTCGGATTTCAGCCTCCCCCCTGGCTCGGCCTCGGGTTCAGCAGCTAATCCAGTGACAAAGCTCCAAGATGCCTTGGCCAACAATGTAAGTAAATCCATCCCTTCTCTCCCTCTCCGGCATCTTAAACCAGGGAAGAGCTGAGGAGTTTATTTCTGAATGGGCGGGCTTTCCGGAAAAAAACCCCGGGCGATCTCGTAGCCGCTTCTCTCTGGGACCTCAAGAAATCTTGCGAAAAGTTTTATAAGAATAGGCGTCTCAGATGGAGCCGGAATCCGGCGTCTTGTCGCTTGAGCCCATTCAGACGTGTCTGTTTAAATTAGCATTTTTTGTCTTTCCTTTTTTAAAAAAATGCCGGTGGTGCTTTGCGAATTCCCTCGAGATCATTTTACGCAAACTGTCCCGTTCGGTGACCCGAGGGTGAGGGTGGAATTGGTGAATTTTAGAGCAGATTCTCCAATGTTAAAACGTCTCTACAGGCTGGGCTCACACAGACCCTCCCTGTCCTCCGGAGAGACCATCATCTCCCGCGATGCATCGGCTTGAACCATATGTCCTACCCGACCGCGGACCTCACTCTCAAAGTAAGCTCCCTGTTTTTCATGGGCAGAGAGCCGGCGGGGTGGGGGTGCAAATATGAGAACTGGCCCCCAGAATGAGTCAGAAACCATGCTGTGTATAGTGTTTGTTACAGAAATCTATTTCTGTGGCGTCATTACCAAAATTGGCCACAAGAGAGAGCCAGAGACCATGCTAATGTCTAGCGTTTATTCCTATTACAACGTTTTATAGCATTTCTATCACACCTTTCCACCCGGCCTCCGCAAAGCTCCAATTTCTCTCCCTCCCTGCTCTTGACAGATGGAGTCGGCACGCAAAGCGTGGGAAAACTCCCCTAGTCTCCCAGAACAGAGCTCCCCCGGAGGCGCCGGCTCTGGCATCCAACCGCCTTCCAGCATCGGAGCTTCCAACGGCGTCAGCTACAGCTCCTTTGGCGGCGTGACTGTCCCGCCCATGCCCGTGGCGTCCGTGGCACCGTCTGCGTCAATTCCAGGTTTGCCATCTGCTTCCTTGTCCGGGGCGAAGGGCGGAATTGGATGGATGTAGAGTGGGACCCCTATATCCGCGGGATTGGTATCCGCAGTTTGCCGCGACCCTGTATACAACATACAAGGGCACCCCCGTGGCATTTATCTCATCCCCTTGTATGTTGTTTACAAGGTTCCCTCGTATCCACGGTTTCAGGCATCCACGGTAGATCATGGAACCAGTTCCCTGTGGATACAGGAGTCCGACTGTACTCTCTATTGGGGAGCAAAACACGCGTTCTACTCTAACTTATGACTCCGCTCTTAAAAAGTTTGTGAAGATGTGTTTCCTGTCGTCTTTCTACCCTGCCCAGTGTCCTTTCCGGCTTTCCAGAAGATGTGGCCATTCTGCATTCTCATGCTTTTGATTCCTGGTCTTTTTCTTTAAAAAGAGAGCTAGAAACCTGCGTTTTCTTAGCAGAAGTTGAGCAAACGCCGAAGCTTCTGGAGGCCGGATGATAAAGTTGTGTTGTGCCTTCTCTCCCCCCCTCCCCCCCCCCCATTGAAGGCACAGTGCACTTCTTTACCCGTCGGCCAGCCGTGATGAGGCCAAGATTGGGGCTCCTGGCCCGAATTCTGGTAACAGTTTTATCTCACGGCTGATGATAGAGGGTTGATGATAAACTTGCATTAATGTGCCAAGTGCCTCAGAGAGATGAGGTTGGGGGGGGGGTTTCCAAGAGCACCCAAAGGCCAGCCGTGTGCCCGCCCCCACGCCCTCCACCCACCCCAGTCTCTGTGATGTGTTCAATGGATCCTGCCGAACCCTTTGCCACCCTGTCGGTCAGAGGGCATGTGAAGAGATTCTGTAGCTGACTGAGAGACTTGGACCTTCCTTCCCACTTGGGGGGCCCACCTGCCTGCATCTTCCGCTGCACCCGTTGCCAAAGCAGCACGTCCTCCCTCGGGGTCCCAATCCGATGGATGCGTCCTAGGCTCACCCACCGCGTTCCCATCGCACCCGCCCGGGATGGGAGGAAGGGTCCTGCGGCGCGACTGGAGGGTGGCAGTTTTGAGAAGCCTGCGCTCGGTCGACGCGTGTAGATTTCGTTTTTCCTCCGGGTCGCGTTTAGGTTGCTGCAGTAGATAGAGTTGGTTTGGTATTTTGATTTCGTCAGCGCACAAGGGATCCACGTTGGCCTCCAAAGACCATGCAGGTCAGGTCCTTAAAAGAAGAAAAGTGACCCTAAGCGGGGCGCCCTGCTCTCCCTCCTTGCTCCCAAAGCCTTCACTTCTAGTACAATAGGACCCCCGGATCTGCAGTTGCACTTATCTGCGGTCTGAAATAATAAAGAGAAAATCCAGAAAAATATTATTACTTGAGCTCGTCACTAGAGGGAGCCAGAGACTGTGCTGTTCTTGCTGCGGAAGAATACATGGTATGGTGTCTCTGATGCTCTCCAGTGGCCAGTTCTGGTAATGCATTTGAGAATATATATTTTCTGGATTTTTTCCCTTTTACCATGCTATGTTTGGTGTTTGCTATTATCTACTGTCATCAGCCTCCACCAGGGCTTAGAACCAATTCCCGCCCCCCGATATGGGCATTGTACTCTATGTCTCTTAAAGATCTGTTAGAGGCGCAGTATCTCCCCCCAGAAAAGAATGTGCTCGAAGGTTGTAGGAAACCCCCCCCCCCAGTTCCCAATCAATCCCAGCTCATGTGGCCCTTAAGTCTGGGAGGGCCGCTGGAATCCCCACAGCTTCTGAAAGGGGTGTGTGTGTGTGTGAAGCCTCCCTCTCCCCCTTTGCTTCAATTCGCACTCAAGACAGCGTCGAGAATGTTTGCCTATGTCCCCTTTCGAGGACCAGAAACCTCCCACCCCGCCCCCCCACCCCGCTCCTTTCTTCTGCCGTTAACTCACCAACCCCCCCTCCCCCTTTTGTATTTAGGACCTTTGTGGGAAGGAAGTACCGAAGTAGAATTCTGGAGCTCAGTTTGGGGTCGAGCCCCGGTACCTTTGATGGCTGGGTGGAAGGGAGATGGTGAGCAGACGCCCACTTCTTGACCCCCCCACTTGCCCTCCCTTCGGGGTGTGAACAAGATTAATTTTTTCCTCTCTCCCTTTTCTCTCTCTCTCTCTCTCTCTCTTTTATGTCTTCTTTAAAACGGTCCTGATTCTAGGGAACCACATCCCTCCCCTGTATCTGGACGGCCACGTCTTTGCCAGCCAGCCGCGACTCGTCTCCCAGACGATCCCTCAGCAGCAGAGCTACCAACAGGCAAGGGGGGGTGCTTCCTGGGTTTCTCTCGCTCTCCCCCGTACCCCCCAAAAAAGCCAGTCTTCCCTGAACTGATGCACCCAGTCGGATGTTCCCAGCCTGGTGTGAAACCAGGCATTTTTGGACTGCAACTCCCAGACACCCCTCCGCCCGGTGGTGAAGGCTTCTGGAAGTTGCAGTCTCAAGAACGACGGGGTTCCCCAAAGTCGGGAAGCGTGGCGCTCCTCTTTTTTTTTCAAGGAGGCTTCCCGTCGCATCCCTGCATGAGCCCCTGGTCTGGGCTTAGACGGATTAAGGGGTGCAGAAACGCAGCAGCCGGTCTCCTGCAGAGACCAGAAGCGGTTCATCTCACACATTCTGTCTTTAAAAACGGGGCCGCTAGATTTGCGTTGCGCAGAAGGGTTGGGAACAGCGTGACTCCTCCAGCACACCCTGATTTTTTTTTAATTTTAAAAAGTGCAATAGAATCTTCCTGTTGCTTTTGCTCTCCCAGAAATGTGAGGACCCGTTTTTTTGCTGTGCTGTTGGGGGTCCTGAGCACCCCTGGGGCTTTTTCAAGGATTTTTCTTTTAAAACGGGGTGGGGTGGGGTAAGTTGACGTGGCCCTTCCAAGATCCAGGCGTGAGCATGTGCCCCCCCAGACCTCCGGAAGGCCCTTTTCCTGGCTTCAAAGAGGCCGCCTTGTTTAATTCAGGAACCAGATCTCACGTCACTCTTAGATTCGCTCTGGAATGCAGCTTTTCATTCTGAAGGCTCTTAGTTAGAAGCCCGCTGCTTAACTCGGGTTGTCTCGCAACCTCGATCTCACCTGGATTTGGGGTGTTTTGTTTTTTCTCTTCTCCCCCCCTTTTTTTTTCTCCTGCAGGCTGCCGCGGCGGCTGCTCAGCAGATCCCTCTCTCCCTCCACACGTCTTTACAAGCCCAGGCCCAGCTGGGTTTGAGGGGCGGCCTCCCTGTTTCGCAGTCTCAAGAGATCTACAGCTCCATCCAGCCCTTTAGGTAAGGAGGATCCGTCGTCTGTCTTCCTCCCCCCCCCCCGGGATCCACTCCTTCAGCATCCTTGGCCAAACAGAATAAATACAGAGGGTTCCTGCTTCTTCCAACGCACGGGGTCCCCCACCCTCTCACAGAACAGAAATGGTCAGCAAGCTGCCTTTGTAGCCAGACAAAAAAACCCCTCCCAAGAATAGTATGGAATTGGTAGCAATACAGTAGGGCCCCCTTTATCCGAGGGATCGGTATCTGCGGATTCGCTCGTCTGGAAAATATTGAAAGAAAAATAGATTCCTAAAAGAGGAAGCTACCAGAACTGGCCACTAGAGACCGTGCGGTTTATAACAATCACTCTAATAAATAGCGTCCCCTGTAATCTGCGTTTTTCAGCATCCGCAGGTAAGGATTGTTGGAATCAATCCCCCCCCCCCCCAAAGATATGGGAGATCTCATAGTACGATTGGTTCTCTTTGGCTGCTCACCACCCAGAATAGTGCCTTGCCCTCTTCGGGCAGTGTAGAGGGTTAAGAAATAATAAATAAAATTCTCAGCGTTGGCTGTGAGTCGGTGAAAACTCCCTGCTGTGGGAAGGCGATGCTGGATGCCTTTCTTTTGGCCGTACACCATTCTGTTGATTGAAAAAAACAAGTTCGTTTCAAATGTTGATCTATGTATTTATTCTGCCCCGAGTGTTGTCTGCAGAGCAGACTGGAATTCGGAATCAAGCGTCTGTGGCTTAATTCGTGGGCCTTTCTCCCCCCCCTCCACCCACCCACCCACCCACCCACTTCCTTTTCAGGTCTCAGGTCTACATGCATCCTAGCCTGTCCCAGCCCAACGCGGTGGTCCTGACGGGAGGCACAGCCCTCAAGCCCCCTTACTCTGCCTTCCCGGGCATGCAGCCTTTGGAGATGGTGAAAACTCAGTCTGGATCCCCTTACCAGCCGGTGAACGGAAGCCAGGCCCTGGTGTACGAAGGCCAGATCAACCAGGCGCCTGGCATGGGAGCCTCGCAGATGATGGACTCGCAGCTCACCCAGGTCAATACAACTTGATTTTGGTCTGTTGGTTGTTTTTTTTTTTTTTAAAGCTTGTGGCGCCTTTAGAATTCAGTGCCCTTTCCTGATACGTCTTTAATGCACTTTCAAATCGTCGGTTCTGTAAATATCCCTGCTGCATGTAGAGGCGTGTGTTTCTAGTCGAATTACAGGAATGTAGATCTTTTCATTATGAAAACCCTTTCCCTAGCCCGCTCCCCCCCCCCGTTAACGTCTCAAGTAACTGTCCGCTCGTTTACACGCAGCTAACCATGCCGATGCCCGGTTCGCAGCTTCCGATGCCCCGTTACGGATCGGGCCAGCAGCCTCTGATTTTGCCCCAGTCCATACAGCTGCCCCAGGGCCAGAACCTCTCCGTCGGAGCCCCGCAGAGGATCCTCTCGCCTAGCTCCCAGCCCTCTGTGCTTGCCACAAGCAGAGAGGTAAGAACGGCAGGGTGTATTTACCGGAGCTGGTCACTAGAGGAAGCCGGAGACTGTCCAGTGTATAGCGTCTCATGCTTCCGTGGTTTTCCGGTATCTGCTGAAGGGAAGGGCTTTGAACCGATCCCCAGGGATACCCCGGTCCTGCTGTGTTTAGTTACCTTTTTCTAATTCAATAGGAATAACTCCTCGTTTTTTTCTCCTCTTTCTAGTCTTCTCACGTGGAAATGAAAGGGTTCCACTTTGCCGATGCTAAGCAAGGCGTTCCTCCCGCAACTTCGGTTCCATCGCCTCATTCCTACAGGTGAAGGAAGGAGCACGGTGACACGGGGGGTGGGTCGGGCGGTGGGGGTGAATCTCAAAATCTGAGGACCGTCCTTTTGCTTTTATTATTTCTTAACGCAAGCGTTTATAGAAATCCTGCAGGGGCAAAGGTCCTGTTAAGCATTCCTGCCTTTCGTTTTCCTGTGGGAAAGTCCGTAGCTGAGCGGGGGAGGCCCGTGCTGGGCGTCGCTGGTTCATTCCTGGCCTTTCCAGGTTAGAATGGGACAAAAGGCCGTGGCCGTTTTCGAAGAACGTGGCCCGTGGGGTGAACGCCAGGGTGGAGAAATTGGTTGCCCCTGCCCTGATCCATCGAAAAGCCGCCCCCTTGATTTGGCCCTGGTGCATTTTCAGCTTGCTGGGCTATAAAGAACCTGTTGCAAGCGTTGCCTGGGTCAGAAAATGACCGTGGTGGGTCGGTGTGCCCGTGGCTTCGAGGGGAACCCTCCCTCTCGTTTCTCGCTTAAATGTGGCGTGTGGCGTTTCTGTCAAAGGGAGCCCTCCGATCTTGGGTATCCAGCCCTCTCTCCCCTGCCCGCAGGCCACTTTCCGCCTGTAAAAGGATTGGCAGAGAAGGCCAAGGGATACGGGGTCCCACCAAAGCCTGCCGAGACTCTCTCCACGAAGGTAGCGGTTGAACAGGCTTTGAGGAAGGCACCCCTCGTTCCAGCCGACGTCTCCAGAGAGTGGCGGCCCCTTCCCCTGTCACCTCATTTTTCTTAAAAAAATTAAAATCCAGCAGCGATATTATCTTTGAGCACCTGGAGTAGGAGGTTAAGAAGTGGGCCTGGAGGCGTTGAGCTTTGTGGCGTTCTGGCAGCCGACATTTGATTTATTTGTTTATTTTGTTGGTGGAATTTGACCTTTCAGCAGAGAGAGGATCGTTGGTGAGCAATGTGGTGGACATGTCGGGGCTGCAGGAATGTGGGGAGGTAGGTAAAAATCAGGGACCTTTGGGGAGAGGTGTCCCTGACTCCTGGCAAAATTCTGATAATGTGTGAGTAGAGTGGAAATTCCACAGGCCCCCCCTCCCTCCAGAGCCGAACTCGAGACGCGCGATCCCAAATCCTCCTGCGTAATTTGCCCTGGCATAATGTGAACGGCGTAACACATTTATGCAAAAATTAACGGGTCGACATGATGTGGAGTATACCGAATCCTGTGATGTAGCACACAGCAGGCGCCATCTATGGCCGATTTCATACCTCGAGGCCTCCAACAGTCACCTTTCTAGCATTATGCCGCATTATTGTACGCAAGAGGATTTCGGCCCAAGTCTGAGGATGTAATCAACCTCTTTTTTTTAATACCTTGCGTTTCTTACATCAATTAAATGTTGCTTTAAAGATCTGTAAAGACCTTGAAACCTTTTTATTTTTATTTTTTTGGCATCTTGGAGATTTTTGTCTCTCTTCTACTTCGGCAGCCAGTAGATTTGTCCAGCGTCTTGTCCTTGGCCGGTCGAGACCCTGCTGCTCAGCTCATTCTCGAGGTGCTTCGTTCCCTTTGCGTTTCATTCTTTAATTCTCAGTCTCCTGTTCCTTTGTCTTCGCCCCTCTGTAGGCCTAGTTCTGCGAGCCCCAGTGGGAAGTCATCTGGGCCAGCCGTCAATATGAGCTCGGTGCCGGGCCATTACATCCAGCAGGTAAAACAAAGCTGTGAGGAGCAGGAGAGATAACGCTGTAGTCTCCCTAGATGAGTGGATCTCCACGAGACAGCCTGTGCCAGTGTAATAATCTTAGAACAGCAGAGATGGAAAGGGACCCTCTGGATCCTCAAATCCAGCCCCTTTCAAGCAGGCCCAGTGGGAGGGGGGGATTCGAACTCCCAGCCTCTGAGTTCCGTAGCCAGAGACCTCAACCACTGAGCTATTTCCTCCTATATAATATGGCCATTGACTTTATAGGAAAGGTTTTGTAATAAGAATATTAGGGGGGAAAAATACAGAAGGTACTTTTTAATCCATGGGACCGGTATCCACTGATTTGCTTATCCACGGTCTGAAAATATTAAAAGAAGAATCCTAGAAAATATGGATTTCTAACGATGGAAGTTCCCAAAACTGGCCAGAAACTGTGCAAGGGATAGCGTTTTCAGCCTCATTGGGGGAGCTTGGAGCCTCTTCCCTGTGGGTGGGTGCGTCCGTGTCCGTCCTACCGCATTTCTGACTTTTAAAATCCTGAAATGCCTTCTCTCTTTCCTTCCCTCCCTCCCTCCCTCCCCCCGTTGACCCACAACAGGCAAAGCAGCGGGTGGACGAGAACAAATCGGGTCTTGGAGCTGTCAAACTGCAGGACCCCCCCTCCGGAAGCCAGATGAAACCAGTACGCACGGGGGTGATCAAGCCCCAGGCTGTTAAAGTGGAAGAGAGCAAGGCCTGAGCAGTTGTGCTTCCCCCCCCCCCCCAAACCTCCAGATGCCCGCTAAACTCATTTGGCTGGACGGAAAGAGATCCTCGAGGTTGAAAAGGCTCGGCAGATCCTCTTCTCTCCCCCCCCCTCCCCGCACGCCCTGCTGCCAGACTGCGTCGACTCTCAAGCGCCGCTCACCACCACGACCCCCCCCAAGCAACGTTGTTTTCTCGTCATTGACCCGTGGATTTCGATGCGGGCCCGCTTGCTTTCGGGCAAGGTGAAGCCGACCCTGTTTCTCCCGCCTGGACGATCGCGTGCCTCCTGCCACCCACCCACCCCCCGTTCGCCCTCGTCTCCCTGTGATAGTCGCACCGGCTGCCCTTCGGGTGAAGCCCGTCCCCGTCCTCCTGCTGTCGTCGCAGAAGGAAGCCCCGGGGCTGCGTTTTCCTTTTCGGAAAGGGGCCGCCAAGATTTTAAAGAAAAAGAAAAAAAAACTAGGATGCTGTGTCTTTGTTTTATAGCCGAACTTTTCTATGTTCTCTCGTGTTTCTCCTCCTCTCTGCTTTCTCCTCTTGCCTACAGAAACCTGAGACTCACACCATGTACTTGTACGGACCCTTCTCTTTAGGGGATGGAGGCAGGCCTGTGCGTGTCCGTGCGTGCGTGTGTTGTAAAAGTCCACGGAGATTTTTACGCTCTTAAATCAAGCTGTGTCGGCTTTTTGGCTGTTGGCTCCTTAATTCTTCCCATACACATAGCCAAAAAAAAAAGGCCTTTAGCAGTGTTTGGTGTTTTTGACCCCTCTCGACAGGAGAGTTCCGAAGCTTGCTTTAGAAATAAAATGTGTAAGACAAGCATTTATATATAGTAGGTCAGATGCCGTGAAATCTCAACGCGCCGTAGTTTCAGGGCTGGGTGGAGACATCCCCCCCCCCTCCCCATGTAGTGAAAAAGGGGTGGGGGGGAGTAAGCCGTGTCGTGTTCATTTCCATAAATGGCACTGAGCATCTTTTACGATGCCCACAAAAATCTGGCCATCCATGTGGAGTTTAGGGACTGTTTTTACTATTAGTAGTAGTATTTTGAAAAGTTTCTGGAAAAACTTATGCTAGATTGGTAGTGGGAGGGGATGTAAATTTCTCAGAATGCGCATAAAGTAGGGTCGGTCGAAGCTCCTTGCATGGAACAAGATACATGGCTTGGGTGAACGAATTTATGCAGCTCTTTTTTAGTGTTTACGGTGCATGCGTGTTCTTTTTTTCCTTCATCCCCCCCTTTCTTCTCTCTGCTTTTCATTTTTCACATCTGTTTTCTCTCTACCCCTTTGGAGTTCTTACCCCATCTCGATCAATCCTGATTTTAATTATGATTCTTCTGTTCTTTGCTATTTTGGGTTTTTTTTTGTTTTTTGCTGCACCCCGAGCTTTTCTCCCTTGTCGCCTCGCTCCTTAATTCGTTTTTCTGCCTGTACAGACGGCTACTTGATGCCTTTCTTCATTGCAAACAGCAACTGAAAAGAAAAGGAATTATTGCATGCAGGGGCTTATTTGTGCTCCTTTGCTCTGTCCTTTTTTTAAACTTTATTCCGCTCTGCCTCTCTGTTCGTCGCTCTCTTCCTTCTAATGCAATTGTTTCTGGTAAGGGCTTCTTTAATCTAGTTTCTAGACAGAGCTTCCTAATGCTGTTGCAGTCTTGCTGATTCCCTCCTGTCCTCCAGAGGCTGAATTGTGGCGAATCCACAGGTCCCCACCGATGCTTTGGGGTTTAAAAAGACGCCGGAGGGCTCAGATAGGACTCCGGTGCCTCCAGATTCTCTTAAGATGCATTTTCGAAATACTGAAGAAACAGGATCTTCTGCCTGCAGAAGGACGACGGCTTTTTCTCTTAACGGATGGTAGCTGGTGAATTATGCGTGATAGCTGCTTTTCCTCTTTGTGTATGTGTTGAGCCAGTCACTTTTCCGTTGGTTCCAAAGATGACGTTTTGAACGAGGAATGTATTTCCGAACGGAAGGGAAGATCCTGCAGGATTCTTGACTGGGGAGGAGAGTACAGATTTACTTTTTTTTTTTTTAAAGACGTCTTTGCTTTTTAAAATTCCTTGAGCTGGGTACATCCAGCAGCTTTGAGTCTCCGAACATTTGTGCTCTTTCGACTTGAGCCCCCCCCCATGCGCCCGGCCGTGTTTGGTCCGAGCGGTCGTCCGGGGGGGGGTGCCACCCGGGCGCCCTCCTCCTTTCGTAGAAAATTGGAAAGGGATGTTGGAGGTAGACGGAGCTCTTACAGAAAGAAAGAAATGGCCGTTTGCAGACAGATTATTTCAGTTTTTTAAAAAACTTTTCTGACAAAGCTGTGTCATATCTTGCAGTGTGAGTTTGAGACGTAGTCCTCTTCGAGTGAAAAACATTCTCCTTTTTCTCATAAAAAGGCCCCACCTCTGTCCCCACCAGACTTTTCTTAACTTTTTCAGGGGCTCTTCGGGTGGCCTCCTTTTCGGCTTTTAGGTCATGATTGGGAATTTGCCCTGAATGCCGCTCCTTATTAACTTTTGTGTTGTCTGACCCATCCTTGGGCGCCCCTTTACAAAATCGACACCCGGCTTTTATCGCTATATAGCTTTTGCTAGCTGTATTCTTTCTCTTGATGTGTTTTTAAAAGATAACAAACTCCATTTTTTTTCCTTCTTTTTTTGTACATGTCTTTTCAGATGGTCCTCTTTGGATTAGGGGGAGTTGGGTTTTATTACTAGATGCAAAATATCACAGAAATTCTTGCTGGTGTAAATTTAATCAGATATACAGTGCTTACTGTTAAAGGTTGGGGCAGGGGGGGGCGATCCCTCTTTTAAACCCATTCTTTTGCCCTGTCCCGTCCCTCCCACCCCACAACTCAGCAAAATAAAACACTAGAATTTATTTATGCGTATTTGATGTTGTAGGTCTTAGGTGAAAAAAAGTAAATGTTTCACTGCTCTATTTATATATAATGTCTGAATTTATTCTGTGCAGGAAAGGCCAGGAAATAATCACCCACTTTTCTTTAACCCTCTTTTTATGTTGTTGTTGTTGATCGGTTTTTAATTTGCATGGCGACGAGCCGCAGTTCAGAGGGTGGCTTTGATTTTAACGTGGAAAGCCTTTCCTTCTCTCCCCATGCTTGTAAAATGTAGTGTCCCTGTTCTTTGCCTTTAAATTTTACTTTCATCTTCTAAAAAAAAAAAAAGATAGTAATGCGTGGTTTTTACAGTTTCCGACTGCAATGTTATTGGGTTTTGGGGGGCTGGAGAGGAAGGGAGCTAAAAGCTAATTCTTTTCTTTAGCAGCAGAACGCAGAATTCTCCGGTGGCGGTTAGAGGAGGGTGCCCACTCGGCCCGAGAGGGCTGTTCAGTACTGCCTCTCTCCTGATTTCATTGTGCAGTTTTGAATTCGATTCCGATTCCCTGTGGCCTAGGAAGCAATTGAGTTTTTGTCCTGGCGGGGGGCGAAGGGATGCTCTGCAGACCTTCCGCGGATCACCGCCTGCTTTTCCCGTGACAGACGTGGTGTAGACTCTTGCCTCCATCGGCTTTATTCTGAAACCCAGGTCTGCATATACATATAAAAAAATTGCTAGGAAGATGATTGGGAAACGGGATACCCATCGCTTGCCACTAGGCTTGCTTGCTGACAGAGAAAGAAGGAGGGTCTGTTATTAGACCCATCTCAGCAGTACGCCGAGCGAGGGGCTTTTAACACGGTGGATGCCGCCCAGTGGTTTCGCATCCTGGAGTGCAGCTGCAGGCATGCAGGCTCTCCTCGCATGTAAATAGTATTCCCTTCCTGCCAGGGCAGCCACCTCCATTGCATTTTCGGGGCGGGTTTTTTCTTCCCCCGTTAAAATCTTTCTGCTTGGCAAGCTTTTGAACGGCTCCTGGGTTCAGCAGCTCCGTCTGGGGTGGAGGAAAAGTAGCCGCTCTTGATTGCAAAATACGGGATGAAGTGACGCCGGCTCCTTCCTTCTCCACCCTCCGATGCCTGTTCCCTGTCCTGTGTGTACAGGCGGAGGCGCTGCGTTGAAAGCGGAGGCCCTCGTCCTGCGGCAGGGGTGCGCCGGACTCCGCTCTGATTCCTTCCTTTTGGCCAAACTTTGGAGAACCGCTTCCCCCCCCCTTCCAGTTCTGCTGTGAACTGCCTCGTTCAGCAGTCCCGCCGTGCGCTGGCTTCAAGCAAAGCCCTCTGTGTACGCCGCATTGTCACGTTTTGAGTTTGGTCCTGTTCTCTCTTGAGTTTTAATTTTTCCTACCCGGTCCGCTCCGGTTTTTTGTGCGAAACAGATTCAGCTCCCTTTCCCGAACATCTCTTTTAAGGTTTGCTTGGTTTTGAAGTACGAAAAATAGAAAAAAGCTTATAGTAACGATAAGGAACAGACTCTTCCTTGATAGAGTAAACGAGGCATCGACGGAAAAGCCGTGGAGCCACTGCCTGCAGAGAAATTGTGAAGCTAGCTTAGCTTGGTTTGATTTTAATTTTTCTTTCTTATTTTGAGGGGGGGGGCGACCATGTGTTAGTAACATAGCTGTAAATTGTCCAGTGGCTTCTAAAAAGTTGTAAACATTGAATTGGTGAAGTGGAGACGGCAGTCGTGATGTGGCCCCTCACTTCTTGGCATGTCAAGGCACTGTGTTTATGCAGCTAATTCCTTACCCTCTCTTTTGGTCCTGTATAAATTGCCTTTTTAAAAAGAGGATATTGTACACCTTTTAACCTCACAAACTTGTACAGTAAAACAACTTCTTTTTTTTGGCCTTTCCTCATGTTTGTCTTTTTCATGTAGACCAGGTATTTGAAAGGGCAAACGGTGAGTTTAATATGTTAACCGATGACATGTTCGAAACCTTTCCGGGGAACTTTTTAACATGGACTTGGATGTCTCTCTGATCTCACAGAAGCGCCGAGCTGGTGGCGGCAACGTGCGCGTGCGCTCTCTCTCTCTCTCTCTCTCTCGCCCTTTTCTTGTTTTCAGTTCCTATCGTTTATCCTTTCAAATATGTGATTGTATTAGCTCTTTCCATATGAAAGAATTCTCCTTATTTAAATAAAAAAAACTAAAAAAGCAGGCTGTGCGTGACGACATTGGCATTTTTCTCTCGCAGTACAGAGGTTAGGAACCCGGGAACTTAATTGGTTTTTCTGTGCTTATCGAGTCGCTTCTGACTTTGAGCAACCCTCGTTAGGTTTTCGGGGTGTGCAAGACCTATTTACACTCTTCCTTCCGGTGTCCATGGCCAAACATCAACGAATCCTCGTCTTCTGTAGTCTTGATACTTGGTCCAATTACACCTGGATTTGCAACACCCAGAAATCCAAGCCACCACAGCTGGAGGTGAAGGTTTCTGGGAGTTGTAGTCCAAGAACACCTGGGTGAGCACTACATTGTACTCACCTGGGATGTAAAAAAAGGCCCAGCATCCTTTCTGTAATAAGGCCCTGCTTTGTGTACTGTCTGAAAAGCATGATACCCAAGGCTAGGAAGATGGAAGGAGAGAAAGGGGGCAAAAAAAAATATGTTCAGATTCCCCTTATTAATATTTACAGTTTGGACAATTAACAACCAATGTGAAAATAGTTTTAACTGGATGGAACGACTGTAATTGGCTGTAATTAAGAGTCGAAGAGGGCCTTGCTGACTTGAGTTATTTTGCAAAATATAACCTGGAAAAGTAATTTTCACAATGTGCAAGTATGAACGTCAACTGTCGTGTTGTGCACCAACATGACACTTAAGGACTTTCTGGAAAGAGGTGACCCTTCCCAAGAATGCAATTTAGTGAATCTGCAAGATGATGCTTGCTTGAAAGGAGAAACCCCAAATAATGCCAGTTCTTGGCCAAGTTTCTCGATCCCCTGAAGGTTCCAGCCATTCTCATAATTTATCCATTTCCACCATGTCCAGAATTTTTTGCTATTAACTCGTCTTGTGATGGATTCTCCGGGTCTTCCCAATGTCTAGCAAAGAGAATTCTTGCAGCTGTCAAGATATGGATGGCTAAATATGTTTTCATTGCTTCTATTAATTCCGGAATTTATTTATTTATTTATTTATTTATTTATTTATTTATTTATTTTTATATATATCTCCCACCTATCTAATCAGTTAAGATTACTCTAGGCGGAATTACATTTAGAAGAAAGAATTGAGGACTAATGCGCCCTTGAGGCATGCAGGTTTAGGCGCCTGGACTACATCTCCCAGAATCCCCCGCAGGCCGCCGAATGCTAGGACTTGAAGTCCAAAAAAAAACCCAGCTTGCACAAGCACAAGGCCCAGCTCAGAAAAGGCAGGCCAAGAAAGCGCAGGCTCCGTCACCATAGTAACGTCGAAGGCCCTGAATGGCCCTCTAGCCCCGCCCATTCCGGGGGGCGTGGTGACGTCACATCCTCCCGCGTAAAGCGGCTTTGAGGCCGCGTTCTCCTGAGGGGAGGTGAGTCGACTCGCGGACTAGCCACGTGACCTCGCGCTGTGGGGGGGCAAAGAGAGACGGACCCCGTTTTGACATTGGTACAGCCCAGTTCCGCCTTGTCCATCCTGGGAACCGGACGGGCTCATTTAGCGGGGAAGGGGGGGCGAAGTGGTTAGGGCCGCGGCTATGGCCGTGAGGGAGCGGCAAATTCCCCTGAGGGAAATTTTATCTTTCCTTTTTTAATAAAAAAGAGAGGAGACGTTACCGTTGCTTAAGGACGAATTAATACAGCGATATCTCTTTATGTCGGTCTATATTTCCAGGGCTTCCTTCGGCGTTTTGGACCCGAATTTGCCCCAAAATAAAAAGAAGGCGGGAATAAAATAAGGACCAGGGACCGAAAAAAAGAGAGAATATGATGGTTTTCATGAGGGGGCGGGGAAGATGGGAGGGAGGAATGGTTGCCTCTGGGAAGGAAAACAGAAGGGATTTTGCTAAAGGGAGCCTCCACCTCGAGGAACAGTCTACCTCATTCCCTGACCAAAAAAAAAAAATAAAAATAAACCCCAAAACAAACCAAAGGGTTCTTTTGCCTTCACGTGTCTCAAAGGCAGAAACTTAAGCCCGTCAACGGGGTCTCATCATCCTCATCTTAGAGCTGCGGAGGGGCTGGCTCAGAGGGAGGATTCGAACTCTCAGCTCTCAGAGACCTAAACCACCAAGCTATCCAATAATTCATTAAGGACCATCATCATCTTAGAACTGCGGGGCTGGAAGGGACCCTAAGGGGTCATCCGGTCCAGCTCCTGTGCAGAAGGCCCAGTGGCAGGAATCGAACTCCTAACCCTTCTGGTTCTGCAGCCAAAGAGACCCTCGACCTTTCGCAGCAAAGCAAAACAGCCGAAGAGTCCTGTGTTGCTTTTAAAGGCTGCCACTTTTATTACGGCCGTACAAGGGTTTTTTTTTTGCTAGGTAAAAACTGGTGGTAAAAAAAAGGGGAGGGCTCATTATTCTTAACAATTAAACGCCTTTTTTTTTCCTTTTGTACTTCTGGCAGCAGACATTTATGTATTTATTTTGATTTTTAAATATTTTTATCCCACCTTTCTCTGGAAAAGGACCCAAGGTGGCTTACTGCCATTAAAAGACAATATTTAAAAGCTAAAATGGGTAAGTTCATAGTTCCAGCGTGTTCTCTTGCCCTCCGGATCAAGTTTTTAAGGAGACCGAGGTGTGTGTGTGTGTGTAAGGAAAGACAGTTTGGGCAGTTTTGGGTCTCAGTAATAGGACTGGTTTGTGGCCAGTGTATGTCACCACAAAAAATGAAGCGTTCCCTCCAACCAACCCCCCCCCCCACAGTGCATGGATCTCTATAAAATGCCCCCTTTTCCTTCCTCTTAGACTCAACAAACTCGCTATGCCAAGATGCTTGGATTCCTGAAGCACCCCGTGGTCTTTTCTGTGGAGATCAACGTGAACCTGGTGGTTTTGGGGGTGCTGGGCTTAATAAGTCGCCTGTGGGCTCTGTCCTACCCTCGAGCTGTGGTGTAAGTGAATCAAATAAATTTATTTATTGTCATTGTAAGTATATACATAGTATACCCATAGAACAAAATTCACAAAATTGGCTTGACGTACACACTCTTGAAAAATGCACTTGTGCAAGCTCATAGTAATTATACCGTCGGTACGCACTTCCTCCGTGGCTTGTCTGAAAGCCAAAAGGATTTGTGCTTTTGTTGCCATTTACCTGTTCGTTGTGATAGTCGGAGTTGTGATGACAGCGGGTGGAACTGGTGAGGTGGTCAAATGCATGAAATTTGAAACATTGGGGGAAGATATTCCTCCCCCCCAATTCCTATCTGTGACACCCCTTCACTGTGGGTCCAACTATTTGATGTATTTAGCACATTTTTAGAAACAGTGCTCTCTCAAGTATTGAAAGAGGTTTGTCTGTCCGTGTTTTTTTTAAGCTGGTGATTTTTCCTTACGTATCCTTTAATTTAGTGTGTTTTATTTTTATATGCAGCAAGCAAGACCAAACACAAACAAACACCTTCCCACCCCGTTCCTTGACTGTGTATTGAGAACATTTCTTTTTCTTCTGCTCTCCTTCAGTTTTGATGAAGTTTACTATGGCCAATTCCTCTCTCTGTACATGAAGCGGATTTTCTTTGTGGATGACAGTGGACCTCCGTTCGGCCACCTGCTTCTGGCATTTGGAGGTAAGGATGATTTTCCCTGAATGTTACGTTTGTGGTAAAAAGCCTGTTGTGAAAGTTGACACAGGTGAAACAGCAAGAGCTGAGAAATGCTTCTGCCTTCTCATGAAAACTTATTCCCCAGGAGCCATAAAGTGATGTCAGTGGAAAGACAAAGCTTAATTTCTGCAGGTAATAAACGTGGCTGATGCAGCGTGAAAGCAGACTATCTCCCTCTCTCTGTATTTTTAGGTTACTTAGGTGGATTTGATGGCAATTTCTTGTGGAACAGGATTGGAGCAGGTAAGAGATCCTTCCGATAAGTTCTGATGCATTCATTCTGCAAGGCAGCATAGAATCATAGGATAAATAGAATTGGAAGGGGCCTATAAGGGGCCCATCGAGTCCAACCCCCTGCTCAAGGCAGGGATTCCAATCAAAGCCGATCGGATGGGTGGTTATCTAATTCTCTCTTGAAGGTCTCTGGCATGAAAGCACCACAGAGGTAACTCTTTTCCATTGTCGTACTGCTCTAACCATTAAGAAGTTTTTCTTCATATCAAGCCTAAATCTGACTTTGTAACTTGAGCACATGACAGCGCTGGCCATGTTGGACTTAGCTGGTTTAATTTTTTAATAGATCAGGCAACAACAAAAGAAAATATAAAAAATGAAGACTGCAAAAACGTTGCAGCACCTCCAAGAGTCACTGCTACATTTTAACGTGAGCTTTTGTGACAAGTCCACTCAGATGCTTCCTCTTGTATAAAAGGTCCCATAGATGAAAGGAAAACAGTCTCTCTCTTCATTAAGGCTGGAAAACAAGAGATTTGTCTTGAGCTGATAGTATTAATCATGCCACACCTTACTTTCTAACGCTTGTATTTCACACTATTTCAGAATATAGTTCTAATGTGCCCGTTTGGGCCCTACGGCTGTTGCCCGCACTCGCCGGAGCCCTGTGTATTCCCCTGGCTTACCAAATCCTGGTGGAGCTGCATTTCTCTCACATCGTGGCTCTTGGCGCTGCTCTGCTGTTTCTGTTTGGTAAGGAATCGTTCTCTTCTGCCAGTGACCCTCTGCCTTTAATTAATTCTTTGCCGTTTCGGTGAGTTCTGTACTTCTCACTGGTGCCAAATTGTGTTCAGCCAGCTGCAAGGGGGTTGCTTTGGGTTTTGATTTTATGGCTGCCCTGTTTGCCAATAATGACACTTTGCTCCTTAAACATTTCTTTGTTATTTGTTTGTTAGTTTATTTATAGGCCGCCTTTCTCCCGATAAAGGAACCCAAGGGGGTTCACACTATTAAAAACAGAATTAAAAACATAGTAAGTTAAACATTAAAAAAATAATTAAATGCTATTTTATTGAATGTAATATAACAAATATAGCAGTCTTGTTTGTAAACATCCTTGAACCAAAGTGACTTGGTACACGTAGAGGATTGCGCTTGTAGCTCGGGTACCCGGAAGAACTTGTTTTGACGTCTTTTTGCTGCTGAAGTGGAAATTGATCACGGAGATTCAAAATAACCGAAAATTTCCACCCCTTGTTTTCTAACAGAGAATTCCCTGATCACTCAGTCTCGACTGATGCTGATGGAGTCCCTCTTAATCTTTTTCATACTCTTGGCCATCTTATCCTATCTGATGTTCTACAATTCACAGAAACAAAGGTAAAAACACTTTTCAAACTTGTTGGATTAGGAGCTGTGGATTTCCCTTTAGAGGGTTTAGCTCACTGTAAAATGGACAAATGTTATATGGCCTGTTTTGCCATTCTGGAAAGATCCTGCATCTTGACTAAGCTTTCCCATAGAAGCTGAGTTTATATTCTTTTTTTAAAAAAAAATATTATTCTAAAAGCACACCCCCTTCAGGAGCGGTTTGGTGGTTACAAGTGCGATCTGCAACAAAGCAAGGGATGTTTTGGACATTCCAGCCCATTGCTAGACAGATTTTCTGAGCCCTGTTGAGATCCTTCCCATTGAGGGTTGCTTCCTAAACTCTTTAATTTTGAGGTGCGTATATGTTGTATTTCTACAAAAGAGTGAATTTCCATTAGATGACTGACACTGCCTCTTTGTCTGTGGATTGTGCTCTTTTGACTAAAATAGGACCAGCCGTTGTGGAACTAAAGTTGTTGTTTGCATGTATCTATAATGTTTTGCTGCTGCATAAGCAGGGTGAAAGCTAGATGATATTGTCTTAGAGTCAGAGAATCCTAGAATCATGGAGTCGGAAGGGGCCTCTAAAGCCATCCAGTCCACCCCCTGGCTCAAGGCAGGAATTCAGATCCAAGCAGATCGGGCAGAGGGTGGTCCAACTTTCTCTTGAAGGCCTCCAGCCTTGGAATCGCTCGCCACCTCCCCCTGAGGTCATGGGTCCCATTGTTTTACTGCTCTGTTAGGAGGTTTTTCCTGATATTCAGCCTAAATCTGGCTTCCGTTCCTGAAACTGAGAAACAACCACAAATGTTTGTCTTTAGTCAAGGGCTTCTTCAGGAAAATAAAAATCATGAACAGTAAGTCCAGTGGTTTGCCCATAGTTTATTTATATGTGGATGCACATGGTTTCATTGTCTTCCTCCAGTCCGTTTTCCACAAGATGGTGGTTCTGGCTACTCCTCACAGGATTTTGCTGCTCCTGTGCAGTCGGGTAAGTTACATTGATTGCTTGACTATCTTAATTGTGTCTGGCACAGCTACCAGGAGGCATTAAGAAACTTTCTTTCTTTCCAGGGTGAAATATACAGGCCTCTTCACATACAGCCTGCTTTTGGTCATCGCAGGAGTCCATTCCTGGCAGCTGATTGGGGATCAGACCTTGTCCAATGTGAGTAGCCAACCTTCTGGTCGTATGCATGTCATGCTGTCAGGTTTAGGAGGCGTTTTTCAGGCTGATGAAATGCCTTCCAGAGCATTGCAGGTCTGTTCCACCAGCACAATGGGGTGTGTGTGTGGGAGAATTTATTGAATCCTAAAAGGGTTTCTGGTCCTGTGATAGAGAAGCCATTCTGTTTCAGCATTAAAAAAAAGTAGCACCTTAAAACTGATGTAGTTTGTTGTGGGCTTTTTATCTGCCAGAGCCTGCTTTGTCAGGTATGCAAGGTGGTTGCTTCAACCGGGGTGGGTGGGGTGGGCATATGCAGCCGGTACAGGAAACCATGTTGCGCTTTTAATGACATCCATTCTGGCCCAGGTAGACGTAACTGAAAACCTTGGTTGAACTGTGGTAGTCAGAATTTTGTTGTCTGTGTATGTCAGGAGTAAGTGACATGGCATAAATTTCTTGGGGTCAAACTAGAAGTTTAGGAAAAAGCATATTTCCTGTGATTAATACCTTTTCCCCTCTGATAATGGGGATTGAATCAGCAGTGTTACTTCCAAACCCGTTTCTATCTTCTGGTAACCAGTCACAAAACAAAACATACTAAATGAAGATGTATAGATGGGGAAGAATGTATGCTGTGACAAACAGATATATTTCATCACTTTAGGGAGCATGTCTTCTAAATACATGCTAAACATCTTGTCTAATTTGACCCTTAGGATTACATAAAGTCACTAAGGGGGCCCTGTACATCATGGGCTTCTCTACAAGTTGGCCATTTCTAGGCCTTGGGTTATGAGTCGTGAGTAATATTCTTCCATCTCTTTTTCTTCTTCTTCTTAGGTTTCTCTGCTGTGCCATTTGCTAGCCAGAATGCTAGCCCTTGTGGTCATCCCAGTAGCCATCTACCTCTCTTTCTTCTACATCCATTTGGCTTTGCTCTATCGCTCTGGGCCGCACGACCAGATCATGAGCAGCGCTTTCCAAGCAAGCTTAGAGGTGAGGAAAGGAGGGCGGCGAGCGTTATTTGACAAGTGGAAACTTATTATCAAAGTGGCTTGTTTATTGCAATCACTTAATATATTTCTAAAAGCTAGTGCTGCCACCTATTTGGTTTAGTGTATAATCTCACTTGTATTAAGCAAATGAGAAAGGAAGCAAGGTGGCTTAGACATACGGTTACCCCCTTGGCCATCTTTGAAGCTGTTTTGAGTCTCCTCCACAATTGGGGGCGGGGGCTGAGCCTAAAACAGCCCTTCCCTTCTCTCCCCCACCTGTGGATTTAAAGTTTGGTGGTTCTTTCTAGGGCGGTCTGGCTCGGATCACTCAAGGCCAGCCCCTGGAGGTGGCCTACGGCTCCCAGATCACCCTGCGGAACGTCTTAGGCAAGCCCGTGCCCTGCTGGTTGCATTCGCACAAGAACACGTATCCCATCAGGTGAGGGGAGGGCAGATCGGTGGCGGGCGAGGGTGGCCTGTCATGGGCAGAAAACAAAAAAGAGATTCAGGAGGGCCTGCTTCACGAAACCCAGCAAGGGTGCCTCATGGCCATTGGGTGGACCAAACACTCTTTGTCTGTGTTAGTGGCTGGTGCCGTGACAGAGCCAGGCCTCCCCCGGGGAGTGTTGCCCGATGCTGGACTGCCCTTGTAAAAGTGTGTCTTTTAACTGGTGTTACTCTCCCTCCGTCTTCCCTCTTGGCAGGTACTTAAATGGCCGTGGAAGCTCCCATCAGCAGCAGGTGACCTGCTATCCTTTCAAGGACGTGAATAACTGGTGGATTGTGAAGGACCCGGGGACGTGAGTACAGAAGCTTTCCAAACACGTGTTCACTCAGCACATGGGGGTGAATTGAGCCGCGAGATTTTGGCCCGTGTCAGCAACCTCAGGCTGTTCATCTAGCCAAGCAGGTCAGCTTTTATCTACGGCAGCTTCTTCGAGGCCTGTTTTTTTAAAAAAATAAAGGATGGTGGACACAAAAACTTTCTTATTTTTGTCTATTTTCATCCCACTTTCTAGATAATAACTGTCCTTCAAAGTAACTCGCATTAATCAAAAGGAAGAGACAGACTCTCATATCAGATTCCAGGTGTCGCTGGAGTGCAGGGATCTGCGGTGAAGTTGCACCTCAGATTGTTGGCCCAGGTTCCACTGGCAAAATGTGTGGGTTTAGAGCCTGTTTCCCATTGAATTTATATTTGTTTGCTTGCTTATAATATCTGTGCACAGCATATTAAAATATCTATGGCAAGGTCTCAGAATGGGTTTCCCTCTTGGCTAAAAAGCCAACAGGAAATTACACTTTGACTGCAGAAACAGACTTGCTCAAGGTGATCGCCGTGATTAGCCTGTTAAAAGCCAGCCGTAAAACTTGACCAGTGGAAACAATATTAAGAGACGTGCGTCAGCAAAAACAGAAAACTTTTTCAGAGGGGAAAATCTTTTTGACAAACCCATCATTCCTAGAGCTTCAGCCAGTTGCAGCTGGATTGTTTTTTTTTTGTGTGGCGCTGATTGATTTTTTTTTTAAATGGATGAATTCTGAATGTGCCGATACTCCTGGACGGCCACAAACATGGGGTGGTGGCGGTGGTTGTAAATCAGTTTTCAGCACTGTCCCTTCTTCTAGCTTGCTTTTATAGCCGCGAGGCTTTAGGAATTTTTCCTCCCAGGCCTGTCCTGAGAGATTTCTCCCCTGACTCTTCTCTGCTCTTGCTTTGCCCTTTTTCTGCTTCACCGCTTGGCTCTCTTTTGTGGCCAGGTCTGGGTTTCCTGGCATTCAAGTCTCCCTCTGTGCATTTTCTCCCTCAGGCAGCAGCTGGTGGTCAGCAACCCCCCACGCCCCGTGCGGCACGGCAGCATCGTCCAGTTGGTCCACGGGATCACGACGCGCTACCTTAACACGTGAGCCCTCTGCTTGCTCTCCTCCTGGAATGATTTTACAGCCCAGTTAAGGATCTACGGATCAGATCTCCCGCGTCAGTAATATCTGACTCAGACCAATTGCAGCTGTTGGAAACATGCTCCCGCATGGTCTTTCTTTCCAAAGTGACTCAGCGCATTTATTTCATTTTATTCATAATATTTTTATCCCGCCCGACTACTGGCAAGGGACTAAAAAAACCTCAAACAAACCCAATCTCAGTAAACAAACTCGGCTGCAAGCCATCTTACCCAGCGTGCTGAGCGGGTGGTGGAGGGGCGTGCTTGACTTTCGACCTCCATTTCCTCCCCCCCCCCCGGTTTCTGTCTTCCCAGGCACGACGTGGCAGCGCCCCTGAGCCCCCACTCTCAGGAGGTTTCCTGTTACATTGATTACAACATCTCCATGCCAGCTCAGAACCTCTGGAGAGTAGTGAGTGGAAAACGGCTTCTGATGGGGTCTTGAAAGGGCAGAATATTGCTAGCAAATGACTGCAGGATAGTTGCATTTCCAAAAAAAAAAAAAGGCTTCCTTGTATTTATAGAGAAATACATACATTTGCCTGGTGGGAACAAGGGTATAATAGCCCCCCTCCCACCTCCATTGGAGATAAATTTCAGGCTCCTCCACCGTGGATACTGGAAAACGCAGGTAATAGCAAACGCTATACATACTGGTAGTATGGTCTCTGCCTCCCTCTAGTGGCCAGTTCTGGTAGTGGCATCATGGAAATATATTACTGCTGCTATATGTAGTAGCATGATCTCTAGCTCCCTCCAGTAGCCAGTTCTAATAACCTCGTTGTTAGAAATATATACAGTATTTATGGGAGGTTTGTTTTAGTATTTTTAATATTTTTAGACTGTGGATAAGTGAATAAGTGCATCCTGATCTTGTGGATCAGAAGTTCCTACTACAGTATATAGTGCTCTTAACTAGTTATATCCAGGATCAGTCAGAAGGTGTTTCAGGTGCTGCTGGAATATTGTGGATCACGTAGAGTGCATCAACATCGCATTAAGGCGTCCCTTCTCAGAGAGGAGCGTATTGTCCAGCCGAAAGGAGATCGCTATCCTTCTCCGACCCAGTAGCCAGGGGTGGGGGCGCAGGATAACCCTTGAGAAAGGTAAAGACAGCCACAGACGCCTCCGTAACAGGAAGAAAAAGCTCCAAGCGGCCATTTCCTGTTGTAGGAAATTGTGAACCGGGAAACAGACGGCGATGTGTGGAAGACCATCCTCTCCGAAGTGAGGTTTGTCCACGTGAACACCTCAGCTGTGCTTAAGGTATGTTTCCTGTAATTGATCGTGCAGAAAAGAAAGAAAGAAAGAAAGAAAGAAAGAAGACTGACATACCATGTATGTGTGTGTGTGTGTGTGTGTGTGTGTGTGTGAATGCTGAAAGCCGACCGCCGTCTCCTCTTGTCGTCCCCCAGCTCAGTGGCCTCTCTTTGCCCGAGTGGGGCTACCGACAGCTGGAGGTTGTGGGAGAAAAAATTTCCAAAGGCTACCATCAGAGCATGCTGTGGAACGTAGAGGAGCACAGATACGGGAAAAGTAAGTTTCAAACCATGGCTGTCACCCTTAATCCAACCTACCTCCTCCCCCAAAAAAGAAATGAAGACCCCCCCCCTTTCACAGGCAGGATTGAACCGAGATGCCAGCTGGCTTGTATCAGCGTCAGCTCGCCAGCCTGAAAGTGAGAAGATTTGGGAGGGTTGCAGTCTTCGAAGTCTGGAACCCCCCCCCCCCCCGTTTCTCTCTGTGCTCGTTTATGGGGAGACGGTCCCTCCCTTCCCGTCCGCCTGAGCGTCTCAATCCTTCGCAGGCCAAGAGCAGAAGGAGAGGGAGGTGGAGCTGCACTCCCCCACGCAGATCAGCATCAGCCAGAACCTCAGCTTCCTGGCCAGGTTCACAGAGCTCCAGGTGAAAGAACGGGCTGGGGAGGGGTTTGTGTGTTGAGGGGGAGGCGGGATGGTGCCGCCGAAGCCCCTTGGGGAATTAAAGTGTTCTGCTCCCTGAGAGAGCGCAGGGTTCGAGTCCCCCCCTCAGCCAGTGAAATTCAGTGGGTGACCCTCTCAGCCTGGCCCGCCTCGCAGGGCCATCAGGAGAAGGCGGAGGGGAGCCCCGCTCTGACCCACGCTTGCCACTCTTCTGTTCCAGTGGAAGATCCTCACTCTGAAAAACGAAGACACCGAACACAAGTACAGCTCTTCCCCCTTAGACTGGATCACCCTGGATACGAACATCGCCTATTGGTTCCACGCCAGCTCAGGGGTAGCGTCTCCCTTTGCACTGTGTCCGTCTCCCTCCCAGGGTCAGTTAAGAGAAAAAAAGCCCCCTGCCCTCCTTCCAGACGGTGCCCTCCAGATCTTTGGCGTTTTGCATTTTCCAACATGCGAAAGCAAATCGGAGTGGGGGGTCTGGGACTACAACATCTTCCATTGACACCAAACGGTTACCTGCAGACCAAAGTCCGCCCAAGAAGGACCTGAGCGAGTCCTTGGCCAGCGTAAGGGAACAGAAGCTTTTTCCGGTCCTTTTCCAAAGGCCTGGTTTTGCCACGACCCGCATTCCATAAAAGAAGGGTCTCTCTCGAAAGCAGAGAAGACGGGCCACTCCCATCAACCTTTTGGACGTTGGAAAGCCAGATCATGCCTAAAGGGTTAAAGGGGGACCTTGAACCCAGGCCCTGGCTAGGAGGTTTTTGTTTAGGATCAGAGGCAGGAATGGAAATTAAATCAAGCAGCAAAAATAATCCTGTTTCCCCTTTAAGAACGGGGGGGGGGCTGTCTTTCCACACCTGCCACCATTCAGGAGCAGAGAAGGTTTTCCCCCTTTGTTTTTTTCTGGGAACAGCACTGCTGAATATTTGCAATGCCAGAAGTAAGTAAAACCAGCATTTTTTTCCATAGAGAAATGTGCATTTAAAGCCAGAAAACAGTCTGTTTTCACTTACCAGGGGAGTGTTTTTTTAAGCTGTTTTTTATCTTGAATGGGAGGCCATTGTAGGTTTGTGAATTGATGGCTCAGAATAAGGGGGTGAATTCTTTTAAAAGGAATGATGGCAGGCAGAAACGTGAATATGTCGCCTTGGTACTAATTTGAGGAGCTGCTAGCATATGTTTGCAATTTTTGAGGTGTAAGTAAACGGCTTATTGTAAATCTTTCACACAAGATACCTGTATGTATATGAAGTATCTGAATTAATATTTTTTTTCTTGTGGGTTTTTTTGTTTGTTTGTTTTAAATCCTCCTTGGGGGAAAAATGGAATTCTGAAAGACATATTGGGGATGATAAATCTGGCATTTTGAGAACAATCTGAATAGCAGTTCTTGATCAGGATTAACTGCTTGGACTGGTAGGAGTAACAATGTTTAGAAATTATTACAGGTGTGGAAAGATGAGACTTAGTTCCTTAAAGGGGAAACTGCTGTTATTTTTTGCTGCCTATTTTAATTTCCATTCAGATCCCAGATCCTAAATAAAACCTTGCAGCAAACTTTAGAAAAATTATAACTTGGGACGTAAACTAGTCTGACTGTAGTAACAATAGCAAATTAAAACTAAGAACAGAATCAAAGCAATAAATTAAAATAGAGAGTCAATGAGTCCATAAAACCCACAGAGCCAGAGCACGTAAAACAAAGCAAAGGTATAAAGAACTATAAAGCTAAACAGGATTTAAATAACAGCCGCATTCAAAAGGTCTGGGCAAACAGAAAGCTATTTTCCTGAGGTTTACTCCTCTTGTGGAGTGAAGGGACCGAGGAGGGCTGCATGTTTGATGGCCAGCCTGCGTCAATGCAGTGAAAAAGTTAATCTGGCACACCTTAAAAGGGAAAAGATGGGCAAAAGCCCCTTGATCTGGTGGTCGGTCTTTCCTCTCGAAGGCCTCCAGCACGGGAGCGCTCGCCCCCCCCCTCCCCGAGGTTATGGGTTCTGTTGTCATAGTGCTATAGCAGTTAGGACGTTCCCCCCCCCCGATATTCAGCCTAAATCTGGCTCCCTTTGGCTTGAGCCCATGATGGCCACTCTGGGACGACCAAGAACAGGTCCTGCTCCTCCTCCTCCTCCTCCTGGGTCAAGAAAGGGAAGAGGAAGAGATCCGTGCACGACCACCTTAAGCTTACTGGAGGAAAAGCAGGATACCCGATAACAAAGAACATGTCTTTGAGCCTCTTTTTTTTTTTAACAGGCCCAGATCCACCTTTTGGGGAACGTCGTCACATGGACTTCAGCTAACGTGGCAACGGCGGTGTACGTGGCCCTTTTCCTGTGGTACCTCGTGCGGCGGCGGCGGCACCTCCACGACATCCCTCCAGGTCTGATCTTCGGGGTTTTGCGTCTCCCTCCCTCCCTTCCCGCCGTGTCCTTGTCCCCCCAAGCTTGCCCACTTGTTATTTTCATGGCTTACAGCAGGAGTGGGCAACTCAGAAGCATAGAGTTGGAAGGCAGGCTTGAACCCCCTGCTCAAGGCAGGAATCTTTAGGGTCTGCCCCTGGACAACCTGTAGGCCACACATAAATAAATGCATAAATGAAACAAGTGCCTGCAAGTCCACTCTCAGGTTTTTAAAGGATGGTTATTTTTACAGGCAGTAAAAGCAGCAGGTGAGCTTTCTTGCCTGCTTAAAAGGTAAATCACAGTTCCGGAGTTTTGCAAGACCTACGTCTCTTGCCTTTTTTTTTTTTTTTTTGGCCCAAAAAAGATTTAAGTGTTAGGCCTTTCAGCGTGTCTACATGGCCCTTTGCAGCTTTCACTTCTAGCATTTTCCTCACATTTCTGCCACGGGCAAAATCCTCCAGCGCCCCTTCTCCCTCTTTCCCGTTTCCACAGAGGCCTGGCAGCAGTGGGTGTTGGCCGGGGGCCTGTGTGTGGGCGGCTGGGCCGTGAATTACCTGCCTTTCTTCCTGATGGAGAAGACCTTGTTCCTCTACCATTACCTGCCCGCCCTCTCTTTCCAAATCCTCCTGATCCCCATCATCCTGCAGCACATGAGTGACTATCTCTGCAGGTGGGTCTTTTGTGCTGGGAAGTTTCGTCCCTCTGGGGAGGAGGTGGGCCGGTCGAGATGGGCTGGTCCCGAAGGAACGCAGTTTTGCTGCCTTTAGGGAAGAGTTCACACCGATAACGCTCCGAAGCGCCCGGGTTTTAATCTCCAAATGGGACGGAGACCTGCTGGGCAGCTGCGGGTGCCTGCTGTGAACAGGGCCAAGCTAACAGACCGACTCCGAGCCGGACGGCTTCCTTCCTCCCTTTCGGTCCTGCTAGATGCCTCGTCATGGGTTTGCTTTCAGCACCTGCCTGTCTTCCCTCCTCTCTTTAGATCCAAGCTCTCCAAGAGCATGCACAGCGCCTTCGTGGTGGCCTGGTTCTCTTCCGTTTACCTGACCTATCACACGTTCCGGCCCCTCACCTACGGCGAGCCCCCACTCTCCAAAGGCGAGCTCCAGAGTCTGCGCTGGAAGGACAGCTGGGACATCCTGATCAAGAAACGCTAGGCGCGAGGGCAGAAGCCGCCCGTCCGTCCGACAGGTGGGCAGGAGCACGAGCCGTGTTGAGAAGGGACGATGCCGGCACAGGGAGGGGGGCAAGGGAGGGGATGCCGCCGCACAACACAGGAAGCTAACAAACGGGTGGGGTTGGACCCACGGTGGAAGTTTAGCCCGCCTCCTAGCGAACCGGGCGGGATTCCTGCTGTTGGAACAGGCAAAGCCCGGTTCTCTTCAGAGACGGCACGTATTCTCCGAGCTTGGAAAGAATGCGAAAAGAGTTTGCTGCTAGGGTGGACTTGAGGTTTCTGCTCACCTCCGACTTAAATACCATTTAAAAATATTTATGTTTACTTCTGGAGCACATCTGTCGGGGAACACACGAATGGGGAGATTTTTTTAAAGTACCAACAAAAAAACCAACAACTTGTAAACTTTTGTAGAAAGTATTCTAGCTGCGTCTAGTTCCAAGGTTTCACAGCTTTGCTAGATGTCAGACTGGCTAGCTGTAGTGAAGCTGTAGTATCTTAACATTCCCCTGATAGTCAGTTAGGACTTGGGGGGTACAGGGGGGTTGCAAAGGAGGGCTCCTTTCAAGCCTGGCCCTGAACTTCCTGGCCGAAATAGCCCCCCCTCCCCGAGAGGGGTCCGAAGTTCCCGGCCCGTTCAGGTAATTGTCAAAGAGATGTGTCTTTTTTAAGCGACAGCCCCCTGCCCAGTATCCTCCTGAGAGCAGGGAGAGTGCAGGTCCTTCTCACCTTGCACCACCTCCGGCTTCTGACGGTGCCCGCAGAAATTGTGCCCACGGAGCACCCACTTGCTCTAGGGCATAACAAAGACACCTGCCCCTTGCGAAGTGGAGTGTGTAACAGAACTATGGTTACACCTTAAAGACTTGCAGGGAGATTTTTTGTGTGTGTGGATTACCATCCATTGCCTCAAAGCTGGAGTCAAATATATTTTAGCCACTGGTTTACAGACATCAGGCGGGAGGGGAAGATGGAGAGGAATACTAGGCATCTGAAGAAAGGACCGTCATCTGCTCAAAAAATCTATGTTGTTAAGGGGCAACAATACTGGAGAGTCTTTAGATTTTGTTTCACTGTTTAGTGTACAAGGTACCTCCTCTTTGACACATTCTGTGAACCCGTTTCTCTGGCTCAAGGCCTGGAGACCTTCATAGCCCTTGCACTGAACCGCGTTTCTTATATTGCCTACTTAAAAAAAAACACGTAAGAGAAACCATGTCATTTCAGATGTCTTTTATTGACGCACAAAGCCAAACCCACAGAGTTGGGCTTGGTTTTTCCATGTGAGGGGGAGAACCCCGTTTTCAGCCACACTTCCCGTCAGGCATCCACACAACACATCACGCAGGCCGTAACACGGCGCTTGGATGGGGTGGAGGAGAAAGGATGTTTGCACCAAGGGGAAGGAGCCGACCGTTTTTAGCCCGCCTGCCTAACTGGCCTCCCAGAAACTCCGTCCAGCCGCAGGAAGCGAAGGTGGGTCCTCTTTTTTTTTCCTCTCTCTCTCTGCATTAGCGAAAAACCTGCTCTTGTTTATAGAAAGCAGAAACTAAAGGAACTGGTACATCCAATCCTAACAGGAATCCAAATGAGTCAGACTTAGGTCTCTGGATGTAGAAAGATGTGATTTAAAAATGCTCCATATGTTTCGGCCCCAGGCCGCCTTTGGGAGCTGTATGGAAAACAGAAATCATTTATAAACACCAGGCTCAGGGCAACCCTAGCTGTCTATAACTGATGCTCATATTTAAATTCATATAAATTCACTCCACCTGAAACACGGCTTCTAACCCGGCCGTGGAGCTGGCATAGGGGCCAAAATGAGGGAACGAAGCTGAGAGTCTAAAACTTTAGTATGTATCGTGTACATTGTTATCAATTCATATTGGCAGACTGTGACTATTAGGAGCGGAAATAACATGTTCTGAAGAATTTATATAAAAACACTGAATGTGATACAGCGTTGTCTATATGAATTTAAAAATGAGCATTAGTTATAGAGGGTTACAGTTGTTCCTGAGCCTAGCGCTCCTAAGTCATTTATTTCTGTTCCCCCCCCCAAACATTGCTCCTGGGCCGAAACACACTGGACATTTTAAAATCAGAATAAAGATTATTTACATCTTTCTACATCCTGAGACCTAATCTCTCCGTCGGATTTCTTGCTTATATCAACACATATTTTAATAAAATACTTATATCCATGTTGTGAATGTCAAAGGGAGGAAGAAAGCGTAAAGAACCCCCCCCCCAGGTCTCTGTTGGTGAACAGCTCAAGGCCTCTCGGTCCAAGAGCCAAGGGCAGGCCCTGCTGTCCTTGGGAACCTCCGGCTACAAGGTCCCACCTCAAACACGTTGGAGCTAGGCAAACATTTTTAATTTTTGCCACCTTAGCCAGATGCTCCCAAAAGTTTTTGGGGGTGGGGGTTGAGACAAAAATGGAAGGGGTACAGATGTTTTGAGGATTCCCAGTGTAGGGTGGTGGGCTGGGACTCTGAAGCACCGAGTTCGGATCTTGGCCATGGGAAAACTCCCTGGGGAAGTGGAACCACTCTTTAAATATCTCACTTACCTTGGAAGCCTTACTAGGGGTTGCTGTAAGTTGGTTCTGAGTGGACGCCACAAAACACACACACACACACACAAAGGGGATGTTTTGGGGAGGCTGAGAGAGCACCCCTTGCTCTCTAGAAGCCTCTCCGCTCTCAAACTAATACGTGCAAATCTTACTTTAATGTCACGTTGGCCGTTACAAAGTCACCTTGATAAATGTTAGTGTCCTTTCTTTTTAAATAAAAAGCAGCCCTTAAGTGTCTTGCTTCAAAGGGACAGTGTAAGGCTTCACACCCAGCCCCACTCACCAGTGGTGGTAAAACTGAACTGGAAGGGGGGGGGAAGGGACAGACCGGGGGAGGGGGGGTGTATCACTTAAGGGTGACGTCCCTCGAGGGTGGGGCGCAGGGAAGACCTTGAGCAGGAGGCAGGTTCTTTTAAAAAATGGATGGAAGTGTCTTTGTGGGGAAGACTTCCTTCTTCTTCCAGTCTTGGGGAAGCCGCCCCGTCCCCTTTGAGAGACCTCGAAAGGGAACCCCAAAACCTGTCGGCAGTCCGGTCGGGCGCAGAGGGAGCCTCCCTCCGGTCGGGGGGTGGGGGTGGTGGTCCAGCCTCCTCAGTGGGGGCGGCTGCTGGACTCCAGGTGGGAGCGCTTGCTGGGGGCCAGGAGGGGGCCGCCGTCCACCTGGTCCGGGAAGGGCCGCTTGGAGGAGCGTCCGTGGCCGTTGATGGCCCCGCGCTGCCACCGGCCGAGGTCTCCGTTCAGGATGTCCTGGATGTGCTGCACAATCAGGTTGATGGCGACTGCAAGAGGAGGAGGAAGAGGCCGTTAGGGCCGGGGGGGGGGGGGCAAGCCACTTAATCCGTGCATTTTAAGCAACACCGTAAATCCTGTTAATAACTCTCGCAAACTTAACGTTACCTCTGCGGAAACTCGGCCAAGAATGGCTTAAGGTGGCTTTTGACGCATGCCGTGAGCCCCTAATTACAGCCGAAAATGTACCGATGGGTCCGATACGGTCTTCCACTTCCCCTCCCATCGGTGGCCGCCACTCATCCTTCCCCCCCCCCCCCAGACTGAAGCATCGGACGGCTGCTGTTTATTTATAGCAGCCTCGCTGAACGTCTGCTTGCATCCGGACGGTCCTCCAACGCTTCATAAATGAAATACATTAAATACCTGCCATGCCTAAACTCCGGGCGAGTTAAAACAGCATCCCGGGGCCACTCAATGATTTAGAACCACAATACGAGACAGATGTACGTGGCAGGAGAAGAAATAAACGATGGTCCCATTAAATATATTTTGACCAGTAAGAGATGGGTGGTCTGCATCCTTGCGTGAAAGAGTTGTAATGGGGGGGAGAAGAGTTTTAAAGACCTTCCCGTTGGGACCGAGCCGGGCCGATCCTCACAAGAGGAAAACGCTCAGCTCTGGTGCCGCCCTTGAATGACAAAGGGTGTGTTTTTCTTTTCCGTTGTTAGCGAAGGAGCGACCAGGCGAGGCCGATAGGGCGGGAATAGAACAGGCGGTTCCATTTCGGGAGGCTTAAGCCCAAGAGAGGGCGAAAACGCGCGGATCCCTTACCCATGTTGTCGACGCCGCGAGGGATAATCACGTCTGCGTATTTCTTCGTCTGCGGGTGAAAAACAGAATCAGGCTTCGCAAAAACCACAGCCCAGGAAGGTGAGCCGTGCCGCATTTTTGAAGGGAACAAATTTATTTTGTCAGAAGCCGTGACGGGTTCACAGCCCAGCCCATTCCTCAGATGCATGAAGCAAGCACTCTGTGCATCTGAGGAGACCTGCTGCAATCCATGGGGAGGGTCCCTCCAGAAGAGACCTGTTTGTCTTACAAGAATCCAGATTTTTAATGGGATGGGGGCTATGCCTTTTCGTGCGAAAGCGCGTCCTGCATTCAACCCGTGGACGTGAAAAGGATCCGTGGCAGGGAATTGGGTGTGTGTGTGTGTGTGAAACATCTCTTTGCCCGAGAACACGGGGAGGGGTTACCAGGCCGAGCAGGCAGCGTCTGGGGCGAAGAACCTGTTTTAGGGCATCAAACAGCCTCCTATCTTTCGACGAAGGAGAAGAGATCGAGGCTTTGGCTCTGAAACCGAGGCTGAAGAAAATGTCACCTACCGGCAGGCAGAATTCTTCAAAGGCCGGCTTGACGAAAGTGGTGTATTGGGTCAAAATCTGCTCCAAGTCCCTTCCCCGCTTCATATCTCGAAGAACTGCAGAATTTTTTTTTTAAAAGCCAGTTAAGTTGTATTCAGAGCACAGGGAATAAGAGAAAGAAAAAAACACTGGCCGATTAAGTGCCAGAATGCTCCAGCCAATGCTATTAAGGGGTGTGGGTGGGATTTTAGGGTTGTTTTTTGGGGGAGTGGGTGGGCAAAAGCTTATTCTTCGGAGGAGGAAATTGTTCACTTTGTTCTTCAGAATGAAGGAATCTTTGATGGGAAATTCATTTAGGGACCTCGGACGGTACAATCTAACAACATACTGAGAATTTTACTGCCTTTGCTTACAAAGGTATTGCAGAAATGCGTCGAAGACCCGTCGTTCTGTCACCTATAACCCTAATTTGCGGGAATATATAATCCCCTCGCAGCTCGGTCCCAAATCCCGGTGTCTGAAACTCTTGGGTCTCCCTGGGCCACACAAGGAAGGACCGGCTCCTTCCAGCGAGGAGGCTGCGGGACACCCCCTCCAAGCTGAGCGTCCGCCGCGTGTCCCACCCTCACCTCTCCGGGAGAGCCGGACGTCAGAGTCGGTGTCCACAAAGAGGCGGAGATGGAACATGTCCCTGATGTCTTGATTGTAGAACACCAGAATCCCTTCGAAAAGGACCACGTCGGCCGGGTAGACCATCGTGGTCTCGGGCAGCCTGCATGCAGCACAGAATGGGAGACGGAGGCTCAAGACGCGGCTGAATAACGGGATCATGCAAGAACGGGGGCTGTGGCGAGCCTCTGAATGTCGGGGGGGACGGGACACGACTCCCATCATTCCTGACCCTTAACTGCTGTGGCCAGAGCGGGTGGCCATTGCTATCCAATGGCTTCCCAAGAGACATGCGTCTGACGTAATACAATTATTTTGTGAGTTCACAAAATCCCAGGAGACTAAGTGCAACATCTTACCTTTGGGTAAGATGTCCAGCGTAATTTAAAAGAAAATCATAATAAGATTAAATCCATTATACTATGGGTCCAACTTACAGCACAGCAAGGAAACTTCCAACAGAAAATTCTCCCTGACCCTAAAAACCTCCTCTAAGAACTCAAAATGATGGAGCCTAACACTGGCAGCATCATCACGGCTCCCGGATGGGGCAGGGACGCCATTGTGCAAATCTGTATAGCGAAAAAGGGACCCTCGGCATCGTCCCAGATCCTACTGAGTGCGAACAGCGTCAAGCAAACTTTCTAGGCTACACTGGGTTTCTGTCAACAGCCCCACACAGGGAAATCCATGATGATGGTGATGATGATTGTAGTCCAGGACACTGCTTCTCATGATGCCCTTGCAGTCTTCTTCAGCCTGGCCACCTCCAGCCCCAGCCAGAACGGCTGACCCGCCACGTTCTGTGGCAGCAGGAAAATAATAAAAGTGCCTCTCGGGACACTGACCTGGAGTGGGTCACAAAATCGTAGGTCGGGACCTCCACCGCCTGGCCGTCCACGATATTCTTCAAGGTCGTCTGCATCAACTCGTTGTCAAAAGCATCTGCAGGGTGTTTTGAACCGAGAAAAGGAGTTTGAAAGCACCTTCTAAGACAGGCTGCGGGGAGAGAGACAGTTGGGGGGTCCTGGGCTCTACTCAAGAGGAAAAGGGCGGCGAGGGGAGTTATGGGGTGAGTGAGTGGGTGGGAGAACACGAGGCCAGCCTGCTGGAAGCAGCTCCTCTCGTTGCAAATGATGAACCAAGGCAAGACTTCTTTATTCTGTGACCTTGTATGTATCCTGCTTTGATTTTTTAACACATGTACTTTATATGTGTATTTATACCTGCATTGGGGAGGTGTTGGGGTGTGTGTGTGTGTGTGTGTGTGTGAGAGAGAGAAGCCAGTGCCCTTGAGGGAGGGCCACTAACCCACAGGAGCGGGTCCTGGGGGCGAGTTCCTTTCCTCCCTCTTAAGGTCTCCCGAGCGAGGGCGGGAGGCACCAATCCGTACCTGGGTGGTCGAAGTTGTACTGCCCCTTCAGCGCTTTGGCTTTCTGTTCGGCCGTGAGGGCCTTGTAGAACCGGTCCTGGCTGAGGATGACCACTTTGCGCTGGCGATGGTCCACCTCGTTCTGGCCCAGCAGCTCCATGATCTTCTCGCAGACGGTGGACTTCGAGGGACCCGAGGGAGGGGAGGAGAAAATAAAATAAAACCAACCATCAGGAGCCGGGTGAGAGCAGGACGGCGGCCTGTGTCGGATTCTGCCTTCTCTGTATGGTCTCGTCTATCGGTTGTGTACAAGGAGGACCCCCCCCTCTATCTATATTAAAACTGTTAAAAGAAAAAACAAACCCAGCATCTATTTCTAATGAAGCCCCCAGAACGGGCCACTAGAGGGAGCCAGAGACCATGCTATGAGTAACACCGCATTTCCCTTTAAAGACAAGCAACCCCAAAAAACAAGAGGCGAGAGCAACGACAGATGATGGATTCCTCTCCCTGGATGAAAGCAAGCCAGCCCTACAACAGACGGTCATCTTAGAACAGCAGCGCTGGAAGAGACCCGACCCCCCCCCCCAATAAGGCCATCCAGTCCAGCCCCTGTCAAGGAGGGGTGGGGGACTCGAACTCCCCACCCTCGGGCTCTGCAGCCACCGGAGGGACCTAATCAACCACTAGAAAAGATAGGGGGTGTGATAGAAGGAGCAATTCAGATGACAACTCCCCCCCGCCCGCGTCAAAGGAGTAACTGTATAGATGGGGTTAAGACACCTCCAGGATCAGCCACTTAACTGCGCCCTAAAAGAGGGGGGGGGGAGATTTCCACCCCCTTCCTTGGTCGCGCCCCCCCCCCGGTTGTAAAGGAAGCGAGTCGGCCCTTTCGTGTGCATGGATTGGGGCCGCCATCCCGCTCGCCGCCCGGGAAGCAAAGGGGGGGGGGGCGAAAGCCTGGTTTTAACCTTTCAGGCGGTGCTCAAAGGGAGGCCACTGCTGGGGGGTGGGAAAGGAAGGAAGGGGCGGGCCACCTCCCCAAAAAAACAAACCTTTGCAGGGCCGACTCCCCCCTCGGTGTCCACAGGGGGGTAAAAAAACCCCTCCTTGTTTCCTCTCCCCCCCCTCGGGACCCCCATTCAGCCCCCCCCCCGGGGACGCCGCCGCCCGCGGCCGGAGGGGCCCCTCGCCGGCCCGGAGACAACGGGGGGGGCCTTCGGGGACCCCCGTGGGGGGTGAGGGCCCTCCCGCCCCCCCCCCAAACGCCTCCTCCCCCCCCCGCTGGAAGGGCAATTTTGCAAAAGCAAAGCCCAAGCCCAAAAGGGGAGCTGCGCAAACGGGCAGAAACGCGCCTCTCCTTTCTCCCCCCCCAATTGCACCGGGGGGGGGTTTGAGGGCTCCTTTGGGGGAAGAGCCCGACCGAGCGCAGGCAGGCGTGTGTGTGTGTGTGTGTGTGTGTGCGGGGGGGGGGCTTTATTTCCCTTCCCCTCTCCCTCCCTCTCCTTCTCTCCCCCGCCTGCAACACGGGGCGCTGCCGGGAGGTGCCCCCCCTTTTTCTCCTCTGCCCTCGCCCCCCCCGTCTGCCCTCACCTTTCCGCTGGCGGTGCCTCCGCTCACGCCGATGAGGAAGGGCCGCGGGTGAGGCCGCTCCGGGTCCCCGACCGCCCCGCCGCCACCACCGCCCGCCGCGGCCATCTCGTCCCGGGCATTGCAGGCGGGGAGGGGAGGGCGGAAGAAAAAGGGGGGAGCGAACTCCATCTCCCGGCAGGCCGCGCGCGAGAGAGAGAAGGGCGGGGAAGAACGCCGCCCGGGCAGGCCGCGGGGCACGCCGGGAAATGGAGTCGCGACCGCAGAGGAAGGGGGCAGGGCCACAAAAGCCGGGGCTCGCAGACGCACGGGCCTTTCCCCTGCCCTTCCTCTAGGGGGCGCCCCCTTGGGACGGCGCCGTTGTTGCCCAAAGGGACGCCCCGCCCCGCCCGCCTTTCCTCCCAGGCGGCTTTTTTTTTGGGGGGGGGGGAGGTTGCAAAGGTATATATATCTATCTATCTACAGTACCTTTGCTACTTCCATGTCAGCTCTAACCGAGATGAAGGCGAAAGGAACCCCCTTTGCCTGAAAAGGGGCCAGGAGGAATCTTTCCCCCAAGGAAATTTTTTATTTTATATATATTTCGCCCTGCCTTTCTCCTTAAAAGGCCCCAAGGCGGCTGACGGTGTTCAAAAGGAAGTCCGCAAAATGGGTGTGTGTGTGTGTCTGGCCCCCCCTCCTCACCCACCCCCACCAGTCTCCAGACTGGCGACACCATCTTCCAAGACGATCCACCCGCTCAGCCCCCCCCCCGTGTGGGCAGATCAAAGGGCTCTTGTCGTTGGGAGGGAGGGGGGGAAGAGAGGTCAGGGGGTGGCCCAGCTCCCCCCCACCCCCTAGATCTGTATGTGCCCCCCCCCCAGTTCCATCATCCCCGGGGACTGGTCCCAGCAGGCAGGAAAGGGAGGCCCAGGTGCTCCCCAGCAGACCAGAGACGGCTATTGCCGGGTGGACTGTCAGGGTGGGGTCCTGGGGGGCCAAGCCAGCACCCCCTCCACCTAAAGGAGACACGGGGACCGCCCGGCTAGGCCAGGGACGTCACCCGCATACAGTGCCATCGGCAAACAAGCCGGTCAATTATTAATGAAGCTCAGGAAACCGACCCGTCGCCGACAGGACGAGCCGCTCTCCTTGGCCGGGGGGGTGGTGGGGAGAGGACCCGGGCAGGAGTCAAACCAGCATCCCCTCGTTTGGGCCAAGCAGGGGGTCCCGACGGAGACACCGACTGAGACCCCCCTGAAAAGCCGTCCAGCTCCAAAGGTGGGAAAGGGGCCTCGGGAAAGCCAGGTAAATCCTCCATCCTCCGGTGTCTCTCTCTCTCCCCTCCGCCCCAGACAGAAGGCAAACTTTGGAAGGCAGGGCAAAGCGAGGGAGGGTTGGGGTTGGGGGGGACCCTCCATGTCCCCACATGCAAGGAGAGAGAGAGAGCAGGGGGGGGGGAATATATTGCCACATTTATGAAATCCGAGTGCTGAAAAGAGAGCCAGAATCTGTCTAAAAGGGCCTTTAATCCCAACGACGGCAAAAAAAAGAAACCACGCTAGACGTTTCTTTTCCTCTTAAATGCAATTATTTCACCAAGTGAGCTTGGGATTGCAAGGGGCGGCCAGCAAAGCCAAATCATGCATTTCCTCACCAAAAAAACAACAACTCCCTGAAGGGTTCAGAGGTCTGGAGCTCCCCTGCTCCCCCAGGGCCACCATGTCACTTTCCCGAGTATGTGGGGTGGGGGGAGAGAGAGGGAAGGGGGCGCTTTGTGAAGCTGGGCCTCGGTTTCCTAAGGGGCGAAGGAAAGCTGAGGGGGGGTGGGGGTCTGGCTGTGGTTCTCACGGGCGCCTCTTCTTTCCTCGCAGAGCCAGAAGCGCCCAGACGCTCTCGGCCTCCCGGAGAAGGCGCCGGGACTTTATATAGAGATTGGGCCATGGAAGGATCGCAAGCGTGTGGGGCGTCTTCTCCTCCGCATCTCGGAGGCGGAGAGGGAAACGGGGGGGACCTGGATCTTCCGGCAGAGAACACGCCGCCCTCCACCCTTGCAGACCTTTGGCGCCTTTCACCCAAGTCGGCACCCCCACGGGCCAGGACAGACGTGGGCCCTGACCCTCCGCCCGGAGGGGCCAACCCCAGTTTGGCCGAAGAACCTCCGCCCTATTCTCCCCCGGATCCGAAGACGCTCCACCTGCTCTTTCCGGCGTTCCAGAGCAGCCTCTCCGGCCAAGGACCCCCCTTTTATCCCCCCAGGAACCGGCCGTCGGAGGCACCTCCTGCACCCTCTCCGTTCGCCATTGTAAGTAGTTCCACGTTTGAGGCACCGAATGGATGACAGCCTCTCCTGGATTGGATCATGGAACTGGTCGAGGAGGCTCCATGGGGGGAATCGGAACTCACAACCTCCGGCTCTACAGCCAGAGACTTCAGGGGTTTAGGTCTCTGGAGCCAGACGTTGGGCATTCAGTTCCCCCCATGGGGCCTTTTGGACGGGCTGGACTGGATGATCTTATAGGGTCCCTTCCAGCTCTAGCAGTCCAAAGATAACGAAGAGGAGGATTTAATAGGGGGGTTTGCACATTTGATGGCTCGCTCCTTCAGACAAGAAACATTCGCAGTCTTCGGGGACTGGACGGGGAGGGAACAGTATACCAAGGCAAACAGCTGGCCTAATACCCTATGCAAGGAATGTTACGTCCTGCAGTCTGTATCAAATTATAGAAATTACATACATTTGCTATCGGGAATAATTATGTTTTTACGGCAGAGAGACGGGCCGATGAACTGGAGACACAGAGACTAAAGTCCACTCTCACAGCCAAGACAAACTCGGCCAAACCCTCCCCTCTCCAGGGTCAATATAGATTCTTCCGTGCTTATCTTCAGGGCCAGAAGCTGGATGATGATGATGATTTTTTTAAGTGATCATCCTCATTCCAGAGTCTGCACTTATCCATTGCAATGAAGGCGCTGCAGAATACGAAGCAGTTCTGAATTGGGATTTCCTATTGTGTATTCTGTGGGCGACCTGGGCTTTTAAAAGCCGCCGTTCACTCAGATTCGCAGCAAAGAATTAAAAACAGCACGAAATGCCTCAGATTTCTCACCCACCCACCCAGGAAAACATAAGAAGCCTTCCTGGCCCTCCCCGGGTTAGGAGCCCAGGATTTCGAGGGGGGAAGGACGCCCCTCGGCCTCGCACCTCGAGTGCTTCCGATCTGTAGGAGCTTCTCCGTGGCTCAGCGTTTCGGTCTCTGCTTCCAGTACAACAGCGCTTTGTTCGCCGAGATCCCCACCGAGGCCGAGAGAAGCTGCAGGCACCCCCCGAAAGATTACATGGTCGAATCCGTGCTGGCGACGCTCTTTTGCTGCTTGCTGACGGGAGCGATGGCCTTGGTCTACTCCCACGAGGTAGGCGCCTCTGCGGTGGGAAAGGGGGAGGCGTCAGCGCATAGCAGGATCCCCACGTTGTGCGCCGGAAGCCACCAGGCCTACACCCTGGCCTCCTCTCTGGGTATAGCTGGCAACGGCTCCCCTCCTGGAGGGCTGGTGCCAGTTTGCGTAGACCAGGGACGGGCAACCTGCCGCTGCAGAGTGGCTTGCGCCCTTTGGGCTGACACACACTTTCTCCCATTATCCAACCAGTACGAAGTCCGCTTAAACCAATCCAGGCTTACCTCTCCGTTTCACATTTTCCTACTGCAGGCAAGGACCGCCGTGAACCGAGGCGATCTCATCCAGGCCAAAGCTGCTTCTCAAAAAGCTCGTTCGCTGGTCTTGTTCAGCCTGTTCTTTGGAGTCCTCGTTTCCGCGAGCTGGGTGGTCTACGTCCTAGTAACCCTCTACCTGTGACGGTGGAGATCCGAAATCACCTGGAAGGAAGCCTTGGGGGATCTCCTCCTCTGTCTTGGACGTACCCATGCGGGTCATGGAACTCATCGGACACGTCATTATGCCAGAAGCAACCAAATTTCATCTGGATACGACCTTGCTAAGGTCTTCTTACATGACACACGGAGCACTGGGTGTTAGCTAGCGGTGGGCAGCGACATCATCATGTTCCTCCATACGAGCTTTCCAAAATACACACCTCTCTTCAAAAATGTGAAGAACTTCCAAATTAAGGAACTAAAACGCAAGAGAGATCAAAACTTGACAAGATTCACTTATTTGGGGCTGTGCTTCGATTTTCAAAGTCTTTGCTTCCAGATGCTTTCAAACATGTAGGGTAGGGGGGTCAGCATGTCTGCCTCCTTATTTTTCTTAAGAGGTTCCCTTGTCTCAACACAACGCAGGTCCTTCTGCGTAGGGAACGGCCGCTGAATCTGGCTAGCGAAGACGGGTTGAATTTTCTTCCGGCTCATTTTTTTTTAAAGTAAGGACTCACCAAGGCAGTGGGTGCAAAAGGAAAAGTGTGAATATATTCGCCATCGGGGCCACGCCAGTTTCTCTCTGTGTAAGCTCTAAAACAGGATCTGTAATATACTTCCTAACGCAAGGATGCTAGGTTTGCTGCCCAAATCCTGTTCACTTCAGGACGACAGGAACAAATTTGGTTGAAGGGTGAAGCTGGGTGGAGCTTCAGGCCTTCTTCAAATTCAACCATGGCTGAGCTCCTTCATCACTGCGTCACAAAGATCTACTCCAGAGCAATGTCTCAGTATATTTTAAGGTGTGTTTTAAACTGGTGTCTTCACATATTTGTACATGTTTCGCTGTATTTTAAGACTATCATGTATATGTTTTAGTAAGTTCTACACCACTTTTTGGGAGAAAGGTAGGACAGTAAGCAAGTAAATAAATGTTATGCCTCAATAAGTTATAGTCTGTAACGTATAGGTCGTGATATATGATATAGTATAAGATAGGCTATACCACTGTTACTGGAAAAGAAACTAATTTAATGAAAAATAACATTTCATTTCCAGCCAGTTACCTTAAAAAGATTTCCTGAGACGAAAACCAAACCGGAAAAGAAGCCCCAACTGTCAGGTACACGCTTGTTATCGAAGACACACAATCCGAGCTGGAATTTGGAGCTTCTGCAGTATCTCTCGCTCAAATGGAAAACAAAGCACGAACCACAGGAGGATGTTGTTTACATGTTCATTCAGAGACATCATTCGGTCTACGGTTGCCTTCTCCGTCGCCTTTCCCCTACCCTACTGAACAAATGTCCTAAATAGGCTGATCAGTAAACAGGAGGCAGAAAAAGGACGGACAGAGGACAGCACCGGTTGGAGGAAATGGGTTTGATTGTCACTTTTAATCTCGGCGACCAACGCATGCACCACAAACAGGATGATCCTCAAGAAAGTAGGTTTTCTTCAAACTCAGTTTTATTTCAATTGCTGTTTTTTTCACTTCTTTCGTATAAAAAAAGAGAAAGGAACAGGGTTTTGACATTTTTTTTTCCGCAAGTAGGGGCTGTCATCGAGACCAAGGGAGCCATAAATATGCAGAGTCAGGCTGGGAGAGGCTTTGTGGTGTGACAGCAAAGTCAAGAGATTTTAGGATAGCTTTATTCGAAAAGGCCATTCAACGTCTCCTGGGTTTTTAGGTGCAGACCTCCAAAACCTCGAATTCTTCTGCCCCCCCCTTACCAATTTAACCCAAATTTTGTTCTCAGTTGGAAACACAGCTTGTGCCTGTTCACCTTCCTTTGGCACTTCTGTCATGGTTTCTTTAAACCAGTTTCCTGTTACGTCACAATCCTGTTTCGACAGTTTGAAGATGAAATACAGTCGGACTGCGATATCCACGGGGAACGGGTTCCAAGTCCTGCCCCCCACCGGAAAGAGGAAAGGAAAAGAAGGGACTGCATGTGTAGTGCCAGAACGAGGTGTTTTTGACGAGAAAACCTCCACGCTGAGAGAAGGAAAGCTTAGGAGAGTGAGAGATGAAGCAGGGGGAAGAGAGAAAAGGGAAAACAGGCGAGCTGGCTGGCTTTATTTCCTGAGAAGGGGGTTGGAAGATGGCAGGCACTTGGTTCCAAAGTGGTCTTCCCTAATCTGCCACCCTTCCTAGAGTCTGGGGACGATGGGATTTCTATCCCAGGCTGACGGAACAGGGTCAAGTTGGAAAACGGCAGCCCTGTCTTTGGAGGCGGGCATATGGAAGGCAGAATGAGGGAAAGCGGGCTTTTAAAAAAAAAATATATATATATATATATATATATATATATAGAAACAAATCTGTGAGTTGAGACAAATCAAGGCGAACGCCTTCGTTTGATTTCTGACGGATGCAAGAGGTCGGCAGATGAGGAAGGCAAGAGACGGCCAGACTCCATAGCTCCAAGTTCAGAACAGGAATATCAGAACAGAAGTGTTTCCTTTGGTTTTATCCCAGACCACCGTCGGAAAGGGAGCCTACTCAACATACTTCCTCGGATTACCAGTTCGAGACCCACCATCCCTGGCATTTCTGGCACGACGGCCCGCTGGGGCAAGAAAACGTCACGCCCTTCGTAATCAATTCGACTTAAAAAGAGGCCCACGGGACGAAAGGTTTTCCAGGATTGGATTCAGTGGCAAAAATCTGCTTGGAAGCCGGTTCCCAGTGCTTTCCTTTCCTTCCCGCTATGGATCCGATGCATTCTAACTGGGACGGATTCCCATCATGATCCCTTTCCGGAAGTCAGAGGGAGCAGCCAGCCTCGGGAATGATGATGTTTTCCAGACCCCTGGCAATCATCTCCTGGAAAGCTGTCCTAGAGAAGCGTGATGGAGCCAAGATGATTCCTGTAGCAACCCTTCTCGACTTTCCAAGACGCTTATGGAGGAGAACGTTCGTAAGGACCATTTTCTATTCTTATTCAGCTGTTGGTACCACGCATGCCCCCCCTTCCCTGACGCTCTGAATGAGGCCTTCAAATAGGAGATATAGATATATAGATATATATTTCTTGTCCTATACACATTGCTTTGTAGTTTTCCAGGTCTCCTTTTAAAAAAAACCCACTTGGCCATTCAGACACACATGCATCGAAAAGAAAAACCCAACAGCACCTAACGATTCATATTTACAGATGGTCTTGTTTTCTACATATTTACTGTGTTACAGCTAGTACCATGGCTAAATTATACGGATCCCCCCCCAGCCCCACCAGGGTGGACGGGGGGGTGTCACAGAACCTGGGGGGGGGGAAACAGGATGGCTGATTCCCAAGCAAACAAGGAGATTCCAGAGGAAGCGAAACCGATCTGGGTGGGAGGCCCACTGTCACGAGGGTAGCTGCGCCTCTCGTTCCTTTTCTGTCTTGGGTGGTGGGCGCATTCGATCATCTCTCTCTGTAAACACAAACTCTACCAGCGAGAAAGAAATTCTACCCACACTGCAAATCCTCCCCTCTCTCTCTCCCCCCCCCCGGTGTTCAAGGAAAAAAAACAACTAGAGATGGTTCTAAATGTAACAAGGAAGCATCGTGAAGGACGACCGATGTTCATCCAGCATGCAGATGCTCCACGAGTGGTCGGAGCGCAAGCAGGATGTGGCTCAAGGCAAGAAACAGAGGCCTTCGCTTCTCTTTTCTCTTCTTGCGCTGTGCGAAAAAGGGGGAAGGATTTCTCTCTATCACACAAGTCGAGACTTCAGATTTGGCAAAGTGGGAACATGCTGGCATCGATTCCCCCCCCCTGAAATTTCTAGCGCTCGCTTTCTTCCCCCCAAGCGAGGGGGAACCGAGCAACCGTGGAAAGAGAGCGCCGTGCCCCGGCAGTTGTTCCCCTGCCGCTGGATGGAAGAGGCAGCCGCCCCCACGCCAACGATCACAGCACAGCCTCGCCACGGAGACTACCCGACCCCGGTGGCTGGCCCAGAAAGGGAGAAGGGGGGGAAACGTGGGCCGGGCACAAGTCTCAGTCCGCTCAGCTGCCGTCTGTGTTAAGCGTCCAGCAATCCTTTAGGCCCAAGGCCTCCGTGAGCGTCCTCCCCCTAAGTTTTTTCTTCCCTATCTGTTTTTCGCCTCGTTATGTTTCGAGGCTTGATTTTGAGGGAAAGCTCCCATAAAGCTTCCTCGGCCAGATGGTCGCTGAAATCGTTGAAGAACGAGATGATGTCGTCATTCCGTTTGATGTCATAATGCCTGTAGCGATCACACACACACACACACACACACATGCACACACAGAGAGAGAGAGAGAAAGAGAAAGAGAGAGAGACAGAGACACAGAGCTCATTTTATAACGGGCATGACTGTATTGATCATGAAGTCAGTGAAAGGCAGAGAGAAAAGCTATCACTCCTTTGGGGTAATTTGATGCACGGTTCCCCCCCTCCTCCCAAAGCAGGGAGCTGTGCTGGAAAAGATAAGAGCCAAGCAAAAAATTCTGCGACCGAGCCAGGGCGATTCTGCACTAAACAAACTGGATTATGCACCCCCTATAAACTGTGTTGACCGTTTCCCCATGTTGATAAATAAATCTTAATGTCTCCTCTGCAGCTGAAATAAAGAACATCTTCTCTTCACCTTTCTGGACAACACCTTTGCTACAACCCCACGGCGCATGTCCCTAGTCCTCAGTGTTCGCCCTGTTTCCACATGCCCCCCTTTTTGCTGTTTCACACAAGCCGATGGTTCCACTTACACTTGCTGGAAGCACCTCATGCTGTCCAGGATGTTGAACTGCTGCCACCGCTTCGAAAAATTGACTTTGCTGTCAAGGTAGTCTGGGTTTCCCAAGTGAACAAAAGTCAAGTCTTGCAATATGAGGCCTCTGGAGGGGGTGGGGAGAAGAGAAAAGGGACAGGGAAAAAACACCTCCAATTATATAGGCTCAAAATGGCAAACAAGTCGGAAGGTGGTTAATTGCCTCCTAAACGTCAGCCAGCAAAGCAATGCAGCTGCAAACGAAGCCAATATGATTCGAGATGGCATGAACAGAAGCAACAGAAAGAGACGTTCGGTTCTGTTCCAAACTAGCCACCCCATCTCGGCTGAATGTTCGTAAGGTGAACAGCAGATCAGGAAACGTTAACTAAGGCCCTGGGACGAGAGGAGTCTCCCCTTCAACGAGACACCATCAAGTCTTTCTGACTTTGTGATTCTCAAGTCGTCTGGGGAAAAAAAAACAGGGACTAGAAAGGTACTCACAGGTAAGGTATACAAGGTGGCTCCACCTCAGAAAGAGCAGCCCGGTACGCCCGGAAGGAGGAAGAGCTGTCAATCAGAGTGCAGTATTCCGCCAGGCCCTAGAAGGACACACAACGGGGGCATGGTGTGTTAACTCTTAAGACCTGGCTCGGCAGAGACACGAAATCGGACATAGACGGATGACTGGCGGTGCTTCTGCCGGCAACCTGCCCCTAAGCACTGACGTCTGTGAGAATCTGACTAGTGCCCTGGGCTGGCTGGCTTCAGCTCCTGAATTAACTTCATGGTCTGGGACATAGAGGCCTCTCGACACGCTGGATGACACAGCTCCTATTTACACCTCTAGCCCTCACACATCTGAAAGGCGAGGGAAGCTTTTCCTTTCTGTCTGGCTACCCAGTTTATGTCTGAAGCATACACGGGCGTGCACACACGAATTTCGCATTTTTGAAATGACAGTTGGACCCCCCGTGTCCGCAGGGGAGTGGTTCCAAGCCTCTCGTGGATACTCAAAAATGTGGATTATAACGAAAGCTATTTTAATACACCGAGCATGGTTTCAGACTCCTTCTAGTGGCTAGTTCTGGTCCTTTCCTCTTTAGAAATACATCTTTTCTAGGATTTTTCTTTTAATATTTTCAGCCGGGAATCACGGAATCCGTGGATACGGATCCTGCAGATAAGGGGGTCCAACTGTATTTACTTCTTGATGCAATCCATCCACATTTTGTGCCGAGAAAAACGGAACTCTGCACCGTGCATTGACTATCCAGATTTACGTGCTTCGTTGGCTTTGTGTCATTTACTTAAGCTAAGCAATTGAAAGCGCAGGACTCGCCTCTGACGTCTGTTTCTGCCACTCGAGTCGACGGATGGGGGCGGAATCCAGGGCGGAGAGAATGGCTAAGTAGGAGTTGAAATTGTTGAGTTTCCGCAAGTGCTGTAAAAAAAATAAAAGGGAAGTTCAGGAGTCCAGCCCCCGTTCAAGGAGGCTCCGTGGGGGGGGGGGGAATTGAACTCCCATCAACGGGGTTGAGACTGGCTAATCCAGCGGCTTGCATCTCTGGACTCTCTCCTTATTATGACACTTACCTTCATGATCTTGATGAACTTGAGCAGCAACCTCTCGCGGTCCTGCGCCTTCTCCTGCTGCATGATTATCGAGCGGACCCTGCAGAGTTTGGAAACGGGAAGAAGAGCAAAACACAGCGGTCACGGATGAAACACCCCTTAGGGCTTCCAAGCTGTTCAAGACCTGGCTTCTTTCTGAAAAAAAAGGCTTCCTTCAAAACATAAAGGGCTGTTCAGGAAGCTGGCATTTCCCAGACAATGGGTCAATATTGCCGTTATTAAAATTGGCAGCTCTCCCGGTAAGGAAATGATCATGATTATACAGGAGGACCCATAGATCTGCAAGCAACCAAGCCCCCCCCCCGCCCGCCCCACGGATGCTGAAAAACCTGGATTATAGGGAAGGCTCTACATAGCGTGGTCTCTGGCTCCCTCTCGTGACACATTCTGGGAACTTCAGCTTTAGAAATACGTAAGTTTTAGGATTTTTATTTTAATATTTTCAGACTGTGGATAAGTGAATCAGTTGATACCAGTCCCATAGATGGGGGGAGTGTCAGGTCCTACTGTACATATATTAATTAAAAAGGGATACCAAAGAGTTATAACCATTTTATCAGAGTGTATACCGTGTTATTTGTTTAATTTTTAAAACTATCCTATGTGGTATATAAAAATCATGGCAATTTCATTACACCTTTTAACTCTAATTAGTGCCGAACTAATTACCGCGTTAAATGGCAGCTGGTACTAACACCTTGCTAGTTTCTCATAGTGCCCTGGGTACATAAAGCTTTGCAATGCAATTCTAAGAGCAAATTAATTACCTATAATTAGTTGTGTCTTCCCTCCCCCCCAAATACGGAGTAATATTTTTTCTCTCCTATGTTTCTTTGGAGCTGACGAGGAACCATCTAATTCCATGCATGGTCTGGTCAACAATGGATCCCCCCCTCCCCCTTCTAGCCCCATAAATAGGTTTCTGCAGAAGAAAACCACATATTCCAAGACTCTCCCGGGATAGAAGTAGTAACATCGGTTGCTTCTTGCTCACCAGTATGACATGTTATTAAAGTGCTCAGTGAATTGCGTTAAATTCGGACTTTTTTCTTCGTTCTGTTCTTTGGCCCAAAGTAAGACTTCCGGGATCTAAAACACGAAGAAGACACGAGGGTTGACTCACAGGAGAACGACGGAGAAGCACTTTGCACGTTTGCATTAACGTTTAATTTACTTATTCATTTAAAACTTATTAAAATCAATACTCAAAACAAACGTAAAGGCAACGGAGCACAACGATCGGTACAAAACCCCCTTTTCGGACTGCCGGTCGCGGAGTAAAAGCCGGTCTGAAGAGAAAGGACTTTTGCCTGCTTGCAGACAGAGCTGCTTCAGCCACGCGGGGTTCAAAACATGGGTAAAAAATTTGGAAATTCCTGTTTTGGTCTAACGGAGAGCTCATATAAAACTTAAACTTTGGAAACAAAAACAGCCTTGTTTTGCGAAGCAGCCCGTGGTGGCATTTTAGGGGCAGATTTATCACGGGGGCTTGAAGTCAATTTTAATCGGGGGAGGCTGCAAGCGAAGGACACAGGCTGAAACTTTCAGGCCGGAGGACCGAACATGGCGTGCCTGGAACTCGGAGGGTCCAGCCTTTTGGCCCGCTGTGTCCGCCAGACGTACCTCGATCTTGTAAAACAGCTTTGCGTCCAAGAGGGTCAGCTGCTCAGCGATCTCATGGCTGTGGAAGTCATGGAGGGTTCCTGGCCTGGAAAGAGACACCCCCCCAAAAAAAAATAAATTAAAAAGGTGTCTACCTCTTACCCAGATATGCCTCTATTCTCTCTGTGTGTAGGAAAGGTGCCAACTCTGCCTTTCATAGTCCTGAGCACAGAGTCACTGACAGATGTATCCTCTGTGAATATGTATCATCCTACGGGGGTGGGTGGGGGGTAGAGAATAGAATCTGGAATTATCTGGAGGTTTCTTCCCTATAAAAAGCTACTGCAACCTCTCCTTTTAAGATGCTCAGTGGTAATTAACCACAAAAAGAAAGTCCTATATTTTTGGGGAAAAAGAGAGCATTGAAGAATGCAGTGGAAGAGGGAAAACACACGAACAAAGGGCACGCTGGTTTACACAGCAATGCGCGTCAAAGAATTTAAAGCAGATTAAAAGCTGGTCTGTTTTAATGAAAACATCCCCGTGGGTTCAGAAGAGTTGAAACAAGAGGGTTACAATGAACAATGTCAGAAGCGCTTCAGTCCACTATAGGGTGGCTCAATCAACTCCAGTGCACTGCTGGCCTTCTATTCTCCATCTATTCTACACCTGCTATTTTGCAAATGGTATTTGTGCTTAATAAATTAGTAAAGTGAGGAAATCAGTAAAAGCTTGGGGACTTGAGTGCAGAACTGGTGTTTTCCTTTGTTGAAGGCGCACAACGAACAGCGTCTCCTCACCTGGCGGCTACCCATCGCGCTGCAAGCGGTTTGACCGAGTTGGTGTATCGCAACATTTTTTTCTGATCCACTTTGTCGAGGATGTTTTTCCGCAACACTCGGGCGAGGCTGAGCTCCCCGTTGCAGACTAAGCGGAAGACAAGGTCCATCAGCAGCTTCAGGATCTCCTCCGTCAGCTCAACCAAACTGAGAAAAGAAAGGAAAAGAGGAGAGATCTAAGTGGGATTCCCATTTGCCAGTCATTTCGAATTGCTGCATCTCTGGGAGAAGCCAGATCGTAACGTCAAAATAAGCCAGCATCCTGTGGTGAATGCCGGCCAGGGTTAGAAAAGTAGGGGTCTTATACACTGAAAAATATGGTATATTTGGGGGATTTTTCTTTTATCATTTAAAATATTTTCAGGCTGTGGATACACGAATCAGAGGATACTGAGGTCCTACTGTCTTTTTAGGAACTTAGTATGCTATCCTGTAAATTTTTTTAAAGTCCAAAAAAATGACAGAAAGACAGAGCAGCCGTAGTAAATTATGGTGAGCATGGAGGAAAGTGAAAGATACCCTGGTTCCAATCATTTTTCTCCCGTAATTCATGTGTAGGCCGGGGGGTGCCGTGCTTTATCTGTTTGGATTGCAGGGATTCTTAAACTGTCGTCCTTTCATCTTGGAAATGTCTAATACAACGGTTTTGTTTATGCAAAACCCATCGCAAATCGAAGACGAGCTTTCCGGCAAAACCAGACAGGCGTCGTACGGCGAGAAGCATCACTCACCATAGCTCATCCACCACTCGGACCAGGACGAAGAAGGTGTTCTTGCTGACGCGCTTCTTAAAGGTGTCTGGACAGTGACAGAACTTCTCATACGTTGGGGGGTGTGAGTTAAAGGACAAATCAGGATGAAGCAAAGACCAAACCCAGCTGGAGACACGTCTTCCCAGTGGAAAGACCTCCAGGAGTTCGCTAGACGCAGGGCTAGTGGTTCTGCCGTGGCCGGAGCGGAAAACAAAAAGCACTCTGGGTCTCTTTCCCTTTCTTTTACGAGCAGCAGAGTTCCTCTCTTTTGCGTGAGAGAAGGAGCAAAACACACCGCCTTCTGCTTGTGCAGACGGGAGGCTGGATTTATGGCTTCTGGACTGAAGCAGAAATCTGCCCATCGCCGGCTGGGTGGGCAGGGGCCCATTAATCAGCAGCAGCCGCGGCAGGAGCGTGGCCTTGGCAGCAGGTGGCGCACGTGGGGCGGGCCTCCAGGCTGCGCAGCATCACGCCTCCAACCGTGCGTGCCTGCACAAGAACAGGCAACACCGACTGACCGGAGAGTGTGGGTGGCTAGAAGACACGGCCCCTTAGGGGGCAGCGCCTCTGCAAGAGGGAGGGCAAGCATGCCTTCTCTGCGTTTCCAAAGGAAGGGGGGCCGGCATTGCAAACGACTGCAGGGGGTAAAGGAGAAGGACGTACCTAATCGGCAGGGGGGAAAGGGGAGGTGGGCCACGCCGCGGCTTGCCCAGCATTCAAAAGGATATCGGTATTGCAGCTTTTTAATGAGTTCTTCCGGCGTGATGAAAGTGCGGTACGTCGTCAAGAAGGCTTCACAGTATAGCACCAAGTCTGATAAGAAGACAGAGACATTTAAAAAGAAAAAAAAATTAGTCTAAGCCTTCCAATAAGGCACTTGTAATGATGGTATAAACTTTGCCACTGCATCAAGGACCAAGCCCTTAAATCGCACTCCCTGCTTCTTTTTGAATACAGGAGGACCTCGATATTGGTGGGGGATTAGTTCCAAGCCCCCCCCCCAGTTGGATGCTGAAAAATGCAGATTATAGCAAACTCTATTATAATAGTGAACACCACACAAAGAATGGCCTCTGGCTCCCTCTAGTGACCAGTTACGGTAATTTCATCATTAGAAATATATATTTCTAAGATTTTTTGCATTCAGTATTTTTACAATTCTTTATAGACCATGAATAAGTGAATCAGTGGATATGGATCCCACACGTAAGGGGGTCCTACTATTTTTCACGTCCTAAGACAGAGAAGAAGGAACTGACGTATACAGTCCTCAAACACAATGCTGATATTAAAAAATATATATTCTGTCCTGCTTGATCTTTCATGGTTCTTTAAATTCCTCAGATTAAACACAGTTAAACACGTGTGCGTGTAAACTGGGATAAGAGGATCAGAACAGGAAGAGCAAATATGGATTGACCAAATACCCTCTTTTAACACCTTGCAGAACTTTTGTTTGCCAAAAAGATTTACTGCTTGTCCTCTGATGGTTCTAAAGATGTTGCGAACCGAACAGACGAAAACACGTCCCTTTTTCCATGTTAATGCTGGATCTCACGTGTTCCACCCCCCTTTCAAAGAAAGACCTTTAAGGTTCCACGCTCGCCATGCATTCTCTGCATTCGCGAGAAACGGCGATGAGCAAAACCGCGGGCGGAGACGATGGTCAGAAAGTGGAAGAAACAAGACAACAAGCCAGGGAAGGTGAGCCCCACCCTCGCAGTTATGGCCTCTGCCGCGAATGTTACAGGGAGCTTATCCGGGCTTATCTCTTGTTTGACTTAAGCTAAGCGGAATCTTCCTTTGTGTGCTCCCTCCCCTCGGTCCAAATCCATTAATCCGGCCCGCCTGCCTGATCTCCAAATTAAAGCACAATCAATTCTGCAAGAGGAATGTGGTGGCTCCCTTCGGCGGTACCTTTCCTGTCGGTCTCGGTGGCGTGGACCAAGAGAATGTCGCCCGACCCGCCGCGTACGTCTGGCCCGTCGTCGCCCTGCAAGGGAGGAAAAGACGACAACGGATTTAGATTTCCCCCCTCCGGTGGCTCCCTGACGCTAACTCCCTGATGCCCGAGCCGATTCGTGTGCCGCGCCAATATCTCTTGAATCGCATCAGATCACAGCGGCAGAAACGGGCCCGGGCATGCTGCGTCCCGGAGGGGAACTCCGGCTTAAATCCAACTCTGTTGCATAAAGCTGATGGAAGCGGCAAACGCAGAATGTCTATGCATGTCACAGGAAGGGAATAAAAAATATCCGTGCCTGCCCCAGCCAAGAGCTTGCACAGAGGCCAAGCATGATAAGACTATGAACCAAACACTATCCCTGATTTTGCCACCACTGCGAGGGGAGGGGGGGGAGACAAAACATGTACAAAATTTTCATCAAAAGGCTCAACAACAGGGATTATTTATCCGGAAAGCCCACAGGGTCCCCAGAGAGAGAAAGAGAGAGAGAGAGAGAGAGAGATCTTTAATGCAGAATATATGTGTACTTTGGAATTCCAGGTTTGAACATCTCACACACCCCCAAATAAAACTGGGTCACAGACGGCAAACAAGCCAGGCGCCACGGGCTGAATATGGCCCCTGGCAGCCCGACACATTTTTTAATCAAAGCACTGTTAAAAGTTTCATTCAGCAGGGAAACAAAATTAATTCCAAGTGTAGGTAGGTATGTCAGAAGCCGACACCAGGTGCTGGGTGTTCTTCTGTAAATCGCACGATTCAAAAAATAAATGGGGTTGGGAGGGGCCTCTAAGGTCATTGAGTCTAGCCCCCCCCCCGGCTCAAGGCAGGAATCTAAGTCAAGATATATCCAACAAAGGGCTGTCCCATTTTCTCTTGAAGGCCGAGGCCATCGGTTCCATTGTGGTGGTGCTCTAACAGTTAGGATGTTTTTCCTGATAGCCTAAATCTGGCTCCCTTTAGCTTGAGCCCATCATGACGCGTCCTGCACTCTGGGATGATCGAGAGCAGATCCCACCCCTGTCAAGGCAGCTCTTCAGAGGATGATTCACAAGGAACGACGGGGCATGGAAGCCTCCGAGCGACGATGCTCGGCAGGCAGGACCCTGAGGTATTCCTCTGGCAAAGGCTCCTGGAATTCCACTTAAGCTGTGAGTAATGACTTCTCCCTTCCCGCCGGCCCCGCGGGCGGATCTCAACCGGCCGCAGCAGCTGCCTCCCGAAGGCCGGGTGTATCCATTCCCTGGAGCCCCAAGAGAAAGGCTTGAGCCTAACGAGTTTGGCAAAGGACCGGTTCTGCACGGTGGAGGCCGGGAATAAGAGCCAAGGGGCGCCTCTTCCCAAACAGACCTCCAGCCAAAAGCCACTGGGCCTGTTCAAAAAATCCCCCGTTTGTGAATGCTAGCTGGAATGCAGCATCCCGAAAATCTTGGTTTTCATTTGTCCTTCCTCTCCGAAAAAAGCAAGTGTCTAGTTCTGGAGATTAAGGGAGAAGAGGCCGAGAAAGACCGTTACACAATACGGTTGTACCGAGTGAGATTTCTTTTGAGCCTGGATACGTATGTGGGTTTTTTTTAAAACTACAACAATTAATAAACAGTGAATATCTAATAAACAAAATTTTAAAAACGGTACGAATTTCGTGCACGGTGCATCACGCCACCGAGACCATTATACAGTAACTGCTTGGACCAAGATCCTTTTACATGGAATTTCGCCCTCAACTTTCAAAGAATTTTCTATTCTTAACCCAGTATTGTCAGCAAATAAACTTATCTTAACTCTATCCTTGGTACCCATACTTAAAATCCCTTTATCTTCTCCGACAGCATTTGGTAACAATTCAGTAACCAAAGCAAAGCACACAGGGGCCTAGAGAGATCTGTTCTGTGATCCACTCATTAACCGACACAGCCGCAGTATTCCCTGAATACGATGGTGAGGGAGGAAGGGAGGGAGGGACCCCTTACCTCCTGCTTCAAGGTCAATCTCGACATGATTTCATTGTGATCAATTAAGGACAGCTCATCCACTTCTTCTTCTTCTTCCAGCTGAGACGTCTCTAAAGATTCGGGAGTCTTCTGCTGCCTGAAAGGAGACCGAGAAGGTGTTAAGTATTCAGATGTCCGTACAAAGGGGGAAAAGAAGACGGTTGGCCACTTAGCTCTTTAGGAAGGAGACCCATCGTGGTTAGGTTTCTAGTCCTCACCGCAAGGAAGGACTGTATCTCTTCAGGGAATTCCAGAGTCTGGGCGCAGCCCTCTCTTGTGTCCCCACCAGACGCACCTGTCAAGGTGGCGCGTGCGTGCGTGCGTGCGTGCGTGCGTGCGTGCGTGCGTGCGTGCGTGTGTTCCCAGGACAGAGTGATCTCCTGTGAAGTTTCTGCATTGTTTGGAAGGTGCCCAGGTTTTTCAGAAGTTTACAAAAACGAATCAAAGAGAGAGCTCAGATCCGTCCTAGGCTTATTCACTCATGTGGTGCTCCGGGTGCCACTAACGCAACTCACAGGAAAGCCACCTCTTCACCTGATCTTCCAGTGCTGACAAAACCAGATGAGGTGGAAAGAGGCTGCCGATGGAAAAAGTTTGATCGGCTCAACTTCTTTTTGTCTCAGTAACTCCGGTACAAAATGAGAACTGAGCCAGTCAGCCCGCTTTCCCCCTGGCCCGCTCGTATTCTGGCATTTTGGCCCAGGGATGGCAAACATTGTAAATATTTAGACGCCAACTGCCATAGGTTAAGAAATCTCTAAAGGCGGTATCCGTTGCAGCCCTCGGTACGCAACAGATGAAGTCTGCAGAGACTTCTTAAAGTACAGCCCTTCGCATCCAGAAGCTAATGCCGTTTGAGTAAATGTGCCACAGGATTTCAGCCTTTGCCTCCTTCCAAACCAGGGCAAGCGTCTGGTTCCAACCTCGCTGCAACTTTCAAATATACTGCAGCACCTTTTTGGTGAGGACAAAAACAAATCACAGAATCGGAAGGGGCGTATAAGGCCATCGAGGCCAACCCCCTTGGCTTAGGGGCAGGGATCCAACTCCGAAGCAGAGCGGACAGGGGTCTGTCCGGTTTCCTCTTGAAGGCCTCTTGCACCGGAGGTCACAGATTCCATTGTCGTACTGCTCTAACAGTTAAGAAGATTTTCCTGATATTCAGGCGGAATCACGAAACAGGCCATGGATCCTAAAGCACCCCGCCCAAGAGAAAGAAAAAGATCAGAACTGCTTTAAGAGAGGGCCCCACCTTTCACCCTCTTCTTGACTTTCCTTCCTGGGGGTGCTACTCAGAGGGGCCGAGTCCTTGGTGTGACCGTCTTTGATGGCCGGAGATTCCTGAAAGAAATTAGCACGGGACATCGTTAGTACGGGACACATCTGGCCAGGATGACACTCGGCGCATGGCCTCGACCACCTCTAAGCACGGCTCCTCCCCACCCCACCCACAAAAATCAGATGGAGCAAATGGGTGCCAAACGAGCACATACAACTCTCGAGGAACCTTTTCTGCACACACACACGGCTGTTTTTTTTAATCACAGAAAGCAAAACAGAAAAGACAAGGGGCTGAAATTTGGGGGCACGGTTTACGACTATGCAGGCCACCCATGGGTGGGTGGGGAGCAAGCTCAGAAGGTGGGCGGGGGGGGAAGCAAAGGTGTGCCTCCAGTTTTCTCTCTGTGCTGGATTGAAGCTGGAAATGGCAGGTTTGGGTCATTATAAAGAGGAAGGAAAGAGGAAGGGTATGTTTCTATTTGGGCATGTGGGGAGTCTTAAGGGATTCTCCCCCCTCCCACCAGGTTAAAAAAAAAAACACTCCTCTGGACGCTTCCAGAAAGAAAGATAGTGTATAATCATTTTATTGTGAACCCAAATGACGCTCAACTCCTACCCCGCCCACATTCCCACTGCAACACAGAGAGCCAACGCTCAGGATCTGATCTGAGTTTCAGGATTTGAGCCTCAGAATCTGCAAGGGAGGGGGGGAATACAGGACCAACACGGCAGACGACGAGACGCAAAGCCCCGAAGGGTCCCTTTCCTCTCTTAGCAGCGACTCGTAAAGCTCAGGACTGGAATCGCATCTTTCAAGCGAGATGCGTTCTGGAAGGAACAGACATCCACGCGAACCACGGCAGTGAATAGCGCCGGACACTTGCTCTACGCAACACCCAAGCCCTGTTGCCTAAGACCCAAGACCCGTACATCTAGCTGAGAATGGGGATTCCCCCCCCAATGGCAGCCAGTCTATGGGGTGCTTCCGGCCAGCACCCTACGCTCTTCCCCCACGAGAGTCTTCAAGGCAGAATACCGATCGCCTAGGTTTCACAGCATGAAATAGGAGCACGAGGCACTTTGAATGGCAGACAAGCGGGAAGGAGAAGTTCATGCAGTAAGGTGGAGAGGGATCAGTCACCGGGTCGAGGGGGGGGAACTGCGCACGTGCGCGATTTTCAACATAGCTGAAGCGCTGGGGGGTCTGGCACAACTCCCCAAAGCTTTGCCACCAAAATTCGCCGATGAGAGCAGCACTCACACGCTTCCTTGGCTGTGGCCCTCCCCCCTTGAGGATGATGGCAACTTTCCCCACCAGCCGGCGGAGAACATGCGGCCTCGATCTGCCAGATCCTACAGCCCACTGTCCCTTTGCAAAGGGTTTGTTTCAAGGGGCATGAATTTCTGTTTTAGAGACTCCCGTCCCGCACAGAATCCAGAGAAAGAAAGGACTGTTGCTATTAATAAGATATCCTTCTATAAACAGGGGGGCCAACAAAGGACGTTCCCGCTTAGCACAGAAATTTTACGGTTCCTGATTGTTTCAATGGGCAGCCACGGGCACGTGGAAACCAAGCTCTATGAGGAAAGACGGCCCAGTGGTTGGATTGCCCAGTGGGTTAAGGCCTCTGTCTGCGAAGCCAGAGGTTGAGAGTTCCGATTCTCCACCGTGCCAGCCCGGCTACCCCCTCAAAAAGAAGGGAAGGGTCAACCCCTTCTGAACCTTCCCTACCTAGAAAACCCTCAAAGGGTTGCCCATCCATCAGAATGGGCACAAACATGATCATCAGGTGCCCATGTGAACGCAATGTTCGGCTAAAAGCGTAACAACAAAGTCAAAGACCCTGGCGTTTTTGCTCTACACAACGCGCAACCAAAATCTACCCAAGCCGTTGAGAAGAGGAAACCGGACGCCCCAGAGGCATGCGCCGATCTGCAGGTACCCCCCCCCCAAGCCTATTCTGAGGATCACAGGGGCTGGCCAAGCCTGGGCAAGAAGCAGAGCGTCTCTCGTCTCTACGGCAGCTCCGGCGGCACGCAGAGCCCGCCGCGCCCAAAGGGATCCCCCGTCGCCACCAAGCCCGGCTTCCCCCCAGCCGCTTTACTTACTCCTTCAGAGTGAGGGAGTTCCCCGTTGCTTTGGCCCGAGGAATACAGATTGACGTATTCACCCTCCCCAGCCTCCTCACCGGCGTTTTCACTCTACGGGAGACAGGAAACGGAGTTGATGCTGCTGTCCGGACCGGGCGCAAGAGCCGGCAAAACCGGCGGCGAAAGGGGTGCGCTGGATCCAACCCTTAATTCACAGACTGACCTCCCTTCGCCTCCAACAGTTTCAAGGAAGAGAGAAGCCGGGGTGGGTGGGTGGGGGGCTGCAGACTTTCCAGCTGCTGGTTATTCCAAAAATCATGTCCACACACACATCCTGTTCTATTTATTTATTTTTTTAACATGGCTAGTAGAGACTTCCTCGCCTCTTTGGGAACGGCCACCCCGGCTATTCGACTTCATAGGCTAAACCTCTGAATTTAAAACCCTCTTTTATTTACACCTTCTATCGGACAACCTACGGGCATCCGAGGGCTGCTGCTAAGAGATGACTAACATACTGATAATGCAGCAAACAATCAGTTGGCAGAATGAAGAGCCGACTTCAAATTAGGGGGAGAGATTTAGGATGCATTCCTTACGCCCTCTACCACCAGATATTGAAAAGCACACTATAGAACCTTAAAAAGCCCTGGGAGGCTGCCCATAATTAGCCGATCGTCACCGATCAAAAGAAAATTTAAAATAACGGTGAAATCTTGACATCTGTTTTAGGCAAACTTGTAAATAAACAAGAGCTATAAGGAATTTCGATTGAGGAGTCAGAGAGGAACCATCGGGTAAGGAGGCATCTGCTGATTCTACGCTGGTTGATGCAAGAGACTGGATAAGTTACATATCCTGGTGTTTACGAGGAGATTCTGGTAAGGTGACGGCATGTTTTTTGAGGTGGGTACCCCCCTCTTGTTTTGGGCAAAGGCAGAGAGAGAGAGAGAGTGGTCGCAGCTTGTTCGTAGAAGACACGCTTCTCTGCACGCCAGAAGGTCTCCCTGGCATCTCCAGTGGGAAAGAGCTACACGATGGGGGGGGGGCAGTTGGAGCTCCGGGAGAGCCACGGCTGGGCAGGATGAGACCACACCGAGCTAGAGGGATCCACGGTGTGGCCAAGTTAAGTGCAGAAGCAAAGGGGACGGGGTCATAATCATCTGAGGAAGAAGGCAGAACCTGCCCAACGAAATTCCATAGTCAACTCCGAAGCATCAGGAAGAGTCTCGGGCGCAGAGAACGTCGCTCGTCAGGACGCTAGGCAGACACCGGCCCTAAACCATTTCGGGTCAGACAAGCAAGCAGCCAGAGATGGTACCATGTGCCAGATTGTGCCTTTTAATCCACCGACAGGCCATACTTATGGGGGTGGCCACAAGCTGGCAAGCGGGCAGGAAGGGTATTTGTTTCTGCAAGACCCATCAGCAACCCTAGGCACTCTTAGCCCATGGATTCTCTCCGTGGCCAGAGGTCTGTCCCCACAACACCCCAGGTGGGAGGCGACTGAAGCCCTAACACCTACGGACGTACATCAAGGGGTCTCACCGAGGATGTCTGGAGAGCATCGGTGAAAGAGGTTTCAGAAGGAAGGCAGACAGAAGCAGTCCCATTAAAGCTGCTCTCCTGAGAAGGAGGGAGAGGAGGAGGAGAAGGAGGAAGAAGAGGAGGAGGAAGAGGAGGAGGAGAAGGAGGAAGAGGGTTGGCCCCATCCTGGCCAGCAGGAGCCGACGGGTCTGAGTCTGAAGGCTGGTGGGCAGGCGGAAAAGGAAGAGGCGGGGAGCAGGAGGTGGCGGCGGAGGTAGATGAGAGAAATGGAGGGATGGAAGCTTGGTTACGAGGCACAAAATCTTGGGAGTAAGACCTGAACACGGATTTGTACTGCAGAGAGAGAGAGAGAGAGAGAGATATGGAGGGAGAGGAAGAGACACCATGTGTGAGGAGTGAAAGGTTGGGGAAGGAGGGAAGAGGAAAGAAGGACAGAAAAGAGAAAGAAATCAGATCAATAGCAGCTCAAAAAGCAGCACAAGGTCAGCCCGAAGCAAACCACCCCATGGTCAAAGAGGACACGGTTAAGACTTATGAAAACACTGGGTGGCACCAACAAGCAGGCCAGAGACCGTTCTGCCCCAAGGAAAGTGGAACTCTACACAGGAGTCATAAATTACGGGAGGACCACAGGATCCATGGAAATCGGTTCAACCCTCCTGCGGATGTTGGAAAAACGCGGAAGTAGCAAAGGCTATACATATGTCATGGTCGCTGGCTCCCTCTAGCAGCCAGGTAAATACAGCCTGGACACATGTATCAATACATTTTTATTTCGTATTTTCAGGCAGCAGATAAGTGATTCAGCGGATACGGATTCCATGGATGGGGTGGGGGGGGATCGGGGGTCCTGATGGAAGGCCACTAAACCGATTTGCTTATTTGGTTGGCAAACTGCTTTTTAAAAAAACAAACTGCTTTTCCTTATTTATTCTCGCTCCCCCGGTTACTGAACTATGCAAAGCATAAGAACATCTCCCCTGCCAGCCAGAAAAAAAAAAACCCTCCAACAGCTACTCACTGCTAATCCTCATCAACTGCTACTCTTTTCGTAGCCGGTCTCCTAATTTCTGGGCACCAACGTCTTCGCAAAAGTATCTTACAACACGAGCCCTCTGTCCGATCGGCTTTGATTGGGATTCCTGCCTTGAGCAGGGGGCTGGTCTGGATGGCCTTAGTGGGCCCCTTCCAACTCCATGATTGTAGAATTCTACTTTCTACATATAATGATGTGTTCACTATAGGGAAATACACAATGAATTAGAGAGAGAGAGAGACAGAGACAAAGAGAGAGAGAATGAGAGCACAGGGGAAGAAGGGGCCGAATAGGCATAAGAATTTTATTATTCTCATTATTTCTTTATTTTATAAGTTGCCTTTCTCCCAATAAGGGGAGAATTTTTGAGCCCAGCAGAACCTTAGGCCAGCTTTTTGGACTTGCAAGCTTACCTCTTTCTAATATTTAAGTGGTCCAAGAAAGCTATTGATTGCCTTTGTTTCTGGAGTATTAGATTAAGTTGCCCTCATGCTTTCATAGAATCGTAGACTAAGGCAGCACTCACCACGTCCTGAGATCGTGGGTTCCACTGTCGTACTGCTCTAACAATTAAGAAGTCCCCCCCCCCTCCGATATTCAGCCAAAATCTGGCTTCCTGCGTTATCAGACCCTGCCTGTCCTCCTCTCTTGATCATCTTTTCAAACTCTCTCAATATTAACCCCCCCCCCCCCCGGTCTTTCCTCTGCTGCACTTTAGCATGTCTGGAAGTCAAATGGAATCTGAACGATGCCGTCATGCTGGGATCCGAGCCAACCACGAAGCAAACACTTTTAAGATGTGGAGTGGAACCTCGTTCTTCTCTCTCTCGGCTTGCTCTTCTGGCCTCCGTCTCTCCTGATCCCCCAGCTCAGAGGCCAGAGACTCGGGCCAAGAACGATAACTGCAGCTCCTTCCCGAACCCTGAACCGTCTCCCGGGAGAACGAAGAGCGAGGCGGGGGGGGGGGGCAGTCTATTCCACAGAATCCCTCTGCAAGCTTAATCATTGCAGCTGAGGATTTAGGCTTGGAAGCCGGCCGGCGCCGGCATTCCCTACTCCTGTTAGGGTCAGACGGGTTAAAGGCAGCAGCTGATGCGGCCTGTAAACCGGCCCCTGGTCGCTGGTCTGTCAAGGGAGCGCGCCTCCAGCCGGGGAAACGAGCCACAGCCCAAAGAAACGGATTAAATAGGGTGGGGTGCACGGGAGAACGGCCTGTAAAAATCACCCTCGGGTCAAGAGGAGGAGAATAAAAGATCTAATCCGTATAAGGCAAACACCTCATTCCAGCAGAAGGTAACACTGGCTACGGGGCAAAAAATCCTTCTCCATCCCTATTCTTTTTTCTGCTGAGATTGTTTTTTTAGATTGGAAGACTTGAAAGTGGTGACTGTCTAATTTTTTACCAGCCTGTAGAAGCTCTTAACTTTTGTGGCATGGGGTTCCTACAGAGGCAGGCTTGGTTTTCCATCTCATAATGACAACAGTTTTAGAACTGTATAGAGTTGGAAGGGATCCTATAGATCATCCGGTCCGGCCCCTGGAAAGGAGCCCCAGTGGGGGGAATCGAACTCCCCACCTCTGGATCCGCAGCCAGAGATTTCACCCACTCAGCTCTCCAGCCAGCTAAATTACTGAACCCTAATTTGGATCTTCACGCCACCACCATCATCATCGTTTTAGAGCTGCAGAGCTAGAAGGGACCCTCTAGATCATCAAGTCCAGAATTGAACTCCCAAGCTCTCAGTGGGGAACTGGACCACTGAGCTCTCCAGCAATGCATTTTCTTTTCCATTAAAAAAAAACCAACTCGTTTATAGTCCTAATGGAGGAAAAGTAGGGGGACGTCTCTCCTTTTTTTTTTCTTTCTCTCCCAGGTTGTCTGCCGTCCTGCCCCGGCTTGTCAAAAATATTACAAAAATCTGCAGAACGGCAAAATCATGGAAAAACACAAAATGATCCAGAAGGAGAAACACCAAATTGGGTGTGTCTGCGTCTTCTCTGTTAAATCCTCGTCAATCATTCAGCTCATCTTCAGAGCCAAAGACATGGTTCAGGCGCGGAGAGCATAGCTAATCTCCGAGCCTCTAGCTTAAAGGGTTCCAAGCCCGGGAGCTCAAGAAGACCCCCCAAGGGCTCTGGAAAGCTGCTAAGAATCAAGAGGACTGGCGACACAGAGCAACGGTCGCCAAAAAAGCCAAACCGTTGACTATGGACCTTGAAGTAGGCTTTTTGAATACAGAAGGTCCTGGTTTTAACCCGTAGCCTCTTCATTTCACTTTGTACATGCCGGTCCAGCACCTGACGGGCTGCACGCGTGCTCTGAGCCCAGCATCAGGCCATCCTGATAGGTTTCTTGTTGCATAAGGCCAGGCGTAATTGCAACATGCATTTCCCAGCGAGAATAAATAAATACATGACATTTTTAAAAACGAAGCTGTCTAGCGAGAGGCTATCTCTTCATTCCAGACTCTGCCCGTTGGAGACGGCGGCTCCCTCCGCCCAAAGGGAGGCATTTTTCAGATCAGTGAACCTTGCAGAAGGCTGCTGCATAAATGGCTTGGTCTTGCGAGGAAAGATGCTTTGCAAAAGCATCCAAGCAAACCGTGGGACGTGAGGAAGGAAGCCGTTCCGACCCTGGAGGCCAACGAGTCTAAACCCCCTGCTCAGGAATGAACGCTGGAGGCCTTCCAGAGAAAGCTGGACAATCCTCCGGGCGATCTGCTTTGACTGGGATTCCTGCCTTGAGCCCTTAGATTCCATGGCTTTATAGACCCCCTTCCAACTCATCCCATGCTTCTATGATGAGAGCTTTCTGCTGAGGTCAAAAGGCAAGAAGGCACAGACCTTCCATCACGTCTGATGCGGCAGGCAAGCTTAGCAGGGTACAAAAAAGACGAGTGGTGTACGCCGTTCTGTCGTCATCCAACAAAGAGCAATCGCTGGGAGGCGGTCCCTACTGCCCCCCCCCAACAACAGCTCACTGCCCGGTGGTGGAGTTGGCCCTGTTATTCAACATGCAAGTACAGAAATAGCTTCACTCTACGATGATATGAACCGCAATGGAACACAACCATGTTTTTTTTATTTAAAAAATCACATTTTAAGGGAGGAAAAAGGATAAGACCATCAACTGGGAAGGAAAACCACCGATACCCTTGGAAGGAAATCCCAAGGGGTTCCCAAACTGGAGACACTTTTCCTCAATACCCCAGTCTGAAGAGAAGGCCAACTCAACAGGTGTGGGGTGCCCCTCAGCATGGCATATTTCCCCCCTCCAATGGTAGCTAGTCCTTCCTTTTACCCACCCACTCCCAACCTTGTTCTTCCTTATGAGAACGACAGGCAGGAATCAGCCGAGAAAGATGAGGAAGGCAGGAGTAAGAGCCATGCTCTTGCAGAATCCTCCCCCCCCCCCAGAAGAGGCGCACGTAGAATTACCTGCAGTGCGAGGGCCAGAGGACCAAGATCTGGACGGGGGTGGGTGGGTCGGGGGCTCTCAAGGGAGACTAAAGCTAGAAAGGGGTGCCCCGGGCTGCCACCTCGGAAAAGGTCAGCCCCCGATGGGACACAGCCTATCAAGAGGGCTGGGCGGTTCCCCATAAAGGGATCTCAGAACCCCCCCCCCCCCCATTAGACCCCTGGGCCCCTGACTGAGCCATGCAGGACAGCCCTGCAACCCAGCATGCTTGGAAAGCATCCCGTAAGAAAGCAACCCGCTTCTGTCCTCCAGGCAAGAGAGGCAAAGCGCAGCAAAAAAGGGATAGAAGCTAAAAGGCCCTAACTTTTTAAAGCCGTCATTTCAAGAAACAGAACACAGAAAGGCATTTAGACCCCTCAGGCTTCTGTTCCCTTGGGGCATCTTTTCAAAGCGGTGGCTTTCCAGAGGTACTGGACTTCCTGACCCAATAAATACACCCAACGGCCTCGTCGTGGTGGGAACGGCAGTCCAAACGACCTGGAGTGTTATTATGTCTGGATAGTCTCTCTGATGGCTAATTCTGCAGGTGGGTGTACAGTAGGACCCCCATATCTGTGAGATCAGTATCTGCGGTTTCACTTATCCACAGTCTGAAAATATTAAAAGAAAAAAAACCTAGAAATATGTTATTTTCCACAATGTATTTACCAGAACTGGCCACTAGATGGCGGCAAGATCACACTATGTATGTATTCTTGTGCTTTCTGGCTCCCTCTAGTGGCCAGTTGTGGTAAATGCATTTTGGAAAATGCCTTTTTCTGGATTTCCCCCCCCCCTTTTTTCCATGCTATGTATAATGTTCACTATTATCCATGGTTTTCAACATCCACGCGAAGGCTTAGAACCAAACAACATACTCACTAACTTTTAGTTCTGGTCGGGGCTCAGCCTCTCGGCTTTGTCGAGTGTTTGCGTCCGTGCGCGCGCAACTCCACTCCCCCCCTGCTGCACATAACGAGTTCCGTCACAACCGGAACCGAACGCGATTGCAGCATGGAGGAGGAAGACAGCTGCAGGGAGGGAGGCAGAGGGAACTTTTCAACCAAACCCCAGCAAATTTTGTGTGTGTGTGCGCGTGCTCCACTGTATTTTAGCAGGTTCTTCTGAATCCTGTCTAGCTTTACAATGGGATGCCTGCATTGACCATGTTTGCATACCACATTTTAACATAAAGATTATCATGCTCATCATAAACAGCAAAACACACAGAACCTACCGTCTGAAACATGGCAGAGGAAAGGCAATCGGCGACGCGACTCCACAGACGGTAAAGGCCTGGGGTGGGGGAAATCAACAGCCTCCCCTCCTCACCCATGGGGGAAAAAAACCCCAAGTCAACGTAAGAGAAGAAAGAAGCCCCCAAGTTCGTCACTCACCGAGGGCACAGGATAGGAGCTGTGCTGATGGAGGAAGGAATTAGAGATGGACATACTGAGGGCCTGAGTAGTGCCGATGTCCTCGGGGGCGAAGGACACTTTAGGTGGCTGGACACAGTAAGAGACAGAAGAGAAGGAGGAGGCAGCGAAAGAGGCCTGCTGGAGGAAAAACGAGAAAGAGAGAGAGGGGGAAGAAAAAAGGACAAGGAAGAAGGGAAGGGGGAAAAAAAAAGGCAAGCACGAGGCAGGAGGGCGAGCAAGCTTTCGGAGGCATCCGAGACCAGAGTCCTGGGCCCTGCACAGATTCAGGCTAAGCCCGAGCCGACGGGCAGGAGGGAGATCTGGATCGGACACAGCCAGGACCTCCGACCCGAAACGTTTCACAACCAATGGCCGCAAAAATTAAGACTCCTTCCTCAAAGGGAGGACGCCTGAGTTGACAAGGAGCGGGATTTTGTGGCGAAAGAATACGACCCCCCCCCTCCCGTGCCATTTCTAGTTTGCAAAACAAAAATGACCAGGCTTAGAATTCTAAGGGAAGGCCAACGGGCAGTACGGTTTGGTAGGACCATGATATCCACTGGGAATGGGGTATATGCAGTGCAATAAAATAGGATATAATAAAAAATTTACAATACAAATGCACTGCAAGCGGAACTAAAATAGGAAACCAGAAGTGGCAAAGAGAGTCACTTTCAGGTTGAAGGAAATGGGTATTTCGGGAGGGTGTTAAAAGGTGTAGGGAGGAGCTGCGAAATGACGGAAAGGTAGATTTCTACTCCGGGAAGCTTCCAGACGCTGAAACTCCCTCCTGGATTTTTAATCTGGAAAAGGAGTATTTTGGGGTGGGTGGGGATGAGAGGGCGTCTGGTGTGTACACACGACAGACACATCTTGACCAAGATCTGTGCATATGTTTAGGGGCCTCCCCCTTCAGTTATAAATACAGTCCCCTCCAGAAACACAGCATAAACAAAATTGAACACGAATGGTGGTATTGTGGGGGCGGATTAAAAGGGGGAGCCCACTCACCAACTGCCTCTGTTTTGGTGGGAGGGCAGGAGGTGGGGCTAGATCCTGGCCCGAGTCTGCACTGCTGAAGGAGTCGTTGAACCCGTAAACCTCCATCAGGTGCTTGTTCTTCTGCTGGTAGATGTGTTCGTTCTGCGGGGTCTGGTAGAACATGGAGGGCTGTGGCTCGGAGTAATCTTCGACAAACTGCATATAGGCCATCACTGGAACATAAAAAGTGCGCTGAGGGGGGTCACCCAGTTGTGGGACACTGACAACTCTTTTCTCTCTCTCTCACTCATACATACACACACATCTCTCGTTACTGCAAGGAAAGGAGGAATATAAATGTAAAAAAATGAACAAATAAATAAATTTAGAAGGATAAGAGGTAAAATCAACCACAGATCTATTTGAAGTAGAGACGTATAAAACTGTTTAGAAGAATACACTCCTAGCCATCGTTTTAAGCCCACTGGAAAGACATTTGCCAAGCAAATGAGGCAACAGGAAATGACGTTTCCTTGCAGACAAAAAGGTCAGGATTAAATAACTCACCATTCAAGGTTCTAAAAATAGACGAAACAGCTCACAGAAAATGTGATTATCCTGTCTGCACTATAAGAGAAGGAGACTCAGATATTCCATGAGTGATTTAGGCTGTTTTAAGCATCTGAATGGTAACATGTTCAGGCTTGATGTATTTACTTTGTAATGGAAAATACATTTACAAATTAGTTGATGACAGGAGAGGGGAGAGAATCTGGCATGCCACTCTGGAGCTTTCCGGAAGGGTCAAAAACGTTAAGAAATGCTCTTCTGGTGTAAGCAGGAGAGAAGCAGGCCCTATAATTAAAGGACATGGTGGATTTCTCCATCCCCCCCAAGCCCCTCCATCCCCCCTCAAAAATATCTGGAACTAAGCCTGAAGGAAAGCAGGCACATTCCTGAGATTTCCGCTCTACTGGACCCTCTCGGCTTGTTCCAACAATCCAGGAAAGCCAACAAAACAGACGGAAAATTACATCACTTGGTTTCATGTGGAAGCTGGCCAGGCACCTGGCTGCCAACGTTGCAGGAGGAGGAGCAAAACCCAAAGCCATGAATGCACTTCGGAGCCTCGTCGCGTAGTGATTGAACTGCAGGACTGCAGCCGAAACTCTGCTCACCACCTGGGTTCAATCCCAGGTAGATGGCTCAAGGTTCACTCAGACTTCCATCCTCCCAAGGTCAGTAAATTGAGTACCAAGCTCTCACTCTGTCTCACTCTGTGTGTGTGTGTGTGAGAGAGAGAGAGAGTTGCACTTACTGTGTTTGTTTTTCTTCTCCGGCAGGGGAGGCGGCTTCTCAGAGTCGCCCACGAGGTCGGGAGCAGCAAAGTCCGCCAGGAATTCCACCGGAGCCGGAGAGTTCCCGGGCTGGAAGGGCAACACGGCGGCAAAAGGTGTGAAGGGCATCGAGGAGAGCAACGTGGAGGCGCTGTGCAAGTCATCTTCAGAAATGTTGTCGTATTGCGAGGGATGCCTCTCGAGCAAGACCCGGCAGGCGGGGGTGTCGAAGGCAGGGGTGGCCGTCCCCCTCCTCTTCTTCTCCGGCAGGGCGGGAGGTATTTCGGCCACCGGCGCGGCCAGCGCCGAGGGGCTGCCGTGTTCCGGCAGCTGGAAAGAGTGTCCGTGAAAGGGGGAGCCGGACTCCCCCAAAGATTCCGGCAGAGGACTGAGGATGCCGGACACCGGCTGAGGGATCTGGTCGGCACTGGAGAGGTCCTGCTGCAGGAACTCGTAGTCTGGATCGTAGTGATCTGAAAAGGACCAGAGAAAGGGAGGAACGTCACAGGGCTTTGCACTCTTCCCAACTTGCAGTTCTAAGACGGTTGTCATTTTAAAATCACTACATGGCGGGGTAGAACTCCATCTTGCAGCACAGGCTGAGATTCTGGGAGTTGCTGTCCAGAAAAGTAACTGCTCTGTGTAACATGGGATGTATGTCATTTCTCTAATGAGTTCCACCATGATGGTGAGGAGGTGCTGAGAACTGGGGCCTCATCCACAAGGGTTCTGGTTCACTCCCTGCTGCTGCATTGTTTTTTTTTACATCCGAGGCCTGTAGTACAGACCACCTAGTGCACATCATCAGCCTTCCCCACTCCTCTGCCAGCTCATCTCTCCTCCGCTCTCCCTCCGGCCCAACAAAGGTGTTTGCTGCTCACCTAACGTTTCACAGCTTGTGTTGCGGGAGCATTGGCCACTGTCACAATCCAGCGACGAGAGCTGCTCGTCCGACTTGCTGAGTTTGCCCATGCTGTTATACGGGGAGAGGCGGGGGGACTCCCCGCCGTAAGACTGGCTGCCCCCGGACAGCCTCCGCTGGGCGTAACAGTCCGAGTCAAAATCCTGGAAGGCAGAAGAGGAAGGAGGAGCGTTATACCTCTATATCAGCATCGTGACTGCCTTATAAGTCTCACCTATAATATGTTTAATGTCTTTTGCTGGTCGTGGGCTAAGAACAATATCCGAATTGTCTGCCAATTTTGTGACAGTTCGTTAGGTGGGTTCCCTTTTCAACCATGCTGAAGTCCTCTTATTTTGCCCTGCCTTTGCTGTTGTTAATGCTTGACTTTCTGTTTTTGTGATTTCCACACACCCCCTCCAGTTTTGTGTAATCGGCGTCTGCTGTTTGCAGGCTGCCCCTGGGTTATGGATGTGAACTCTCCCCTCCACAGAAGCTATCCTTTTCTGATGAATTTTTTTGGGGGGGGAAAGGACTATTCCTACCAGTGTCACCGTTTCTGGAGAAGCAGCTGTGCCAGTTGACTCTCAGGCACTACAGCAACAAGACAAAACCAAAAATACTAGAGCAAATTTAGGATCCAAAACCTTTACTCCTGTGTGTGAGTTTCTGTGGCTTGTGTACTTGGCTGAAAATCAAGACTATAAATTGGTCAGTCTTAAAGGTAAACCCCCCCCCAAGGATTTTGTTTCTGTTATTCCTGCCAATGAATCTGCAGAAACTGGATCTTACCTAGCATGGCCCAAATTTCCTCTTTGTTCCCTATGTCACACAGCTGCCCTCACTGTATTCCACTTTATCTTCCGAGGGCTTACATTCTCCACCTGCTCCTTATCTACCTTATTTATTTATTTATTTATTTATTTGATTTTTACCCCGCCCCTCTAGACCATGTCTACCTTACCTCCTTTCTTTCTTACCTCTTCATTCTCCTGGCGTCCTTGGACCTTCCAACCCACGATTCAACCTCCTACTCGTTTGTTTTCTCACCATCTTTATTCCCTGATTTGACATATCTTTTTATTCTTCCAGACAGGCTTCCCTTACTCCTTTTCCTCCTTTCAAACAGCCCTTGACCACCTCGACCCTTTCAAAAATCGTTTTCCCCAAGTTAAGATCTTTTGGCCTTCAGTGTTCTCCCCTCGTTCACGACTCTGAATTTTCTCAGAAAAGAAACGTCTTGTTGCATTTTTCTTTTCTTTTTTTCCGAAAAAGGGTGGGAAGGAAGAGCAAGAATTTTTTTTAATTTGTTCTGATTGATTTATATACCACCTGCCTGACGGCCATGCGGGTGGTTCACAAGCCATCAAAATGCATAAGAACAACACAGTCAAGGTGCACTGAACAAATTAAACTTAAAAAAAATATTAAGCAAGGTTAAAAATGGCAACAATTAAATAAAAGGCTGATACTCAACAAGTTCTTCAACTGGCTGGTTTTGAGAAGCCTGCCGGAATAGGACAGGGTTTTAAAAATTTATTAAAAGGTGGCAAGGATGGGGCCGAGCGAATTTCACCTGGCTGTTCCTTCCAAATGCCAAGAAGCCCTTGTTTCCTTCCGGGCCTCGTTAGCACTCCTGGCTGTCCAGTCTGGGAGGAATGAGCAGGACGGGCAATCCCTGCTGGGAGAAGCCACGCCACGGAACGTGGTCCCAAGAACAGAAACTGGAGAAACTTCACTTTCGCCAATTTCTTTATCCAATTATCGAAGCCCGAGATACGTACACCAAGGACAAGACGGAGAACCAAGGAAAGAGAAGGGAAGTTCTGGACCCAACTACCTCCCTCTTTTCCGGACCGATTCTGGAAAAAGGCGAAAGGTTCACCTGTCTGTTGATTCCGATGGGTAAACTGGACCCGCTGGTCGTCCGGCTCATGGGCGCGACAACAGCTACTCTGGTCGGAGAAGGTGCGGACTGGCGTTTTTTAGGTGGCAAGGCAGGAGGGGGACTGTGAAGAAGGAGAAAGAGACCCACACCGGAACACTCCGTGTGAAAACAAGAATTTTTGTTCTCAATGAACAAGGCACACAAAAAACATCGGGAGCGGGAATACGAACTTCCCGAGCGTTCTCAGGGTATAAGGAGAGTTCACGTCTACTCAACAAACTGGTTTGCTTTCTCAGTTTTGCTCAGGAAACAAAGGCCAGACCCCGGTTGGGATTTTTACTCTGAAGCAAGTGGAATTAAGAATTGGACCCAAGCAGGCTGATAAAAGCCCTTTCGCCTCTCGCTTACTAGAAGGAAACAAACCTGTCATCAGGCCTGAGGGTGGGAAGAAAACCCAAACCACCCTTTGGTTTCCATTCAGGGTGAAGGAGTGGATCATTGTTTCTGATGGAACAGGTAAAAAGTACAGTGGCTGGCTCTTCCGAATGCCAACACATTTGCCAACGATTCCACTTCTTGGGGGAAAGCCAACTGCCTCTTATCTCACCTCATCTACGCTGAGAAATATCACACAGGAAATCCGTAGCAACCCAAGCCCTTGAAAGAAGAATCATCCCACACGTTTCTGACAAAGGGGGCAAAGCTCGCTCCTCTCCCCCACGAAAGCAGCAGGGTTTTTGAGATTTATTTTTAAACTTGACGCCAGGGGCGAGAAGAGGCGTAGGAGGAGGGCTTTTGATAATTCCCCAGCACAGTAGTTTAGGATTTTTTAAAAATGTGTTTACTGGTGAAGAGACGGAGAGGGAGGAAAGCGAGTAACACCCTTCGTTTTCGGTTTCTCTTTCGCCTCCTCTCTGTCTTCCACTTGGCCAAAAGTCAAGGCGGCTTCCGAGCCGAGGGGCGCAAGCTCTCTCGGGTTTAATGCCCGGCGTTCACCTGAAGCAACCCTAACCGATCAAAGGTCTTCCAAGGGCAAAGTTGGCTTATGTTCACCTTTTTTTTTTTTTAGTAAGCTATTTGTCTGAACCCTTTTAAAAAAACCTATTTGTTTACTCACTGTTTTCAAAGATTGTCTTTCAGTGATGCTGGACTGCTTTGGGCCCTTTTTTAAAGGGGAAAGGCGGGGTTAAAGTATTTTAAATAAAGAAATAATAAAGGAAGTCAGTAAGATGAAGGATCTGAAAACTGCAGGGGTTGCCCATGCCAGCCCATAATTTCTGGGGATGAAGGACACTCGGGAGGAATACAAGCATGAACAAGGCCACATGAAGCCTGTGGGATGAAGACTGTTCACACCATCCTATAAATTTACACACATCATCTGCAGCTGGCGATGAAACAAGGGTACATGGAAACCGGAATTAAGGTGATGTGAAAAGGATTATTTTTAAAGGTACAAAACCATGAGCCCTGTTTCAAACTTAACGGAAGGGGGAGAGTTTATAGGCTCTCCATGTTACCTGTTTTCAGCCACTCGAATGCAAGGAAGGGGAGGTTTTGGGGGAGCGACTTCCTCATCCATGGCATCAGCCAACACATCTGGAGTCTGAGCCATCTCGGCCGTCTTGTTGAGAATCTCGAGCTCACGATCTGTCAAGGGAAGCTCTGATGTGCTGGTAAGGGGGAGGGGGTAAAAAAGGGAGAGAGTTTGCGGGATTGAGATCACTCGGTCAAACTCAATCCCGCCCCTCCGCGGATGTCCGTCGTCACTTACCTCTCCGACATACACGCCGGTAAGCTAGGCTTGATGGGGCTCGTGGGGGACGGGTGCTCCTGTTTCTCAATGGTGAGCCTCACCAGCTCCTGAATGGAAAGATAAATAAAAACACGCTAGCAAACAAATCAACAACTGCTCGTTATTAGCTACAATGAATGGCGAACCAAGGGGTTCGTTTTCCCCAAATGCAGAACCACTAAAACTGGAAGTTTGGGTAGCGGTTTTAGTTCTACATCAAGTTCCTCATATTAGAAACGCGGGAAAACACAGGGGCTGCTATTTTCGGACAAACACCCTTGACGGGTTCGTTTCTGGGTGTGCGACAATCTTGTGGGCATGGGGAAATTTGAGTGGGACATGCAGAGCCCCAGGAATGAGGAAACCTTCTCAAAAGGGTGTCTGCCTTAAAAAATAATAATCCTGGTTTGCTTGCAAACTACAGCTGCGTTCAGAGGTAACCATGAGTCAAGATTTCAGAGAGTTCTTGTTTAGAGTTACAGGTTAGGAACCCTAATTTGAGCAAGAGGGGAACTGGTGCCTAGTTAGTTTCAGAGCTCTTGCTAACAGGAGGCGTTAATAGGGCCAAAGCAACCCTCCAGAGCAATCCTTTAGAGTTCTGACTGGAGTTTCAATGCAGCCAGTGTGTTGCAGCAGAAATATAAGAAGCCCCTTGTGGAAAGTCAAAATTAAGAAAACCGGAGGGATGTGAACAGGCCGTTCTTGCAATGGTCAGAAAAGGCAAGAATTTGGCATACATTCACGCATCTTCTCCTTCATGTAAAAAAAAAAAAAAGCAGTATTATAGCGGAAACGTACATAGAGAATACACTGCTCAACTCAACTCAGTGGAATATGCAGACGTTTAACAAACTGAAGGAGGCAGCTCAAGCTTAAAAGGGGCTGTCCTATATGAACAGAGAGGGTTTCTATCAAAACTTTCATTTCTGAGGATGATAATCTATCCCACGAAGGAACCACCAGGCAAATCAGAGCACACGGTGCGAAAATCATGCTTTTTTTTAAAAAGTGTGTCCTAGAATTTAATTGTCTCCAGTGATGCTCACATCACTTCAAAAGACACACTGTAGAAATATCCGGAAGGACCAGCTTTTTTTTAACTGCTACCATAGGCTTTGGGAGATTAGTGTGGTCTCCAGCCGAGATCAGGATGGGGAGATTCCGTACACTCCGTAAGAACGGCTGCCAGAGGATGTGGAGAGGGGACAGTACCTTGACCCCATCCAGGACGGCCTTAATGACCCCCTTCACGGTGTTCACCACCTCTTTGTCTTCCGAGTTGACGCCTTCCAACATGACCTGATCCGACCAACGAATCAGATTTCCCAGGCTCTGATACACCCGGCTGTAGCAGGACGAAATGGCAGAACTGCAGGAGCAAATAAGATAAAATAAAATCATCCATGTATTTGAATTCTGACAATGTGAATTAGCTTCCACCACTTCACCTGCTCGTCACCACTAGTTCGCAGTCTGATTATGGAAGATTGGAAAAAAAAAACAGCATTAGGTTAAACACTGAACAGAGCATTTTGTGGGCACCATTCATTAAAAAAAAGGGAACTAAAAAGTTCCCTTATCCTAGTTTTGCTTCCTCTGTTGTCAGCACAAAAATACTTCTGTCCTGAACAGACTTCAAATATATGAACGTCACTTGGTATACAGGGCGTGCACGATATTTAAAAGTCTCTTCCAGAAATAAAAACGGCCCAGTAAATGGTTTCAACTCTTATTCCAATGGAGCCCTTGGGTCTAGACTGATTTTTTACTCGAAATCTGAGATCAGAACGGGTGATTCTCAATTGTTGGTCCTTTGGCTGTTTTCGGCTTTCAGTTTCCTGAAGCCCTAGCCATGATGGCCACCGGCCAGGGATCGTAGGAGCTGAAGTTCACAACCTACGGAGGTTCAAAGGTGGAGAACCAGTGGGCTCAGGGTAAGGTGAAATCCCTAGTTTGTAGTAGAGATGGGCACGAATCTTGGTTTGGAGATTCGTGCCGGTTCGTCCAAGCAGCACCACAAGTGTTGTGTGTTCTCCTCTACCATCTCCCCTTGCTGGCTCCCCCACTCACCAGCTGGCTTGCGTTGCTCTTTCCCTTCTTTTTGCGGGATCCTCCCGTCGCAGCAGGAGCGGATGCTTCCCTCCTCTGCCTCCTCCAGCAGCCGCCCACTCAGATGTGGAGGCAGGGCAGGGAATCCTACAGTGAGCCAGCCAGGCAGGGTAGAAGAACGGAATGCACGATACCCGTGGTGCTATGCCAACATACCAGCACGAACCTACAGACCTCAGGGCTAACTCATCCTTCCATCCTTTCGAGGTCAGTAAACCAAGTGCCCGGCTCAACTGGGGAGGGCAAGCCCAGGTTGTTCGCTAGCTGTAACTCACCTTTGCTGAATCCGTGGGTCTGTCTGGACCAGCGGCAAGATGGCTTCCAGTACTTTGCTTGCTGATCCCGGCAGCATTTCTAGCACTTTGTTATCGATTGCCATTTTGTCCACAATGGTCTTAAAATAACGGAGGGCGCTCACAACATCCTTCTCCTTCTCCTCCAGCCAAGTTAGATTCTAAGGAGAAAGAAGGGAAGAGAGAAAGAACATAAAGCAGTGAAGGAGAAACCAGTATTTTCAAAATCAGAACCATCCTGACAAGAAAGAGCATTCCCATCTAAATGTTTTCATCTCTCATTGATGGCTGAAGATAAAAATGTGCTGTATTCATAATTCTCTCTCTCTCTCTCTCTCTCTCTCTCTCTCAATTATACTGTAATAAAATTAAAGTTTCATTAGCACCCCTACACACACACACACACAGCTCCCTGAAATTTAAACAAATTAGAAAGTTCTGTTTTGCCACATTACTTATTAAAGTTTTGGCAGTCATGGGGTTCAGAAAGCCCACCATCAGTGACTGAAAATCTTATTCATTACTTGTCTGGCCTTTGAGATTCAGTCAAAATAGGTTTAAACCCCTATTTTACTTGCTTTTAATTATTCCACTATATTTTAGTTAGCGTAAACTGCTTGTTGTTTTTTTTAATGTTTAACTTATGAATGTATTCAATTCTGTTCCTTTTAATACTGTAAGCTGCCTTGGGTCCCCTTATCAGGAGAAAGGCGGCCTATAAATAAAACAAACAAATAATCTCTCTCTCTCTCTCTCTCTCTCTCTCTCTCTCTCTCTCTCTCATGAGAACAAGTCCTAAGGAAGGATTTTGCCTTGTGTGAGCTACTCAAGCCCACCATTCCGGCATGAACCACATCCCAAGGCAGCTGGGTGTTCTCCCTCAGGTCGAAATGACACTTAGCCCCACAGAATTGAGGAAACGGCCTTCTTTCTTTCGGCAATGGTTATGAATGAGAAACACAAGCCGATCCAGAAAAAGCTGCCTCAATATAAACAGGCATACATCTTGCAAAGGCTGGAGCCCTGGGCATGTGCTATTTCAGTGACTCCGGCTTTCACGCTTCTGAGAGTCAAGGGTTAATGGGGCACAACTCCTAAAATAAATACAAATGAACAACAGGGCAAATAACACATATATACGCAATCTGATCTGGATCTGATCCTGGCTCTTCAGCAAACCTCTTCCATCCTTCCCCTTCCTTCCTAGCCTTGGGAGTGGGAATCTTTCCTGTCCCATTAATCTAATCAGTTTCATCCTTTCTAACTAATCAATTGGCCACAGACAAATAGTCATAAAAATGGATTAGGAGTTAACCCTCTTAGAGGCTGACACCACATCAGTCATTCTGCTCAGACCGTGGCAGGGGTGGTGGTGGTGGGGGTGGAAGCAAATCACCCACACCCCTTCCAACCAGGCTTCTCTGTGAACCTTAAGATTTCAACGTAACAGAGACCCTGCTTCAAAGAGAAACGAGGCCTTCTGAAGATTCTGCCCTTTACACACACACACCCCCGATCATCCCCAACAAGCACAGCCAATGGTGAAGGGTGACATCTGACCAGAGGAAGGCTAGGGACACCCACCCTAACACAGAGATACCACCATTCTCTGCTCACCGATGGGGGAAGCCAAGAGGAGAGTGAGGAGAGGTGGAAGGGCAACCCAGGGAAAGCCAAAAGCCAAAAGCTGCCCGTCCGTGATATGAATGGAACAGAACAAAATAAGAGGATGAACCAAGATACAACTGGGGCACATCGTTGATTTCCGGGCCCTGAAAGTTGCTGATCGGATTGCTCTACAGAGATTCCAGGAGGTACTCGTTCCCTTCTATTTAGCACTGGTTAGGCCTCCTCTAAAGTGCTGTCTCCAGTTTTGGACAACCCGCTTGAAGAAGGATGTCAACAAATCGGAGCAAGCTCGGAGGAGGGCGACAAGGTGGATCAGGGGACTAGAAACCAAGCCCTGTGAGGAGAGACTGGAAGAATTGGGTATGTTTAGCCTGGAGAAAAGAAGACGGAGGGGAGAGAGGAGAGCCCCTTTCAAAGACTTCAAAGGCGGTCCTGCAGAGGAGGGGCAGGATCTGTCCTCAGTCATCCCAGATTGTAGGAGACGTACGAATGGGCTCAAGCGACAGGAAGGCAGGTTTAGGCTGAATACCAGGAAAAAGTTCTCAACTGTTAGAGCAGTACAACAACGGACCAAATGGCCTTAGGAGGTTGGTGAGCACTTTTCTCAAGAGAAAACTGGAACACCTTCCATCCAATCTGCTTTGACTTGGGATTCCTGCCTTGAGCAAGAGGTTGGACGCGATGGCCTTAAAGGCCCCCTTCCAATTCACTGATTCCATGATTTTATGATCTCTATTGGGCTGTCTGGCGGTTTCTACTTCTTCCTTTGGTCTTCCACCTGCCGCACTGACTGGTTCACAATCAACTCACATGCACAGTGATAGTGACTGTGCCACCTTCCCCTTGTAGGTTCTGCTTCCTAGAGAACCAGACCCACTGTCTTACCTTGTTTACCACCTTCTCTGGGGTCTTTACCAGGAGGTCCGGCTGCTTCCCTTTTTTGGAAGGGGTCCGCTTTATTTTTGGCGAGTGGAACTTGTCCATCAACTTCATCGTGAACGAGGACAGGTGGGAGCGCTGAGAGTCTAGGAAGAAACGCAAAACACAGGTAAGTATTGGGTCTGAAAACGGTCTGAAATCCTGTTGTGAAGTCATGCAAACAGGGTAACGTTTAGACTTCAGTTGCCCTGTGTTAAGAAATCTGCCACATGCCCAGTTCTGTGACTGAATATGCAACAGAGAATGTCTATACAGATTTCTTAATTTACGGCAATTTGCTTCCAAAGGTTACACCATTGGCTTAACTGTCCAACAGGATTTCAGCAAAGGAAGGTGAAAAGTTACAGCAGGAGATGGCAGGGAACTCTGAGAACATATCCAGAAGGACATCATGGCTGATGGTATCGAAAGCCACTGAGAGGTCCAGGAGTATCAACAGGGTCACACTCCCCCTGTCTCTCTCCCGGCAAAGGTCATTGTACAGGGCGACCAAGGCAGTCTCTGTACCAAAACCCAATTGAAATGGATGCAGAAAATCCGTTTCATCCAGTGGTGCCTGGAATTGCCCGGCCACAACTCGCTCCAACACCTTGCAATAAGGAAGGTTTGCCACTGTTTGGTAGTTAACCACCAGCCTTGGGTCCAGGTTAGGCTTTTTTAGGAGTGGCCGAATGACCGCCTCATTCAAGGTGGTAGGGACCACTCCCTCTCTCAAAGAGGCATTCACGGCCTCCTGGACCCAGGTGCGAACCCCCCTGGCAGATCTTCCAATTAGCCAAGATGGGCAAGGGTCGAGCGGAGTGGTGGTAGAACGGACAGATCCAAGCACCCGGCCCACATCCTCAGGTCTCAACAACTGAAACTCATTTATAGGTTGCCAGATTAGCTTTTGCGGCCAATGTCAAAGAAGGATTTTAAAAGGTAAGATGTTGCTTGTAGAATTATCTGCAAATAAGAGTTAACTTACAGAGGAAGTCCAGAACTTCTAATATAGGGCAGGCAAAGGTGTGTGTGTGTGTGTGTGTGTGTGTGTGTGTGTGTGTGTATGACAGACACAGCTGTGCTGACAGAGCTGCTGAGTCACTCTAATGACTCAGCAACTGTGCACTCCCGAAACACCAACCACAAACCAATGGGAAGTACTACCTTGGTCCTCACCATTCTTGCATCACAATATAACACAAACGCAACCTTACAGTGTGGTTCAGGGGATGCTCTCCCCCTGACGGGAAGGGCTGTTCCAAAGTCAAGAAATAGTCCAATATTGTTGCACAATATCGTGTTCACGTTGCCAGCAGGAAAAAGGAGGCCAAGTTTTACATAGCCAAGAGCAGCCTGAATGTTGACGACACCCATAGCAGCAGTCAAGATGGTCTACCAGATCCCCTCTTGTGCTTGCTACCACTCATAAAATGATACCAGGGCAAGGGAAAATCCCAGAAGCTGACTCCTTTTTTCATCAGTTAATTACTTCTCACACAGGGCTGCTTTTCAACAACTATGAATGGTATACCATAATATACATAGGTGTGTACTTGTATTACTACACTGCATTACAACATATTACTATACTTTGACTGTGAACCTTGAAAGCAAACTGTCCACTCTTTCAAGGCTAACTTCCGATGCCTCTCTCTCTCTCACGAACACACACACACAACATCACTGGCGCACACAATGTAAGCAGCGCCTAGGGTGGTGTTTCCCAAGACTTATGTCACAACATGTTGCAAAATATTTAGAAAGAGATGGTAAGCTATTTGCCACAGGATCAGAAGCAGAGTTAAGAATTTTTGTTTTTGTTTTTTGAATGATCACCTATACACGGCTCCAAAATTCCTTAGTCCTGCAGTTTCACAAAATATTTTAGAGTTCACGAATACAACTCAGTCATTTTAAAGACCTTAATCAATGAACTACCCAGTACACTAGTTCATTTAAGGATCCTCATAATCATCACCCTGGCACGGCCAGAGCTGGAAGGGACCTTATAAGATCATGGAGTACAACTACTGCCAAGGAGGCCCAAGTGGGAAATCGAACTCCCCACCTCTGGCTCCGCAGCCAGATAGTAAACCTCTGAGCTATCCAGCAGTTCAGTGTAACACGGGTGATTATATCAAATGCAATTCCACCAGGGTACAGCCTTTCTCAATCCCATGAAAACTTTTAAATACAAAGAATGGGGGGGGGGCTCTAGTGTGTTGGCCTAAGGCCACCTGCTGGACCAGCCAAGGTGGACTGATTTGGGGTTCCAGACTAAAGGGTCCCAGATGACTTCAGCCTTGTGCATGACAAGCTGTCTGGAAAACCCAGCTCATTCCTCAATGGGGGGGGGAACCAAGAAGGGAAGAGATAAAAGAGGTAAATCCCGCAAAAGCAAAGCAGAACCCTGTCAGCTCAAACAAATCAGATCATAACCATTCTGTCCACTGAAAGAACAGGTTTCCAGGATTGCCTGTCTCCTTGCATGTTGGCTGTCTAGGTTTTATTTTATTTTTATTTTTTAATATGCAAGCAATTCAGCTTTCTAGGCCACAGACTTCACCTCTCATCATCTCTGACAGAGGGTTTTCGAGCACGTGCCTGCGGGCACACCCCCTTGCTAATTTCGTCTGTTTGTCGAAGAGGAGGGTGGATCACCAAGGCTGCGTCTGAACATGCTCCAGCTGTTGAGTCATGGCCTTGCGGCAGTTCTAAAGTTTGCCCGAACGCAAGGCCGGCACGTGCCCCCGTTCTTGTACTTATGTACAAATCACAAATCAGCCTCCTGCTTACACCCGAGAGGCCTTCGGCTAGAAAGGGAGTCCAGGTAAAGTGGAGAAGTCAAAAGGCCAAACCTTCTGATTCACTTCGAGCCTCCCAAAAGCCAGAGCTGCTCTCAATGCACAATGGGGCGCTAGCACTTAACCCGATGAAGGATGGGCTAGGTTTTTGAAAACGACAGGGGTGGATTAAGGGTCTCAAAAAGAAACCAAGGATCGGTGGGCGCTTGGTTTCCACCACTGGAAGGAAGAAAATGCGTTACTCTTTCTTTGGGAAGTTCCACGTGTTGTTAATGAAGTATTTGGACTTGATGGCTTTGTAGTCCCCTTCCAACTTCACTTGTTACACATATATTACACCAGTGGTCCCCAAACTTTTCTCAACTTGTAGCTCCCTCGCTGTCTGTGGCTTCTCTGATATGATTCCTTGGGTGAGAGGGGAAGAAGGGAAGGGGGAAGCCTAGCCTGAGTATTATTACTACAGATAATATGGAAGTACTTCCAAGCATTCCACGGTGCCCCCAGCAGCTGGGTTTGGTGGCGACACACTTAGGGAACCAATGTATTATACTCCCGGCTGTCAAGCTTTACATAACAAAGAGCATCTTGAATGCTGACAAACACCAATGGTCAACAGGTCTACAGAATGGTCTACAGGATCCCCTCTTGTGCTCACTCCCCTTCACAAAATGACACCGAGCAAGAAGCTGACTCCTTTTTTTTATCAGTTAACCACTTTTCACCCAAACTTAAAGCCATGGTCAGGGTTGTCTCCTGGTCAGTATGAACAGTGCTGATCCGCATGCTTCTCAAGTCTCCCCACAAGAAGAAAGAGGAATCCACACTAATCGTTTAAGCTCCCTCTTTTTTTGGTCCATCCGTTGTTTTTAACATTTGCACGCGGCCTTCCAGCAAGGAGGCGGCTTCGTCCACAGTTTGGCTCTTCTTCGTTTGCATTTCTGTCAGCACTTTCCCTCCAAGGACAGCCTTGAAAACTCATTTCTAAATTATTCACCGAAAGACACAACAAAGCATCCTCGTCCCAAAACGCACAAAGTCCGTCGGCGCCCCACCTGTTCATTTTTTTCTCTCATAACCACCAACACCACACGAAGCTGTGGACCGAGTGCTCTGAAGTTCCCAATGATGTCGTCGACAGAGTCCTTATGAGCTGTCATTTCTTTTTAAAGCAACCCAGGAGGGCTTTTGGAAAAGCACGTAGTGTCCAAAGCCATGGGGGGGGGGACGGGGGGACGGATCGAAGTCCTTTCTTCCCACCCAGTGCTGAAGCTGGAGAGCATCTCTCCATGAAGTGCTCCGGCGCACTAGGACCCGGGAGGGGGGTGTCTTTGGGGCGACTTATGTAACCGGTTACACAACACTGTCCGCTAAAAATGCCGTTTCTCTCTCGCAGGGCGCCTCTCAGTCATTTGCAGAGCAGCGAAGGCTCGACTCAGCCTGGCTGAACGGTTACAGTCAGAGGGAAAGAGGGCTCTCGGTGCAAACAAGGGTTGACTTGAAAAGGGAGCCGGAGCTCCAGATCCCCGAAAAAATTGTGCTTTTTGGGTTAAACCACGTCGTTCAAAGAACCCCAGCTTTCGAGGGCTTTTTGCAAGGTCTCCCTGCTGCAAAGGAACAAGGTGCTGACACTGGAGAGACCACCGAGACAGGTCGGTGAATACACTTCGCCCCCAAGCCAATCATCACCACCGTGTGCCGACAAGTCACTTTGGTTCCACTGTTGTGCTGCTCTAACAGTTAAGAAGTTTTTCCCCATTATTCAGCCAAACTCTAGCTTACTGTCGCTTGAGCCCATGATGACGTGCCCTGCAGTCTGGGACGATCAAGAACAGGTCCTCCTCCTCCTCCTCTGTAGGATTACTTTTCAAGTATTTGAAAAACACTATCACGTCAGTGCTATCATAGTCGAACTCCCAGTCTTTGGCTCTGATACCAGATACCTAAACCCCAGAGCTATCCAGTAGTTCATGAAAGACGGTCATCACCATCATCTTAGAACTGCAGACCTGGAAAAGACCTTATGGGTCTTCGAGTCAAAGAGGCCCAGTGGGGGAATCAAACTCCCAGCATTTGGTTCCACAGTCAAGAGACCTAAACTGTTGAGCTGCCCAGCTTGGAGAGAAACGTGTTGTTCCTTCCACTGTCCCGTAGGTCTTCTCACCTCTGCCTGCAAATCCATCCAGGGACGAAGGCCTAGGGGCAACAAAACCTTCGCCAGGCGCCTCCGGGAATTCCTGGGCACGTTTGCCAAGAGCACTCACTCCTCTCTTCCCTTCTCCACGTGGGTGAGTGAGAGCAGCCATCCTGCCAGCTGGCACTTCCCGCAGCTGGCACAGCTCCAGACTCTGGGAGTCTGAGCTTTCTCTACACCTTCCTGGACATTTATGGAGAGATCTCTCCTCCTGGGGTGGGAGGGTGGGGGAGACCTTTTCCTGCAGCCCAGCACTGGACTTCTCTACGAACCAGCCGTTGGGGAGGGGAGTGCAGTGGAGAAAAAAAAAGTCCCAGTAGCAGCCAGGATCTCACCTGTGTCGCCTATTTGCACCCAGGTTGCTGTTTACTAGGACCGAAGAGCAAGGCTTCAACCAGACACACCCCTTAGGCTAACACCCTCTGGGAGCGGCCACCCTTCGGGAGACACGGCCTTGGCGATTTTCTTTTTTTTAAGGCATCGCAACACCTCTGGCGTTCTGGTGTTCTTCTTTGGGAGACCCAGGCGGCTGGACTCAACTGGCAGCACTTAAAAGAGCTGGCAGAGTAAAGAAAGCTCCCTCCTTCCTTGGCCAGCCGAGCCAGGCTCGGTGACTCACAGACCTCAATACCTCCCTGGGCCGCCCATCAGGGCCTCCAGAGGAAGCCAAATTCTGGAGAGGGGGGTGGAGAATGACATTTCCATTCAGATCCTCCCCCCTGTCCGATCCTAAGCAGCAGCAGCAGAGAAAAGCCTTCCGAGGCTCTAACTAGGGCACTGCACAGGTCTCCTGTCTAGTTTACAAACCGGTCTTTTCCGTTTATAGTTGAGGAGGTAGAAATCCCTTGTTTGTTTGTTTCTTATTGCCCTAATTCAATGGCATGGTGCCTTGTAACACAAACCAACAGCCTAGATTCCAGTATGAAAAAAAAAAAAGACAATTCAGAGAGAGTGACTCAGGCACTTTTAAAAAAAAAATGGAGCACCTTCCAAGGCAGTGGATTTGCAAAGGAACTGACCAGGGAAGTCACCACCCCCCCTCCAGGGAAGAAAAGCAGCATCTGGATCAAGGCGGGGGGGGGGCTCAAAACAGGAGACAATGGAACTGGGAATGTCACGTTTCCCAGCGGAAGCCGGGGAGACCTCGCCCCTCTTCTTCGAAGGAACCGGCGGGTGAGAAATCAGCCTTTGAGGCGGGAGGCTAAAAAGGACTCTTGCATGTTGCTGGGGGCTATTTACCTGTTGCTGCAGCAACAGGGTGATGTCATGGCCTGGCGCAAAAAATAGCACACTCTTGCAAAGGCTTCGGGAGGAACCGCCCTGCAAACACGAGCGAGCGAACTGCACGAGGGTTCAGAGATCTCTCCCCTCTTTTTAAAGGGAAGCCCTAAGTTTCTCCAAAATTGTCTCGTCATTTTTAAGAGCAAACTTGGGCGAGGGGGTGTCAAGAGAAAACACAACCGGCCCTGAGATCACAAAGGAAGAAAAAGGACGAATCTTGAGGTTGCCCTACTTTGGACACGCCCTGAGAAGGCAGAAGATCACCATCCTGAGAAAGGTGGAAAGTAGCAGGAAAAGAGGAAGACCGAGATGGACTGATTCCCTGAAAGAAGCCATGGGCTTGGGTTTACAAGAGAGGAAGCAGGGCAACAGAGGGCGGGGCGCAAGTCAGGGGAGACGTGACGGAACGTAACAACCACAACAAGGAAGAAGCATGGAGGTTGTCAGGAGGCAGGGGGAAATCCCCAAGGTTTGGAAAAGGCATATAAATAAATAAAGGGAGGGGACACACACCGCCTCTCCCCTCTGCAAACAACAATGAAGACTGAGCAGAACACAAGAAGCCAGGTGGGAAATGGGAGGGATGGAACGGAATGGAATTATCCAGGCCGGTGAGAGGCGTTGGAAGAGGACCATCCGGTTAAGACGTCGAGGCGATATTGCCGCATTTTGGTGCAAAAATCCTCTGACTGGCGGTGGCTCTCTCCAGGGTTTAAGGAAATCATCTTCCACAGCTGTACTTTGAAATCGCTGCAGGATTGAAGGAGGGGATGCATGCAAAGTGCACAGAATCAGATCATGATGGGAGTTGGAAGGGGGGGTCTCAAAGGTCATCCGGTCCAACCCCCTGCTCAAGGCAGGGATCCCAATCCAAGCAGATGGGACAGATCGTGACCCAGTTTTCTCTTGATGGCCTCCAGCGTTGGAGCGCTCACCGCCTCCTCTGAGGTCATGGGTCCCATCGTTGTACTGCTCTAACAGTTGTGACCGTTTTCCTGATATTCAGCCTAAATCTGGCTTCTTGTCGCTTGAACCCATGATTACACAACCTGTTTAGAATGACCCCTTTAATTTGCCACTTTACAGTATTCTGCATGTATTATTTAAGGTAGGCGGCCTGTCTCAAGCAGGGACCGCCGTATAACACCTCTGCAAATCATGGGCTTTTAGAGTTGGAAGGGACCCCCAAAGGTCTTCTAGTCTGACCTACTGCTGATGCAGGCATCGATACTGAAAGTGTTTCACAGTAATTTTCAGAACTCTTATACGTATAGCCTTGTGAGGTAGGCCACAGTTGTTATCTCCCTACTGGGGATGATGGTTTAAGGACTGTTCCCCTGTTAAATTTCTACCGTAGCTAAACGAAGATCCAAATTAAGGGCTCCTGACTCACGTTTCAAGCTCTCTCTCTCTTTCTTTTTTTGTCGTTGTGCTCTTATAACAACAAATCAACGTGCCCTACACTCTGGGAGGATGGAGAACAGATCCTGCCTCTCCTCTACAGAACTACCTTTCAAGTCTTTGAAAAGAGAATTTGCTTCCACTCCGTACCAGCGGCCGGGAGGAATAACAGGAAAGGGTGGGTCCCTCCCTGTTCTGCTTGTGGGCTTCCCTGAAACATCTGGCCAGCGAGTGTGGGAAACAGGATGCTGGAATGGGTGGACCTTTCGGGTGGATCTGACTAGGGCTGTTGACTGGCCACAGAAGGAGGCCAACACACGGAATTGAATTGTCGGACAGCTGCCGGTTCGCACCCATTGGTTTCCTTAACTTAGGTGTGAGAAACGAGAGGTCTCAAGCAAGACACTCGAAAACATTCCTTTGGAGAAAAAAAACTCCTCAGAAACTCTCCATATCAATATGGTTGGGTGGCCTGGAAGGGTTTCTGGAGGCTGTCAGCTGAAAGTTCAAACCCACTGAGCCTCCCTGACATTGGCTGGACTTGATGATCTATCGGATCCCTTCTAACCCTGCAGTTCTAAGGTTACAGATTATAAATTATAAAAAAAGCAGGTGATCTGAAAAGGGTGGGCAGAGAAGCAGAGGCCTGAGAGAAGGATGAAGAGAGAGAGGAGAGAGAGAGGGAGGATTAGCTAATAAAAAAGGGGAAGATGGGGGAAAACCTCAGGTAGAGCGCAGACAGAGAGTTCATCCAAGTCTTATATTATTCTTTTGAGTGGAAAGGGGAGCCCAGCAGCAAGACGGCACATAAGACAAGGAACACAGGATGCTATCCCATATCAAGTCGTACCACTGGCTTTTTTAGCCCACTACTGTCTCCAGGGATTCGAAATGAACTCATCGAAAAGAGCCACGGATTGCACGTGGCCGCCTTCGCAACCCGCTGTGGAGAAAAGGCTGAATTTAAAAGAACCAGCCAATGCTTTTGGCTTCGGAGTTTTAATCCACAAGCTGGTCGCTCTAAATCCGTGTGTGTAACTAATAAAGTAGATGCCCAGTAGGGTGGGGTGGATAAAGCAACAGACGGCCACCCAGGGGACCTGGATTCGAATCTCCACTAAGCCGTGGAAACTCGTTGGGGAAGAAAGAAAAACTGGTAAAAAATATTTCAGTAACTCACTTATCTTGAATATTAGGATCGCTATAAATTGCTTTTTGACTTGATGGCACAAAACGCACACTAAGGGCGCATAGTCAACAGAACTACCTATTTAGAAGGGCCGGATTAGACCAAAACATGTGCCTATGCTGGAGACCAGATCCTGCATCTCTGCACGATTAACTGTTCCGCAGAGGAGGAACAGAGTATAGCTAGAATACCTAACCAGTGGCAGAAGACAAGCCACAGCCCAATGTAAACTCATTCGGGTTGTTCTCAAGCAGCCTAGCCCATCTTCATGACCTTCAGACATGCGCGGCGTCCACCATTACCAACATGGGTAGCTGTCCTTAAGAACAATGAACTCCCATCATAACAACAGAGAAAGAGAGGACCTCCACTCTACCATAGAGTCCCTTCTTGAAATGAAAGACCTGGTTTTCATCTCCACCTGAAAGAACCTCAGACAGGAGGACTGGGAGACAGATGGACAGCTGTCATCCGTCAGGGTAGAACAACAGTGGGTTAGGTCGGGCACAATGGGTTGACATTGTTCAACGCAGCTCTTTTCATACATTCCCCAATAGCCATGGGAATAAAGTATATTTTAACAACCTACTTACACAGCCTTTTTCCCTACACAATGGCTTAATCTCTGTCTGCCTGCCAGCCCTCCCACAGAAGAGGTCACTGTTAGGACGCAACCAAACAACAAAAGGAAGTGATTTAGCTAAATGAGTTAAATAGCCATGGCTTTCTTCAATGAGCCCAGCATATTGTAAAGGTGCCAAGGAGTTGTTCTACGAAGCCTCTATGAAAGTTAACTGCCTTTTACTATCATTCACATCCCTCTGTCCTTCTAAATCCTTGATCCTCCTGTCCTCACCAGCTCATTCTGCTTTTTCTTGACCCTGTGGGACAGCAGAAATATTTTTTTTGGAGATACTGGCCCAACGTTAGAGCACAACCTGCAGGGTTAAGACAAGTTATGCAAAACTGCAACAGGTCCGGCATTGTTTCGTGAAACATCGGATAGGATGTTAGCCTCTCTCGACATCAGTGGCTGGCCTCCTTGAGTCTCCAGAAGCCTTGCTGTGCTGGCCAAGATTTCTGGGAGTTGTAGTCCAAGAACCTCTAAGGACCCAAGGTTGGGAACCACGGTTCTAGATCCATGGTTCCCCATCATGGGCCTCCAGGTGTTCTTGGGCTAAAACTAAAGGTAATAAACTTTGCGCTAAAGGTAACAAACTTTGTGGGGCCTGCAGGTTCTTCATCTAGGTGTCTAAATGTATCAAGGCAACCCAAATCAACAAGGATGGAGAATTTAGCGAGAATTTTCCACATCCTTGGATCTTATACAGAACACACGGAGGGGAGCAATCTGCCCTTCCCCATAAGGCCTCATTTACAAACATTAATGAAGAATGGGCA